>NW_025335587.1:999085-1202800 GCF_004798865.1 Varanus komodoensis | reverse complement strand
TTGAATGGCATGACTTGACTTTTAATTAATGGTATGTAACATGCCATGAAAAACCTTTAAAAATGTTTTTGACAAAGCAGTGTGTTGAAATAAACGCTAGACCTTAATTGTTGTACAAAAGCAATATAATCATCAGTAATTGAATTGTCAGAAATGCAAATGTTATCTTCTTGACATTTACCATTGCTGTTCTGTCTTTTCTAATTATCTTTATTAAAGGCTGAAATTAACAAAGGAAACTGTTAAAATTAGGAATGGTTTGTTGCAGTAGGTGACATTTACTTCTTTGATACTCTTTATCTCTCCAGTTGGAGCTTGATGTTCAATTATTGTCTCTGTTCTAGGGAATTGCACCAAAATTGAAGTTTAACACAACTTGTCTTATTTCTGAAAGCCTGTTAAGTTCAGAAAAAGCTCAAAAGCAGGTTAGCATAACTTAATTGTTTGAAATTTAATTTCTAGATTGAATAATGATAGCTTGATTTATGCTTCTGTTGAATTGTTTCTTTGTGTGAAAGTCCTCTTATGAAAGTTGCTTGGAAATCTGATCTAAATTTTTAATCAAGTTTAGCAAAAAGAAGAAGAAAAAGGTCATATTTGGAAGTGAACAGTTGTCAAGTAATATTTTATAGGTATAATTATAATATAATATACAATAGATATCTTAGAGTACCATAAATGTAAATAGTTTTATGAGAGTTTGAAGGTTTAAACAAGGCCAAATATTGCTGCTTGGGTAATCTCCCCCCCCCCCTTCACTGCCACAATGTGTAGTACTGGGTGCTATGATGAAAGGAACTTTTGTGGTATTCATTATTCAGATGCTTGTGGCAGAGGAGCAAGCAGTGGGAAATGTATTGGCAGCTTAAGTTTCAGTATATTTGCGGAGTAGCTAAACCAAAAGACTGGGTTAAAAAAATGGATAGACAGGGAAGAAATGTCTGAACTCTGGGAGTGGAAGAGTGTGTGGAAGTGAGTATATCTACTGGAAATCAGTATAGTATCAGTATAGAAATAGAAATATAATAAATAAATTGTATGCACACTCTTAAAAATTTAGAGTCTGTTCTGGAGACTAACTGTTTAAAGCAGGAAAATTGTTGGATGCTCTGTCAGAACTGAAATACACTCTCTGAATTTCTTTAACATTTATAATTTTCTTTGTTCAATTCAGGACAACTTAGATTGCCAGCATCATTCAACTGCAGATAGAACACCACAGACGAAGTGGCCAAGAAAGATCACTTCCTCACCTGAAAGAGACAGGCACTGCTTAGCAACGAAACACTACGAACAGCCCACAATAGCTTCTCTTTCCCGATCTCCATCTCCTTACACAAAAAGGCGAATGTGCCAGCTCCGCCAAGTCAGGCAGCGCCTTGCCCATTTAGACCTAGGGCCTTTTGATTTCAGAAAAGAAACAGATAGACCACCATTTGTAATTCGACATGTATGTATACTCTTCAGCAATCCCTGTTTAAGCTTGGATCAAGACTTACTTTTAAAAAAACCCTTTTGGTTCTTCCTCTTTGTGACTAACCCTTCTGTTCCATACATATAATATAAATGAGACAATTATGTGGAATGCAAGTTCTTTTGTCAATGCTAACAATTGACAAGCAGTTATTTCTTAAAACCATGTTTACATTCTTCAGGTGTCTGCGTCTGCTTTCTTCTTTTATCTGATTAACTGGACGTTTTGCTGTCTATATAAATGCTGCTTGATATTAACTTTTATTGCAGGATTTAATAAGATTTAAACAGAATTCAGCATTATGAGGGATTAAGATACTGTTGTAAATCACGGTAAATTGAAATATATATTTCCTGGGGAATCGCCTGACAGCATAACTTGATGGCAAGTAGCATGGCATGAATGGCCAGAAATGCACGTGGAAGTTTGAAGGTGTATCCAGTGGATGTCCAACAGTTTCTTATCATCCATGTCATGTTCAGATCGTAATACTTTCAAGAAACACACACTTCAAAGTGGCCTTGCTGGAATGTAATAGCTTGTGATGTCAAGAATAAGTCTTGGTGAAGCTTTTGCTTCCATTTCTAACGCCAGTTAAGCATTATGTTGTACTATGGCTTACAGCAGGGGTATCTAAGCTTTTGGTGCCCATGAATACATTTGGATATTTGACAGTGTTACGCACACAACGCACACAATTTACTTCACTCAGATTTCACAGATTTTCCTTTGTACTCCACTGCATGGTTTTCCCAACCATCTTGTTGCTTTTCCTTCTTACCTGCTAGATCATGCCACCCACCTGAATCTAGTTTCTATCTCTCCCCCACCCCCCATGCACCATATCTTCCAGGTTTACCCAGCAGCAGTATTGTTTTCCTTTTCATTTTAGTTTGGCCTGGTTGGCTGGAAGGCAGCCCCCAGCTTTCCATCCCCTTTTTCTCTGGAGGATATTCTGAACCCAGAGGCATTCTGAACAAGGCAAAAGAGGGGAGGGTAGGGAAGCTGAAGCCCAGAATTCTTACGCTTCCTGGTCATCAAAATAGAAAGCAGATTTTTAAAAAATTGAGAGGGGAGTGCTGACAGGGATATGTGGTGTATATGGACAGGACACTGTGTTGTCAACCTCAGGTTGACAGATGCAGGTCAGCTTCAACCATTCTTCAGGAAGCTAGCTCATTTCCAGTAAAACACTTGTTAATCACATTTTAGAATTTGGGCACAATGCTCAAATATTCTTACTGAATTTTTAAGAAAAAGCTTCAGCTTTTCTTATGGTAATACAGAAGAAGAAGGGGTATGTGTGAAGCCAAGGCTTGTGGACGTAACAGTAATACAGCCTTCCTCAATGTTATCCAAAATATCTAAAGGGCATTATAGTTCTCATCAGTACCAGTCAACATAGACAATGGTTAGGACTGATGGAATTTGTGATTCAAAACATCTGAAGAACACCATGTTGGGGAAGGCTGCAGCAAATATTTTTGTGTACAGCCAAACTGGATTAGGATACATAATACATTTAAATGATTTAATTTCCAGCCTGAACAGATGCCTCCCTCACCTGATGTTCGTACTTGGTGTCGCCCACAGGAGAATATGAAAGGTGGAACCATCTATGACAAGTATTTTCTTAATATTAAAAATGTGTTATTTTAAATGCAAGCTTGAATATGCTTTACACTGCATGATTACTATAATTGGCTGCACTATGTCTCTGCTTCACCTAGTTCATTAACACTTCTGGTTTAAAAATACAGTATCTGGTTTCTTATATTCTTAGTAACTGGGCACACATATATAAACATTTCAATTGCCTGGCTTATTCTTCAGTGTACTTAATCTTTTACAGGAACAAACAACTGCTTGTATATTTTCTTTTGACCAGTGCCAGGTTTTTGGATGGGGACCTCTGTAGTCCTTTTATCCTGCTTCTTACAGCCTAGAAATTCTTTCTTGTTTCTCTTATTCGATACAAAAAACCAGAACTCTGTTTTCCTATAAAATCAGCCTGTGCTGCTGGCTGTGCTTTCAGGAAGTCTCACTGAGCTTATGATCTCTTATTTCCCATTTACACCCCTTGGATTATCTGCTCTGTTGCTTCCAGTAATCCATGGATTAGAGTTAGAACCTGTAAGAGGAAAGCTGTGTTGGAAGCAGTTCTACTTTTATACAGTAGTGCAATTAAGGCAATATAATACTTAGAAAAATTCTTTTGACGCTTTTAGCATTTGTGTATAATGTGGACTTTTTTTCCTCATAGGATTCAGGGATCAGTCAAAAAACAAAGTCTCAGTTATTTTTAAGAACTTCAGTAGTCCCTGGGTATTGCGTCAGATGCAAGGATATTTTTCTTTATAGATCCTAGGGTGAAATAAAATTTCCCCCAGTGATCTGTTCTGCTTGAAAAAAAGAAATTTTCCATATAAGACAACATTTCTATATCCATGTTTGTGGAGTGACTTGGACTCTGGTATATAATATTTTCACTTTCAAAGCATCCCAGAATCTTTGCTTTATAACTCTTCAGTGGCAAGGAAGAGGATGGCTTCAGGATGGCTTCTTAGGTCACAAACTCAAAGTCACACAGGAGGTACCCCTTTCTGTGTTAGCATTGCTCTCCAGATAACCATAGGCATCCAGTATTAACTAGTGGTATAGGAAAGATCCATTTTTCAGTGGCTTCTATGATCCTAACAATAATTTGAAAAAGTCATCAAAAAGTTACATTCTAAGGGTACAATCTTATGCGTGTTTAGAATGTAATTTTGTCCATGGCTGGCAAGGGTTGCTTGTAGTTGTACAATTTTTTTCCCCAACAAAACATGCGCAGGATTACACCTTAATACTCCAATTATTTTATATATCTTACAGTAAAAAGCTAGCCTAGAATTTTGTCTTATATTGTAGAGTAATGAAGGTTTGTGAATGTATCTCTTTATCTCTGTACTATGTTAAAGAAATAATTACAAATTACTTCTTAAAATACATTTTTGTATATGTAGTTATAAAGCTTTAAGCACCTTTTAGGCATTGGCATTTTGATCTGAAGGTGGGGCAGAAATATGCATAAATACTACTAATGCATGTTTACAAATAAAGTTATCTGTGATTGCTAGAACTGGGGTTGGTTTATTTCCATCCAGAAGCTAGCATTTGGATAATGAAATTGTGTGGAGAGGATTCACCTGTGCTGCTGCCCTTCCCAGTCTCTCCTGTTCCTGTCAAAGATCTGATTGCATGGCCACGCTATAGCGGATGGTGCTCAGAAATTACATCATCTGAGAGCACTGGATGGTTGCAGGACAGGTTAGAACCAGAAGTTTGGGCTGGAAAATTCAGAGGGAGAGGACAGAGCCTAAGAGAATATTACTTCCTCTTCCCCAATTTTTTTGTCTCTTGCTAGAAAATTATTTGATAATAGAAAATATTTGCAGAAGTGTTTCAACAGAAGAATCTCATTTTATCTGAAAGCTATTTTGTGTAACAGATATAGTCACAGATCCAGAAATTGCTACTTTAATTTGAACCATAATGTCATGAACTGTAAATTATATTGCTAGCTAAGTATTAGTTTGTGTGCTTGGTTACCATTAACACTGTGTAGCAATCAAACATTACTGGTCTCAGTGGTTGCAATTGAAAGCAATGCAGTAGTAATTATGGTATTCAGTTTATGAACTGCTTTAGGAATTATTTGAAATGTGGCTCTATAAGTGAGCATTATGAGATTGATACCTGATACTTGGCTATAAAGTTATTTTATTTTATTTTAGATCCTACCCTTCTTGGCAGTTACAGACCAAAGAATACCAAAGTAAGTACTGAAAAGAAGAGTTCATGATAAGGCAGATGAGGGTGAATGAAACTATCTTATATGTGGTCCCCCCCCCCCCATGTATTTTAATGACATCTTTTATATTTTACTAAGTTAAAATATGGAAACATGGGGAAGTTAGAGGAAGCTATCAACCCCTTCAGACCACTGCTCCCTTTAATCAGGTACTTCAGCTACCAGGAACTATCAACTTCTGCTTTCCAGAGGTCTTTCCCAGGTATGCCCATGAAAAATATTGTTACAAACATCTTGGGCAGGGACTAATGCTAGGTAGATATAAACCAGTGTTCTTTTTGTAAATGAGCAGCTGTGGTGGTGATGATTAGTTACTAAATGCATGGCCCTATGCATACTTAGACAGGGGAAAGTATGACACAGACAAAAATCAAGATGTTTCTCTTTTTAGTGTAAATATATGGTATCCATTGTGAGATAAAATGCTTTGTAAAACTTTCATTCTGCACTTCAGTTCTGACCCTTTATAACTCACCACACTGATTATTTTAATATTGGCTGAACTTAGCTATTTTAAGTATTTTGGGCATGAGAAAGAGATATATTTAAAATATAAACAAATGAAATAGCCTGTTTTGAACTTACCACTTCTTAAATCTTTCAAAAATGATTTAATTTGAAAGCAGGAACTACCATTTCACTTTCATCACACGTAATCATTAGTTAATTGTATCTTATTTCCTATACATTTTACTCAGATACGGTCAGAACTTATCTCTTAACATTGAAGGCATTAAATATAACATCCATCAGGAAGTCCCAAGGAGTTTCAGATCTGTAAAGGAAATTTCAGATATGCTGATGACATAAGAGATGGCATTAAGGATGGAAAGAATTGTAATCTATGCTTTAGTAGTTTTGCTATTTCTGCTGCTGCAATGTTGCTTATATACAAAAAGAAGGATGATTCTTTTCATTGCACCAAAGTTACACTCAGGTAAAGCTCAGTTATTAAATGTAGTATGTATCTTCCTTAAAGTTTATGCTTTCATTTTTGTGTTTCTGACAGATTACTGGGTCACCTTATAAGAAAAACTTTGATGGTTTTTCTGGCAGCTGTGATGAACACTTGATCTCAAATATAGCTGCTGGGCAGTTTCATTCAACTCGTTTGCTCATGCATTCGGCACCCCCATCATTGGAGAAGTATTATTCAACTCCTGTGTTAAACCGCTCATCTCTTAGAGAAAGGTAATGTCACATATCCCAAGAAATCTGAAACAATGTGCTTTCTTAATGTTTACTATATTTGCAGTATTTCAGGTAATAGGCACATTAACCAATGAGACAGCAATTGGAAAGGGGTATGGTCCGCAGGCTACATGCACCCTGCCATCTTCCTTGCGCAGCCCCTACAAACTCCTATAGCATCCTTCCAGCTAGCCATCAACAGTAGATCCCCCCCCCCGCCACCCCCCTGCTTCTGGCATCCCACCAACCTTAGGCATGTGGCCTGCGGTGGGAGTCCAAGAAGAGAGTGGCAAAATGTGTCTGGGCCTCTCATAGTTGCCCAGCTCTGATTTAGTTGTTATCAGAGTATCAATAAAATGCTTAGGATGACATATACCTGTGCAATGACATAAGCCATGGACCAACATGAGTGTTGAATGGATATTAGTCTAGCATTGTAGGCATATATTCCAAAGTAAATGTTCGAGTTAGGATGTGAAGCATCTGGCCATATTCAGCTATTCCTGATACTAAAATGTAGCTGGAGAACATTGTCAGTTTAATTTTATACATGACTTCCATTCTCATTGTATATACCAGCCTTCCCCTAGACTCCTTTCAGATGTGTTGAATTGCAGTGGTCATTGGCCTGTTGGCTGATGATGGTTGGAGGTGTAGTCCAACACTGCAACACTGTAGGTTGGGGAATATTGTTACATTCTATACTTCCTTGCACTGTCAAGGGATTTTAGCTGCTTAAACATGTGGCATCTATCTTATTAAGAATTTCTTTTGCATAAGAAGAAGAGACTTGCGTTCCGAACTGCAAGAGCAGTACGGTCATCTCTTCTTGTTCCTTATTAGTAGGAATGGCTGGACCAATTGGCCCTGTCGCAAAAAGTTTATTTGGCAAAGCGCAGAATACATTCATTCTTCTTTGCCACACTCCAGAATGATTAAATTTTAGGCATTCCATTTTAGGCATACACGTATGACTGAGAGCCTCGGTTAGGGCAAGTGAAAAGTGACAGTACTGCTTCCTTGTCACTCCTGAGCCTATTAATGACAAATATAGCACAGCTGAGGTTCCCATGCTGCTTGCTGCCCGCCTCATCCCCCTTGCAAAATGGATTCCTATCCCAGTACAAACAGCCTTACATATATTCTAGAAATATTTCTGTTTGAGTTGGAACCCGAGTGTTTTTGGTACCTGAGTTTTTGAGTGAGGAACATTCATCATTGCTATCAGGAGCAGTTCAGTGGCACAGTCTTCATTTGTCTAAAATCAAGACTATCACAAAACAGGGAAGAAAAATCAGGAGACCCTGGAACAAATCCACAATAAAGAATCAAACTATTGCCATGTCTCCCTCTCTCTCTCTCTCTCACACACACACACACACACACACACCATACACACGGACACAGAATTATGCATGATTCCTTATAATTTTAAAAGCAGCTATTGCATGTAATGAAACTAAGTATTTAATGTATTTGTTCCAATTGGCTAAACCCTGACATCTCCAAACAAGAAAAAGAATAAATGCAATAAAAATATCTCAGTGCCCTATACAGTACAGCAAATAATGACAGATATCCTCCACCTCCTGCTGCCCACAGACACAGAGTTGATGGTCCCATGGAATTTCAAGGAACCTTTCTTCCAGACAAGCAGTAGGAATAGTTTGAAAATACAGCTTGTTAAAAGCCTTTCTTAAAGAAAATGCATTGTCAGGTGCATGCTGCAGAGTATGATTTACTTTTACATGCCTATACCACAAAGAAAAACCTGGTGTTTTCTAGATTTTCTATGTGTCAGTTGAAGTCTTTGTTGAACACCCTATCCTTGATCAATTTTTGATCCCTCCAAAATCTTGTCCCCAGTGTTTCAAATATAAGATCATAATCCTTAGACAATATTTCAGTCTCTCTTTCAAACATTTTGAATCTGTGTTTGTTCCCGAAAACATAATTTTAGTAGCCTGTAATCAGACATTTGTTTCAACCTTGAGTAGTACATTTTAACTTGCTTGTGCATTCTAGCCTTAATAGACGCAATGCTTCAGCTCAGAGCATTACAGTCGGGGTGCCCTGAGGCATAACCAATAAATTTTTAACAATTCATTCTGTATTATTTCTGAAAAACTTAAATCACCACATCCTCACATCCCTGTACCATACAGGATTTGTGCAATAACTTTTCACAATTCCCCCCCTTTACTGAGAAATTGAGTGCAACTTTAAAATGCTATCATGTAATATGCCCCCATCTGTACCTATCCAACCCCTAAGATCGGATTCGGAGGCCCTTCTGAAAGAGTCATCCTCCAAAGATGGCAAATCTGTGGCTGTGCCTGTGGCTGTGCCTGTGCCTGTGCCTGTGCCTGTGCCTGTGCCCCATCGGTGGAGTAGGCTTCCTACAGCAGCTGGTCTGGCACCTTCTTTACATTCTTTTCAGTGCCAGGCAAAAACAAGTTTCCAGATATTTTAATAATTGCAGTTCTGTATAATTTATTAATTTTATTAATGAAATGTTGGAGTTTTTAAATTTTTATTTTGCACTGATTTAATTCTCAGGTTAAATTTTCAGCTGTATGTTGATTATCTACTGCTATCATTTGTGTTTATGATGGAAATTGATCGTTACGTTGCTGCATTTTGTTTTCATTGTTGTTGTTTGTGTTATTTTCCTGAGTTTTGTATATCTGCCCAGAGAGTCCTCCTGGACTATTGGTTAATGCAGATTATAAATTCAGTTATAAATACATACACACACAAAATGCTTGGGGACCAGTGCAGTGTAGTGGTGAGTGCTGCATTAGGAGTCAGGAGATCTGGGTTCTAGTCCTGACTTAGCAATGTAACTCACTGGGTGACTTTGGGACAGTTACTGACCCTCAGCTTAACCAGGGGTTGTTGTGAGTATAAAATGGAGAAGAAGGGGAGTTCCTTGCAGGAAAAAAATTAAGACAGAAGGAAATAAATAATGGTTTCAAGTTATCTGAAGCTTTTAAGCTGTTCAGTATTCAGGCCATCCATTCTCCATGTATGTCTCCTTGACCTCTTTGCCGAAAACTATTGCTTTAATTTTTCTATAATTAATTGTAAGGTGTGCTGTGTCTCAGAAGTTCCAAATTGTTTCCACAGTCATTTCAGTCCAATGTGGGTTACACATAAAAGTATGTTATCTGCATATAATCATACAGGAACTTTACTTTGTCACATATGGCTGGATGGAAGAATGGTATTTTTTTAAAAAAACTGAACCTTTGCCATATAGAAATTGAGGACAGGTGGTAAAAGATCCCTGCCAGATGCCTCAAACAGATGGAATTATAACTGACAGCTTTTGACCAGTCTCCACACTAACCTTTAAGCTCTAGGAGTACTAATGGGTAAACTTCCACTGGCTTTTTCCCCAAGCAGGGATAGAGGCAGTGGTGGTGGTGGTGGTGGTGGTCATGGTGATGATGATGATAAAAAATTGGGTGGTAGGGAGAATAACAGACAGCAAGAGACCAGAAATTTAAATTGGAAGGACTTGGAAGCCCAGTTTTGCTGACAGGAAATGTTAGATTTGCATGCTACTCTCTTTCTCTAATTAAATTGAGAGGCCAAGGATCTCCCTGGCAATATCTCCCTGAGACATTGAGAAAGTTCCCATTATGGAAAGGCTGCAAAGGGTTCTCTGCTGAATCAGGGTCCAAATTAAAATGGGCCAAGGCCATTTGAACTGGGAAGTGGGGTTTACATTTTGATCCCTGTGCTCGCTATTGCGTATTCCCCTCCATCACTATGAATTTCCTTGAGACAACTCTAGCAGTGGGAGAAGTTCAACTACATATATGATGTGTTTCCTATATTTTTGTGTCCTTGTATGTTTGACTTTTAGATATACATGGATTTTTGTCTTGTATCATCCTGGAGCCTTAACTTAAAAAAATCCAGGCTTTTCTGAGAAATAGAGCAAGAGGTTTAAAGGTCACAAGGAATGAGACAGCTGCAGATGGCAGAACGGATGCTATTACATAATTACGTATGTGTATTCTCTATCATTAAATTGTAAGGAGTTATCCCCATGGAACTGCAGATAGATGCAAATGTTTCCCTGAATACCAAGTTACCATCCCAGATAGACTTTGCACTAGGGTCCCTCAGGATTCATTCAAGTAGCACACAACCTCTTTGAGGTGTATCTTCATTTCCCAAAGTCAGACCATTAAGCCTCCCCAGTGATCTCAGGCATTAACAGCAGTGAAACAATCATGGTCGCTGGGCAGATGGAAAGGATTAAGCCTCTTTACCTCCCCACTGATCTTCATGCAGATTGCTCTTGGACATGAGGAAATCTACATCAGGATACGTAGCTGAAAGTGAAATTCCTCTTTGCTATTGATGAGGAAACAATAATCTGCATACAGGTTTCAGGAACAAAAAGGCTGTTCATCCCACTAATAGTCTTGCTGAAGTCTCATGACTGCCCTTGAGTTTGGGTATTCCTTAATTGTTCTTGCTCATTCTTTATATCCTTGCTCATAGAATTCAACATGACCAGGACCACTGTCACACCACCTGGAGGTTCAGATCTGTCATTGTGATCTTTTCATAGCACTTGTCTTGCTCTACTGGAGTGCCTAGTTTATGTTTCTAGGGTCAGAATCCTTTCCCTTCAGTTTGAAGCACCCTGTTGCTTTGCTTGCCCCAGATAGAACTATGTTGCCATGTAAGTGCAGATCCAGGGTTGCTAGCTCATGAAGGACTCATGCAACTGTCTTCGCAACCTTCAAACCTCTTGCTACCTTGCTCAGAACAACCTCATCTTTTCATCCTGGTTTCATGTGTGATGCAGGCCACCCTGTGGTTACATTGCTTTGTCCAACAGAGATTCTATGCCTTTCAAGAGCTATATTATACCCTCTGGTGATTCTCTGAGTCTGGTGATTTGGTGGATAACCAGCAAAGAGGGGGTTGCACTGAAGTGTTACGAGGCTGTAGAGTACATAACCATACTACTTAGTATTCCCTCCTTGGCTCCTTTACTCTTTCCTTTGTTCATGCATGTTACCTTCTAAAAAGAGACCACTTTTAGATTCTCCATTCCATAATCTGTTGTTAGAACCAACTACCCAAAAGGTGGCCTATGCCTGCTGTGGACTTTTAAGAATCTGTGCCCAGCCAGCAAGTGAGGCTGTGGTCCTCACTGCAGCTGAGATGAAGATGCAGCATTAGAGAAAAGCCCAAAAAGTCTAAAAAAAGATGTTCTGATACAGATGTCTGTATTCTATAGGCATCTTCCAAGGAAGATGTCAAATAGACTTTCTGGGCTAAGGATCTCAGTCATTCAGATAAAGCTGGAAATAGTGTGATTTCTTTTTGTTTTTAAAGAGCTCCAATGATTCTAAGAGGCTACATAGCCGTAGAGTAATTCTTACAGTTTACTGTTATGATAGGAGATTGCATATATGGGGACTGATTCACCCAGCATGTTATGACCTTGTCTGTTCTGCAGTTGACAGGTATCAAAAACTGCCAAGTTGGCCAGTGGAATAGGAAAGGTGCAGCTCATCACGAGCAGTTACTCTTGACCTCTGCTACTTGTCTGATATGGTTCATTGAGACCTGATCTTGTCAGCAGTAGGTCAGAATAATATTTTTCCAAAGTGTGTCTTGAGAATGTTGCTTCTTGTAATGCTCATCACATCTTTCTTTGTATGCTAGATGCTCTAACATACTTCCTTTCATATTCACAGTACAGTGAAATAGTGATTAAACAGATAGAATTGAAATTACTTGAAGTTACTTTGGGATTCTTAGCCTCCATTCCAATTTTAGTATAGTCCACTGGTAATTTGTTCACAGAACCTTCCAGGAATGGGTTACCTCTAAACCTGAAACCTCTTTGCATGACAGAAACTTGGTTTTCAGGGTGAGCTGCTGAATGTCTCTTTTTAAAAGACCTAAGAAGGTTAAAAAACCTGTTATGTGAGGAATGGTTCTTTCCTTTGCTTGTTGCTTCTGTCTGCTGTGTCTCTCTCTCTAAAACTTCATTCCAAAGGTAGGTTACAGTATGGCTTCTGTTTCCCTATATTGGAGAAAAATGCATGTTGGAGATTGCATTCATGGGGAAGTTTGTTACTTGTTTGGATCTTTTGATGTTCCTCCATGGGTACATCAGAGAGCACTGTCATGTAATGCTTCTGTGAATTGCTAAGATAAGGCCCATTGTGCCATTGCAGAGAGGTGTTATCACCTTTCTGTTCACTGGACATTGTTGACCCCAGCACAGTGGGGCTCATTTTACTTCCTTCTTTCCCCATTGGTCATATTTATCTTTTCTACATCTTTTTCTTCAGCATTACATAGAAATAACAGGAACTTGCAGGACTCCCAGTTCCTGTACAAAAATGGGTACTGCATTATATGCCTTACACTAAAATTCATCCAACCTCTTTTCTGGAGTATAATGTTTTTGTCGGTGCGTTCAGAATTGTGAAAAGATATTTAGGCCTCATAATTTGGCTTTCACAGTTTTCTACTATCTGAAAGTTGTGGATTCTGTATTCTTCACATTCCTGAGATAGACCTCCAAAAGATGAGCTGTTTTCTGTCTTTTGTTTCCAAGAACCAAGGATTGATTCTGTGTTGTTAAGTAAACCTACTGTTGGTTATTATTATGAGATCACTTTGGGTGGGTGGGGTGGGGGGAAGTGTTCTCAGAACCCTTTATGTCAGATAACATGTGAATTGATATTTGAAATGAACAAAGTTACTCAAAAAGTTGAGTGATTTGTTGTTGAGTGATGCAATTGTTTGTCAGTGATTTGTTGTTAATTTATTGACTCCTAAAAGTGACTGAAAGATAAAGAACAATTAAGGCAAAACTTGCTTGATGTCCTTCATGTTCTCAAATGAGTTCAGTGCTCTTTTCATGAGTTTAGTCTTTTATTCCAGTGTGTAACATAGTTCCTTATAGAGGAGACCTACTGGTCAAACCATTTGTGCCTCTTCATGTACAGGTATTTAGGCTGGTAAAAATTCTGTTACCTGAAGATTGTGCAGTCATGTTGATAGTTTGCCCTGTGGGGAAGAAAAGCCTATAGCAATATTTTTCTCTTGAGTAGCCTGAAGCCCCTCCCCAGCTGCATTTGTCTTGGGAGAGCAAAATGGACAGTACAACCAACAGGAATAAACTACCTAACAAACAAAAGGTGGTACCCTAATGATAGGTGGATATGACATCTGAGTGTCTTTCCTTTCAGGAGCATGATGCACGTTAGGGATAGAAGGAAACTCTTTTGCCCCCCCCCCCCACACACACACATGCTATGATTTTGCATAATTACCCTCCCTGGTGCAACTTTCCATGTCACGTGAAACCAGTGAGAATGGCTTGTTGCCTTGGGTAATACTCTTGGTGTTGGGAGTGAGAAAGAGTTGCTCTTGGTGCCCACTCTCCAGGCCTGCTGGTTGGAATTCAGAGGAGAAGAAAGAGCAGGGCGAGGCTCTGAGAATGCCTAAAATGTACAGTTATTGGGAGGGAGGTTGGAATAGGTAAGTTTCTGAAATACAGACAAGCTGGGTTTGGCACTTGACCCCATGACATGACATCAGCCGAGGAGGGCAGTCCAATGAGAGGGCCGCACCTGCAGAGTGCAGGTGTGGTCATTTCCAAAAGGTCTTCTCGAAATGATGAGGCCCAGACATACTCATAAGGGGAGTTTCTAGAAGTAAATACTAGATTGGGTTCAATAAACTACTCTGTGCATGCCCAGAGATTAATTCTGGGGGTTTTGCTTCTGGAAAATGTGTTGGTCAATAAAGAACATTCTGCAAGAAAGATATGTGACTTTGAATCCACAAAGGGTGGAAATGTGGCTTCTGGATGGCTTGTTGGCTGTTGCACAGCCCATCCTCACTGGATTCCACAACATGGCAGTCAGTACCAGTGAGGTAATTGGGCCAATCTCCTAATGCATATGGCAAGGGAAATAAGCCACTGTATGGTACTCCCCACTCTGAAACCTGGTCAGTGCTGATACCTCATTTAGATTGCAGTGACTAATCATGACTACTCAAAAGTCACAGAATTCATTGGGGCTTGCTTACAAGCAAGTGTGTGTAGGAATCCAGCCTTGATATATTAAATCAGAGCTGCCTTTTGTTAATTATCATGGTTGTGCTGATAAGCAATCAGTTTTGCTTTTTCTGTCATGGTTCTCTATGGAGAAATTTCTTTTCACCAGATTCTACAATAGATGTCTGCTGCCTAGATGTGCCTCTGCCCCTATAGTACTTTATTGATTTTTGCCCTGTGATAGTTTGTCCTTGTATGCTTTTTTTTCTTTCTTCCTTTCAACACAAATCCTTTGCCTTTGGAAACTGATCAATGCTTCATGGAAACTGCAGAGGCACAATCACAGTTATTGTTTGGAGGCACTATGGCAGGGAGAAGGCTAAACGAAGAACCACAAATATTCTGCAGGATGTGCTTGTTGATAGGAAAAGAATGAGCTTTTTTTGCTGCTAGGTGATCCTAGCATTTCATGCTATATGCAAGTGAATGACTGAAGTGTCATCTCTTTGGAGGCATTTATTTATTACAGAGTTTACTATTGTAAGCTTCTGTAGGTCCATGTAGACACATCTTACATTTTTGTAAATGTGAGATGCAATCCAATATACAAGGTAAAAGTTATTCTCAAGTCTATCATTTAAAAAAAAAAACATCTTCTCATAAAAGGAAAATAAATGCTTTTTGCCACATTACAAGAAAAAGAATAATTTGTACTGTTGATTGCTCTTGATGTAGCATCTTTGAAATGAATTATGAGTAGTTCTCTATTGATCTGGTTTATTCTAGGTCACTGAGCTATATATCCAAAGTGTTTATACAATCTATTGGAATCAATAAACAATTTAAACTGATGTAACTGTGGAATGTTTGCTAGTCCTAAGGAAAATTGAAAGTAAGACAAAGAATACAACTGTAGAGGTTTATTTTGTTTTGTCAGAGTAAAGTCAGTAAAATAATATAAGCATTCCAACAACATTGCAAAAAATACTGACTTCATAATCCCACATGTAAAGAGAAGGTGGTTTTTCACAGGTATTATCTGAGTCTTTATGGTATATAAATTCCTTTTATTTATAGCTTTAAAAATTATTTTTTTTCAAAATGAGCTTCACAGGCTATCTCCTGTAGGAGCTAGCATATGAAAAAAAAAGCTTTTAATTTAGATTATGGGTGTTAATTCTCAGGTTTAGTCTTGTTGTATGGTGACTTTGGGTGATGTAAATATTAACATAATTGCTTAAAGTGCAGATTACGTTTTATAGTTATGTCTAAAATTAGACAATTAAAAAGGAACAGGTACTGTTTTTATACCTTAAATGCGTAAATTCAGAAAATTAAGTTGAGGGTTATGTGATTGTGAAAGATTTCTTATGCTACAGCGCACACTAGTGGATTATTCTATCATTTCAGCTAAGAAATATACACAATTTATACTATTGTAAAGGATTTTTATAATGGAGATTTGATACACTGGGATACCTGTCCTAAATTTGTCCAGTATAGGGACTAATGTTGTGAGACAGAAGAATATAACTTGTGACAAATCAAAATGCATAATATCTTTAGAAATTAGCTATACTAGTGTATAGGTTCTGGTGAAATTGATTGTACTTAACACAAGCATATATATATATAGTTTGTAAGAGGCTGAAATCTTGTCATGAGCTGTGCTTCTCCCTCCCAGCAGTAATAGTCTCACCAGTGCTTCTTTGCCAAACATGTTTATTTTACACACAAGTCTCTGAGCATACACAAAGCAAAATGTTGAACCTTCTCTAACATTCTTCACCAAAGGTCCCCTTATGAATCTTACTGCTCTGTACCTGGGAGGAGGAGCGCTGTGGAACCAGGCACACCTGCACTCCTCCTTCAGAGGCCCCAACTGGGCTACCATATCACTGTGACAACGGACTGTCAGGTTCACCTCCTCAGGAGGCAGGAGCTCCCCATCCAATAGATCCCCCCCCCCCGTCTATATCTTTTCCCTCGAGATGCTGCTCTTCTCCATTCCCACAGGTGAGGGTTTGACTGGCTCCCTTGGCTGCCCTTGAACTAATCTTCCCCATAGCAGGCACAAGGGGTTACGCAAGGCCTTGGACTGCAGCTGGAACTGGGACTGTTTCAACCATCATCTCGTTATCAGAGTCTGAGCTGTCAGTCCTTCCAAAACAGTTAGTCTGTTGTGTGCTCCCCTGAGGTTTGCCAGAAAGCATGTGCATGGCATATGCACACTTTTTACATATTTCCCTACAACCATGACATACTGCATTTATTTTAAGAATTTAGAAAATGGAGCTGCTATACTCTCCAATAGGTTGTGGGTCAGGCCCTAGTTTGGTATGCATCTTATTCATGAAGCTGTAGGAATCTCACTAAAAGTAAGAGATGTCCCAAAAGTACAGTACAATGCAACACATTGCCAAGTGGCATCCAGACTGCAGCAGAAGGGTGCAACTGTGGCTCCAATAAAATAGATGTTGTCTTTAGTGCTGGGAGATAGTAGTACAAATATAGAACCAGTTTAGCAGGGAATGTGTGGTAGTATGTAGCCACTCAAAGTGTGCTGCAATATCACACAAGAGACTATGTTCTATATTACTAGAATTAAGAGTATGATTTACATCATGGGTCCTCAGACTACAGCCTGCGGGATGGATCCAGCCTGTCATGCCCTTTCATCTGGCCTGTGCTGCCATCCTTTGCGGGAGGCGGTGGCTTGCTCACTCGGAGATGGTTTTGGACTCGTTGGGAGATCTCCCAGCGAGTTCAAAACCATCTCTGAGTGAGCAAGCTGCTGCCTGCCTCCCCCACGCACGTGTGCTCTCTGCTGCCTTACAGCACGGGCTGGTGGCGGTGACTTGGTCGCTCAGAGATGGTTTGGGACTCGCTGGGAGATCTCTGAGCGAGCGAGTCGCCGCCATGAATGCCCAACGCCACCTTGCATACACCCGACGACACCTCACTGGCCTGCACGCCCAGGCACCGCCCCGTCACCGGCCCATGTGTATAACCTCAGCCTTTCAACTGGCCCCCTATTGAAAAAGTTTGAGGACCCCTGATTTACGTTCTTTAAAATCAGTTCACAATGTAAAAGAAAACTTACCTTGTAACCATTTTCAAATACCAAATAGCATCCAGAACTTAAAATATTCACACCAAGTGACATGACACTTAAAATTCATTTTGTTCTAGGTTTCATTCTAGCTGGAACACATCAGCAAATGGAGAAGAGATCCATAAACGCGTGAAAAATATTTTAAGGACACACAGTGCAAGGCAACGGCTAACATTTGTAAGTTTAAAAAAATGTACTTTTTCTCATAATATGTTACAAACAAAACACCTTTTTCTTTTTTGGAACATGATGAAAATTCGGAGATGAGACAGGGTTCTTTCATTGCGCTGATATTTCTCCCTGCCTGACATGCAGTGAAAGACATTTCTACCAAGTTTTTTCAGTATTTAATTGGAAAAGAAGTTACTTTGTGGCCACCATGACAGCTGTCTTTGTAGACCCTTGAGACTGTTAATCATTAATTATAACAGTAATAATGCAAAAGCAATAATAATTCATAATAATATTGTGCAGAGTTTTATAAGAGTACATATTTTATTAGTAATCCTTCCAGTAAACCTGTAAGTATTACTATTTCCATATTGAAAGTGGGAGGGCTTAAAGAAGATTAAGAAATTTCAGTACATACAATTTTTGGAGGGGATAGAATGAAGCGAAATGTTAAATAATAAATTATAGTGCAGACTAAGTTTGCACAAATATCAGTAGCAGAACATACTAAAAATTATTGTTTTAGATGTACCTGTCTCTCGGCTTAATGTATTTCTAACCTAAATTTTACATTGTAATGCTCTCTGTCCTGATTCATTGGGCTACTGAAGGGTTTTTTGCCTAAAAAGGATGGATGGGTGGTTGGGTAGGTAGATTTTCCTTGCTTGCGTAAGGAGAAAATTTATATCTGTGGATGAAACAAAGGAATATATTTTCCTACTGAGATGAGATTACCATGTTTTGATCTTGATTTCATAGGATGAAAGTTGTTTTTCAAAAGCAGAGTCTGCTAAGACAAGAGATTCCACTAAGATAGCAGATTCCATTAAGAAAAAAGATGGCTCATGTATAGAATCTTTAAGCAACAGTGAACTTCAGAGCTGGTAATCTTCTTTTTCCTATTATGCCTTCCTTCTCCCATTATGCCTTCCTTCTCCCAGTCCGTAGTTTCTCTTTTTTGTTAGCTCTCATACTATTTCTTAGCTAATTGCACATTATTCTGTGGATATTATTGTAGCTGGGATAAATTACATGAACAACATGCATAACTTTTTAGGTTAATTCCATGAACAGGACAGGTGTGGAACATATAGAACAGTACCAGGTATTGCCACCATACCTCCATTCATTCTGTTGCATACATGGGACCATCCTCCAATGTGGCAGGAAACTAACATTTCCTAAAACAGCCCCAGGAATGAGACAAAAACGTTTGCTTCCAGAACAGGAGAGGTCATTGTACTTCTGTTCTGTAAGCTCAGGTGTGCTGCCTGTTGCAGAAGTTAACATTTCAGTTTGTTTCTGGCTTTGTGTTCCACTGGTTCCTGGGTAGTACACCTGAATTACAGTTTAGCACAAGTTAGGTGTACTTAAGTCCATAGATAGCAGGCAGCTATCTCATGGCTGTCCCCATATTATGTTAGTGGCATGAGAATCACTGCAGCTGATCTTCCCCTGCCATCGAGATAATATGACAAGCTGCAGATTACATCAGAAGCACCTGCACCTTATCTTCACATCAGGCTTGTCTTGCCCAAGAACTGTGGTAATAATGATGTGGGTAGAAGCTACTCGCCCAAATAGAGGCTTGGTGCTTTACCCATCAATGGGAAGAGACACACTGTAGTGCAGGGACAGGGAAGCCTATGACCTTCCAGATGTTAGATTAGGACGCATATCTGCTTCGGCCACAATAGGAAGAGGGCCTCTTTCTGTGGTAATGTCTGCTGTTGCTCTATTCTGAACACATCTACTCATGCACCCATATTCTCTTGTTAGCCATGTGCGTGATGCTTAGTATGCATAGGTCATTGTGGGACTTCTGGGCCCTAAATAAAGATCTGGAACAGCTATTGCCACTGCATCATTGGAAATGATAGATTTTGAAATGGCATGCTCAAGTAGATCTGGGCACTGATGGGTTCATCACATTCTGTAGAGAAGTCATGAGAGTTGAGGGATAACGAGAGTGCTTCAAGGTCATCTTGACAGCTTGAAGTCTGCCAGCAGTCTCATAAATAACATCCCAAGGCAGAGTTCAGAGGAGAATGTGGTTTTGCTGACCAAATGTTCACACTGAAGTAAATGATTGAAAACCATTGGGACTGCACAGAAGGACTGTGATGTTGAAATATTTAGTGTGCAAGTGACTTTGAAAGGAACTTGTGGGACTCTAAAGGAGATGGAACAAAAGCATGTGACAGGTGTATGACAGGCATTTCCAAAAGTGGAGTGGAGTGCAGTTATCCTGCACTTAATATGATTTGTGCATGTAATCCCCAGATCATTTCAGATTAGCTTGTCAGGATAGTTTCAAGTCAAGGCAGCAGACTGATGTTTTTCTAACATGGCTGTAGCTGGGTGCATGCCAGAATTCAATTTCTTATGAGGAGGAATTGACTAAATGGCGTTGCACCAGAAGTGAGCACTCTCAAGCATTGTGACATTGTCAGCACACTAATGTGAATTTTACAGGGAGTGCTGCCAGTCTTCATAACTGTATCACAGACTTCTGTGATGACTGTGGTTCTGGGTGAAGAAGCCTAGATTTCTTGGAATCAGACTGTAGGTACTGCTCAGCCCTCCTTCATTGGAGCTTGTTAATAAGCAGCAGATGGTCAACTGTGTTCTATAAAGTTAACACCAGCAGATAGTATCAAAGTCATTTTAAAAAGAACTATTGCATAATTATAGCTGTAGAGAATGTTGTATTCTTTGCAGTAACCACAGCCTACTTTTAATGAAGCTAATCTGCTAGTCAGCCTGGCTCTCTTATCCAAAGGCTGAATCATGTCCAGCCTGGTGTGATGAGTTTTTACTGAAAGATAATAGCTACATTGCCTTCAAGATACTTATTTAGGTACAAGGTCAGGAACAGGAGTATGGGAATCTCAGCATTTGGATCATAAAGTTGGACTTTATTTTACATTATGAGAGAGTGCACAGGACATAAGTATCCATCTTACAGTTGTTGCTTAGGTTGACTGGTACGAGCCATCCATGGAATAAGCGCTGCTTGATTCAGTGGAATGGGCAGGCTCTCCCTTAGTGCTTGAACAGTGTTTCTGGATTCTGCTGGATAGAGTTTATTTTCTTTATTTAAACATTTATAAACCCGCCCTTTGCATAGCCTCAGGATGGCATACAACAATAAATAATCATAAAATACAATTAAAACATTCAATAATAAACATTAAAACATTTCAGCTATAACAATCCAGATTAAAAGAAGAAAAGAAAAGAAGAAAGGAAATGCAACTGTAAAATGTCATTCTCTTATTAAAATTATTAATTTAATTATTAAAATGATGGGTAAATAAAAAGGTCTTTTTTGCTTCTTCTGTGCTTCTGCTGAGCATTTTCTGGATCATCCAGTCAGTGATTTGGTCCTGATGGTGCACAGATGTTCTCCCTGAACCCCAGAACATGCACATGTGTGCACGCACGTGTACACACATGGATGCATAGAGGTGTCTTCGAAGTTGCTTCCCCATGGTAGATTCCATGCTACCATGCTGAATGAATATAGCAAACATACGGGGAAGATGCACTTGCTTGTTTAATTCAGTGGTGTGGTATTTTCACAATGACAAAGAGGCTTCCACACCACTTTGGGTGAAAGAGAGCCAAAATCTGCAGATGTAACCTTGGGATTCATAGATATAGAATTGATCAGCACACTGGCTTGATTTCAAGCACTAATCAGATAGCTTCAGATGTCAAATATGTATGCACACAGAAAGTAATGATACCACTTTTCTATATTTATGAAATCATAAAAAGATATAATGTATTTCTGAGATGACAACACTCAGAAAATGCAGCCATGATATATTTTAATATTGTCTATCCTTTCTCAAATAATTAGCTTTACAAGCAAAAGTGCATTCGCATCCTTATGCTATGTTGAGAATAATCACAGCATAAATGTCCATTGCTATTCTGTGAGTTTAGAAAGGTAACATTTTCATGTTTTGTTTTGTTTTGTTTTGTTTTGTTTTGTTTTGTTGTGGGGTGCTGCTAGTTCATCCATACGGCAGAACATCATGGTTCATCTGGATAATGATGACTATTGGACCAGTCAAGCTGCTGAATATAAAAACAAACCCCACAGAGCAATCTTTGAAGACAGCCTGGAGAAAATCTATCGGAACATGTACCGAAAAGCTTCTGGTTCCATTACAAAGGATAAATAAATACCTGGTAGTTACACAGGTGAAACTGAACAGTATACCCGACCGTATTTTTAATAGATACGTTGTTTGTCTAAAAAAAGTTCATATTCTATTTTTTTTTAATCTAAATGTTTTTACACAGACTTGTGAAATTCTGAGGCTGGGATTCCCAATAGGGAAATAAATAAAATCTGTAGGACTTTAAGTAGGATATATTATTTGCTTATGGGTTTGATAGGCATGCCATTATTTCTGTTTCTGTTTTTTAAATTTCTAAAGCATTCAGCTTTAAATTGGGTTGAATTTGCATGTTTATTAATCGCACAGCTGTTGATAGTTTTGCACATACATTGTGTTTCTCTAGTAATAATGTGGGCACACATGGCAACATTTTCCTACATAATTATTGCTTCCAACAACATAGCCTTAATACTGCTAGCAAAAAGTATCCACTGGACTGCTTTTCAATACTGGCATGAAATCTGTAAGTATTTTGTGGAAAATCTGTGATCAGTACATATATACAAATAGTGGGAAGTGGAGTTCCATAGTGCCAAACAGCAACAGCTGTGCACTATCTCATGGTGATTGAAAGTTTGAATTCACTCTTAAATAACACTAATGAAGTAGCTATTAGGGTCAGAGGATGCTTTGCTTACCAAAATGAGCACCCAGTGATGATGACGGTGACACAATCCCTCTTACTAAGGACTGGAGCAGATGAGCATGAAAGGCTTAATATTGTCCCACTATGTGTTGTTTTGGAAACTTTGAAATGCTGCCATACTAATGATAGGCCTTCTTGGCTTTGTTTTACCACTTGTGTGCATCGCCTTCAAGCTGATTTTGTTAGGCCTAATGTGAAATAGGAAGCCTGTCCTTGTTGATGTCTGCTCTATCTTATAGGTCAGATCGGTTACATGCAGTGGTACCTTGGCTCACGAACGTCTTGGTTCACGAACAAATTGGGTCACGAACAAAAATTACTGGGTCAGGAACACCGCTTTGGGTGGCGACCAAGATCGCAGCCATTCCCCCTCGCCCCCTGTGGGGAGATGGCCACGATCGCAGTTGCTTTCATGCAGGGAAAGCGTCCGTGATCAGAGGCGCGTGGCTGCATGAATGACAAGCGGATTCTTGGCAATCTCCCCCACAGCTCTGCTTTGCCGCACCCGTCTTTAGTGCAGCTGCACTCCTCTGATCACGGATCACAGTTGCTTTTGTGCAGGGAAGGCATCCATGATCAGAGGCGCACTGCTGCAGGAAAGATGGGAGCAGTAAAGCAGATCCGTGGGGAAGGTGGCTGAGCTTCTGCCTGTCTTTCCTGCAGGAGCGCGCCTCTGATCAGGCACCCTTTCCCTGCACTAACGGAACTGCGATCGTGGCCATCTCCCCATCCCCAGCACACTGTTTGTGCCCATCTCTCCCTCCCCCAGTGCGTCCGCGATCACGCCCGTCTCTGCTCCCCACCCCCCAGCATGCCTGGATGACAGGCGCCTGTAGGGATGACAGGCACAATCTCTGTCGTGCTGGGTGGCGGGACGGGGAGATGGCCGCGCTTGTGCTTGGGGTGGGGCGGGAAGATGGCCCCGATCTTTGTTGTTGTCACTTTGCTTCACATTTTTCTGATTTAAAAAATGGTTACAGAACGGATTAACCTTATTTACATTGAACCATATGGGGAAATTTAAGTTAGCTGACAACCAATTTGGGTCACGACCGGAGTCCTGGAATGGATTAAGTTCGTGAGCCAAGGTACCACTGTATTTTCTTTTTCCTGTGTTTAATTGTGATGCTGCTACTACTAATCCCTTTTCAAAAAATCACTATACTGTTGCTGCATCCTGCATTGCAGCTCTTGCTTTGACGAGTGGGTTGGGCTAAATACCCTTCAAGGTCTCTTTGAACTGTAGCATTCTGTGTGAGTAGTAGATCTCTGCCATGGTACTCGTTCCCAAACTTCTCCTTAAAAAGTTGTGTTTTTCTCCCAGTATTGCATAAGAGATCTATGTGCATTGTTTAAATATGAAAAGAGTAAGACTGGAGCATTCCAGCTAGCAGATCCACACAGATATGAACATTATGCATGTTCTGTACCTCAATCTGATCAAATTTGGAGCCTGTCCTTACAGGCTCAAGGGATTATTGGCAGAACTGTATTGGCAAAGCTGGCATCTCTCTGCTAAAGGCCACCAAATGTTCACCAGCAGTTTTGAAACTTCCCCTGAGAAGAAACCTTTCCAGCCTTCCACTGAGTATATTTCACATTAACAATCAGGGCTGGCTGCCCACTTTCTTCAGGCATCAAGAAATTTAGAGGCAGAAGTGTTTTCTTCTGCTTCCTCTTAGAAAGGGAAGAAGCAGACATTCCTTTTGGAATATTTGCTTTTTGAGGATGCAGACAAAGCAAGGAGATTCATGCTAAATCAAGAAAAAACAGAATGAGAAAAATAAATTCAGAAAGGTGGTTTCAGACCTGTCTTTTATCCAGGGATCTGGTGAACAGCATGAGGCATGTGTAACATACAACATTACTACCAGTGTCTTTCCCTTGGCTTTTAGGCACTCCCACCTTCACTCACACCAACAGTGAATTCAGGAGGAGTTTGATGAAGACTAACAGAGATGTGGGATATTTTTAGAGAAGTTATTCCCTGGCTTGCTTGAGAATACCTTAGTGGAAGAGCACACTTTTTGCATGCAGAAGACCCCAGGTTCAGGCCTTGGTATCTCAAGATAAACTCTTGCCTGAAACCCTGATGATCCAGTGTCAGCAGTACTGGACTAGTTGGACTCTTGGTCTGGCCGCGTCTTACGCTTCTAATTGCATCTGAGTTCAGCAGGTATCTTCATTATAGGATTTCCGCCTAAGAACCATATGATGTAGCATGTTAGCTACTAGGGTTTGTTGTGATATAAGTAAAGGTGTTAGGGGAGGTATGTTCCACTCCCAGGACTCAAAGACCCTTGTATTTTTATGTGTTTACTGCAACAAAATGAGCTGGAATGCCATGGAGTGTTCTGTTTCTTAAACTTGTGGCCCTCCTGATAGTTTAGCTGACAACTCCCATGATGCCTCACTTGCTTATTCTGGCTAGAGCTGATAGGAGTTCTGGGTTAAAATACTTCAAAAGCCTACCTCTGAAAATGTGTTTTGGGTTCTCATTGTGTTCCAGGATTGGCAGCTGCCCCTCTTCCTTCCTTGTGGCATCAGAGTGCTTCTGCAAAACATCATTGCACTGTAGCTGAACCAGGGTCAATAACACAAAAAGCTGCAGAAGTTCTGGGCTGAGTTCATTACATTCAGTGCCCTGCAGCTCACTCATTAACTGTACTGCTGAGGATCAGACTTTTCATTCCACAGTTTTCTAGTATAATGTGATCTATTATCATGTTAATATCTATTTCAAATGTAAAATGCTGGCAAATATAGGCAAATATATCATTACTCATATATCATTCCCAAGCCATTCTGTCTTTCTGTTGATTGGCAGACAACTTGTGCACAGGCAGACTGTGTTTCCACCTTGACTGCAGTACGTGATAAGTAACATCGTCAGGCAATGGACCAATGTAGTAATAAACAGTCATTATTTAGTGCACCTTGCCTTCTAATGCAATTTAACTCCCTTTTATCAAATGCAAATTTCTGAGATTCCAAGTAGAGTTTCAAATAACATGTTTCCATACTTATTCCTTATCTTTTGCCATTCACAAAGTGTGTCAGTGGCACGGGATGGCATAATTCCACTAGCATTATTTTGCATCTTAAAGAGAGCTGCCTGTTCCAGTACCGAAAAGAAAAAGAAAGAAAGGGAAAAAAGGAAAAGGGGGGAGGGGAAGGAGAACTGGAATTTAGTGGACAAGACCTTTCTTTCCAAAATAATGTTGCAGCATACGCGAATTCGTGCAAGACATTGTATTTTGTTCTGTAAACAGCATAAAAATGTAATCAGCATATGTCAGGCCTGGGCAAAAGAATTTATGAGCTGCAGGCTGCTGAGAAGTGTTGACAGTGTGCCCCATGTGCTCAGAAATCAAAAGGCATATAAAAGGAACCTCAAATACTTTGTGGATTTAAGTATCTGAAAGCCTATTTGGCTTTCAGTGCTAAATGGGTTGATCACTTTAAATGCTGTTTTTATGCAAGTGTTACTGAAAATAGATGTAACAGCATTTTAAAGCATAGATTATTGTGGAGCACTCATAGTTGATCATCCTACACTTGTTTCCAAATGATGAGGGTAAGTACCCAGAAGGGTGCAAAAGTGGTAAAATGGCAACAATTTGTATGAACAGTTTGTCCTAAGTTACCACATGCCATGTGACTGGCTGAATGTAGGTTGTGAATTCCTCCTGCAAAAGCTTCAACAATGAGCCAGTGTTCAGGCACTAGATGTACACCAGTATATTCCAGGTATGATCTGAACTACTGCTAGTTCAACCAATAGTTATCCAACCAAGACAATACAAATTTCACTTGGAAGTTATGAATAGGGTATATAGTGCAGAACTTCAAGCCTTGAGGCCAAATCTGGCCCTTCCCTGGAAGACCCCACCTCTTTCCCCCCACTGATCATTGGGTGGTTTCCTGGATTTTTGTTCTCATTTGAAAAGGTTGAAATGTCTCTCTTTGGTTACTGGTCGCAAGAGCTGTAAGCCAAAATATGTATTTTGGCCCCTCATCTTTTTCCTTTGTCTCTACCCTTTTACATTTTTGCCCTGAAAATGTCTCAACCAGAATTCTGCCTGTGGGCTGAAGGTTCTTTTCTCCCTCTTGTAGTGGATCCATCCTGAAGATAGTTGTTAAGGATGCCAAAGTACTGCAAATATGGTATGGGGATTTGGTTTAGGTTATGACATCTGTATTACTGTCCAAAGAATTAAAACACACATTTAGAATGGAAATACTTCCTATTCATTACACTAAATGAACCCATTCCAGACAAATGCGTCAGTTCCCTCCTTTGAAAGGAATCATGATATTGTATTAGTCAAGTGGCTTCGTAAATTAATCATATTCTGCCACTTGGAACCGATTGGCTGCATTAGTTCAATATGGTTTCCTTCTTTTATTCATGTTTGATATTCTTTATGGATCTAGTACTTCGAATGCCTTCTGTCTTTGTTTGGAGTTTCTTTATCCTTCCTTTTTCCTTTGTGGGGGGTTGAGGCCAGGTCAATGGGAGCATTTGAGTGACGAGAATTTTGAAGGTCAAAAGCCCATCCTGGCTGTGTTTCATTGTAGCCTTTTAACCTATTTAACAGTATTCTGACTCTTCGTGCTTTTACAGCCCTGTGGATTAGATTGGGATTAATCCCGCTTTACCACTCGGGGGTACAAGAATCAATGCTTGCAAACTTTTAATAGCTTTTGTCTTGAAGTGATCTTGTGTGTGTGCACGTGTGCACATGTGCACTCGCGTGTGTGTTTAAAAAAACAAGAGCACCTAAAGAAAGACTTTACTGTAGCCTTCCCGGTTTGCTGGTTTTTAATCATGTAGCTGTCAAAAAATAACCAGCCACTGTTCTTTGTGTGATGGAGCCTAATGTTAAGGCTGTCAGAGTCTGCTGGGAGAGAGACCAAGTGTAATATTGATAGCTTTAGGGCTTGCTGTTTGTCCTCTTCTCAACTTCCACTGATTTAGGGCTCAGTTGGTGTGACCAGGCGTTCTTGCACATATAAGCCAGTGAGAACTTTTAAAATGCCTTTTTTGTGTGGTAGATGACGCAGTAATGCTTGCCTTTCAGTTTCTGAGCAAACCTAATCTTCTTTCAACAGTCAATCTGTTTTATCATGTACAAAATTATTGATGAATAATCAAATGTATCATAAATAACGTTGCTGAAATCTAGTTCCTTCCAAACCCCCATATAAGCTATCTTTATTGTGAGTCACTTCCACAGCTCTTCACCCACATCAGTGAATTATTTTTGTTGGAAATATTAAAAGAATTGTATGACTCGGGAGGATAGACAGCAATCCTCACTGTGTTGTTGCACAGTCAACTAGGAAAATCTCCTGCACAAGCCCCACATGAATGGCACATGTGCAGTTGCCCTGTTATTCTGCAGAATGGGCTCACCAAGTAAATAACTAGCAGTAAAATAGCAGTAAAGTCTGCCATTTTGCAGGTCCCATCTAGTTTAATGATATTTCTGCAGGATAATTTCTCTGCATTGTACTATTGCTTATTTCCATAGCCTTGTCTTAACATTTTTTTCTTCTCATAAAAAGTAGCCTGAATCTCCTAGGAGGTGGGAGGAAATTCAGTTTTATTTATCATAGCTGGCACTAAGTGACTCTCCCCAACCCCCGAAAGCAGCAAAGAATAAATAGTAGGTCTTTTCATGTAACAAGGTTTGAAATCTGATAAATGTGTACCTCAGTAATGTGAACTTGATGCTTATATCCATGCAAAATATATGCCATGAATTACTGTATTCTTACAAAATATTTACATAATTATGTGAAAAGTTGTGTATTTCCAAATGTGTGGACAATATATATTAACCTTTATACTAAAAGTCCTAGGGTTTTTTATTTTTATATTTTCTTTAAATCAAGATCACCAGGTTAAGTTGCTTACCTTACTCCATAATACTGTATCACAGTGCAATTACTAGAATTGGTGATTACTGAAGATATACTAGCAAACATTCTAATGATGGAGAATTAAAAGGAAACATAATTTTGGAAAAACCCTGCATTTCTGAATAACACTCTGACCTACAAAAAACTAATATGGTGCTTCCCTAGCAATTATAAATACATTAGATAGTTGAGAAGTTTTTCAGAGTTGCTTTGTGTTATAAGCTTGAGAACATTTTTAATAATGTTAAGTTGCAAAGCCTATGGAGACTTCTTAATGTATTAGACAACAGGAACTTTTTCCTGAGCATTGGCCTTCAATTAATACTCATAATGGAGACAAAGTGTGAGATCGTCTCTTAAAGCCAAGTCATTGAGCATTTACCTAACAACCATAAGAGGGAGAGCTTTGGGCTATTCATCACAATAAATGAGCCAAAGATTCCCAAGGTCATCTTCCAGTAGTTCTTTCAGTCTGAAATACCTAATCTACGTCTGATCGTTTGTGTTTAATTTACCCTATTAGATAAAGTGAAATTTGGAATGCACTGTCTGTTGTATGCAGAGCAGAGCTGTAATGTACATTTTCGTTTAAATGTGCATGCAAATACACATGTGTACATATATGATCTTGGAAATGCAGTCATCTTTCCCTGAGGTGTGGTGTGCATACAGCAGATCCATTGTTCTTCAACAAAATAGGGGAAATGGCTACTTCAGATAAGGAAATAAACATGAAAACAAATATCAAATTTGATCAGTGCAAGTTTTATATTACCACAATGTATTTCATAAAAGTTGGCATAGTTTGAGGGTGGGTAGACTTTGTGCTTGTGTGATCTACGTTGCTTTTTCCTAGCACCCTGAGTCAGGTGCTAAATACTTGAGGGAGAAGGGGTGGTAAAGAGATCCCTTGCCAGTCTTCTACAAATCATCTGCAGAGAACCCATGGTTCTCAGTGCACCTTCTGCCCACCTCTGGCTTAGCATACCAACCCCCTAGCACCTGGACCAGCACATTATTCCTAGTAGCAGTAACACAAAGTCAGAAGTGGGAAATTTATTTCTTATATTGATACCATGCCTCTTTTCCAAGAAACCCAAAGCTGCTTACATATTCCTCCTGCTCCCCTTTTTATCCTCATATCAATAGGTGAGGTAGGTTGGGCTCCTCATATCAGTAGGTGAGCCCAACGCTACCCAGTGACCTTTATGGCTGAGTGGGAACCTGAACTCAGAACTCCTGTCATAGTCCAGTGCTAAGCATTTTGTCACATTGACTCTTATTGGTGAATTAAGAGTTTGCCAAATAAGGAACAGAGAGGCACTTTGAAAATGGAAAGACAAGGCATGGAAGGATAGAAGCTACAGGAGCTTCCAATATGAGCCATGTAGGTTAGCACATGTAGGGTGTGGAATATCTAAGTCCAAAGAAGTAAACTCAAAATGGGTGCATTGTCCTTGTTTGAGAGCAATGGAAACTGAGGATAATTACCACAGAGAGCACAAACTGCTCCTTGGTAGGTATGCTTTTATGCACAATTCAAAAAAAGTAAAATTACCCTGGCTTCCTAGATACTGCTGAGTACCAAGTTAGAAACAGAAACAGAGCGAGTCAGAAGGGGTCTCCTGGGCCATCTAGTCTGACCCCCGGCTCCAGCCAGCTCTGCTCACAACAGGCCCACCATGTGCATGTCTAGCCTATCTTTGAACACCCTCATCGGTGGGGCCTCAACCACCAAGTTATCTGGGAACAGTCAAAAAAGGACTGACATATCCAAATAGACTCAGAGCCATACCAGTGTAGTTATAGAAACTTGCTACCTTGTACACCAAATAAATCACTGGACCCAATTAGCAGCTTGAGAACTGACACAGTATCCTGTGAGACAAAGCTTCCTTCAGGGCAACTTTTACAATACAGTGAGGTTATGCCACAAATGGAAACTGGTTAGAGACAACTGCAGTGGGTCTCCACCAGGGGATGAAACCCCTGAGTCTGAGTATAGAAAGCTAGAGATATGTCTGAATTTATCCTTAAGCAGACATAAGAGGGAGCAAGTATCATGCTATAATATGGATTGGACACTGCAGTAGGAAAGGAGATTGCTAGAAAGGGTCACAAAGTACCAACTGAACTTCAGGCTGACAAGAGTTTATTCCTCGACCAAAATGCCCAAACTTGAGGGCTGTTGTGGATTTCATGACTAAAAGATAGAAGGTTCTTGGTTTAGTGGGTTAACAACTTGACTCGAGAATGAAAGAGAACTTCAGGAAGGATCCTGATTTAATTTTTATTCAGTTTCCTAACTGCCTTTCAATACCATAGCCTTTGCAAGTCATTATGCAACATAAAGAGGATAAAATGTAAAGTACCATACTAAATAAAACAATTTTAAATGAAATGGAGCTATGAAGATAAATTTTCAAAATATCCATTAACATCCATTTTAAAGCCAAGTAAAAGGAAAAAGAGGTGAGTCTTAAAAGCTGCCAGATACAGGACCAGCCATATCTCTCAAGGAAATCCATATGATAGGAAGGCCCCTTTTTAAATCCTGCTTTCCTTACTGATCCTGGTGATGGGCAATGAGTGGCCTCTTCAAAGACAGGAGAGCACCACCTGAACCCAAACTATTCTGAATTTGACAGTCAAGCCCATCAGTCTTGGGCCGAAAAGCAAATTGGCAGCTGGTGCAGCCTTGTGATACAGGGCTTGCCATGTCTAGGCCCAGCAAGGGTGGAAGCAACCATTTCCTGCCCCATCTGGAATTTTAGTCATCAAAGGCAGCTCCAGGAGGACTACACAGAGGCTCTACAGCTCCTAGTTAACTGTAACTAGGCCATGCTTGCTGGAGTGCCCAGTGGTGCATTAACCTATCGATCCATTTTGGGCCATATTTCCTGCCCAGGATCTAGATTGAGCAACATAGTGGTATGCTGAAGGTGAGATAGTGAACTGGTATAGTCATAAAGGCATTTCCATGTACTCAGTGTGCCCACAGGAGCAAGACTTTTTAATCAGCTGAAGACACACATTGCTTAATGACACCCCTGTTATCATCTGAGGCTGTCATTCCTGGCATCCATCAAGCCTCTTGCTGCCCTTTTTCATTCTGGAGAAACATGGCATGAAGTTCAAACTTAGGTGGATTGTAATTTGAACCTTGCTATGTTAGTAATGCTTGTACTGAGTACTGAGCTTGGATAGCTATCTGACAAGCTTTATTATTTGAATTGACATTGATTACAGATTCAGCCTTTACACCCACTTCCTGGAATGGCCCTATCTAGCATGCTCACAAGATCATCTCAGAAAATGCTAGTGGGCTGAAATGAGATCGATGCGTAAGTAGTGCTTCCTGTTGCAAGTTTCATCTCAGATTGAAAAGAGACATTGAAACATAGAAACAGCGCGAGTCAGAAGGGGTCTCCCGGGCCATCTAGTCTGACCTCCGGCACCAGCCAGCTCCGCTCACGACATGCCCACCATATGGACGTCCAGCCTCTCCTTGAACACCCGCACCGATGGGGCCTCAACGACCTCTTGTGGAAGCCCATTCCACACCCTTGGGGTCCTGACTGTCAGGACGTGCTTCCTGGCATCCAAATGGAACCTTGGCTCCCTGAGCTTTGCTCCATTGGAGCGTATCCTGCCTTCCTCTGCAGGGGAGAACAGGTCTCTACCCATCTCCATGTGACATCCCCTCACATACCTGTATGTCGCCAACATATCCCCTCTGAGTCTCCTCTTCTCCAGGCTGAAGAGACCCAGTTCCCTCAGTCTTGCCTCATACGGCATCCCCTGCAAACCAGCCACCAACCTTGTGGCCCTACACTGCACTGACTCCAACCTGGCTATATCCTTTCTGTAATGAGGGGCCCAAAACTGAACACAATACTCCAGTTGTGGGCGTACCAGAGTCGTGTAGAGTGGTAGTAATACCTCTCTTGATCTAGAAGCCACACTTCTGGCTATGCAACCAAGGGTGGCGTTCGCCCTCTTGACCACCGCATCACACTGCTGACTCATGTTTAGCCTGCAGTCAACCAGTACCCCGAGGTCCCTTTCACAAGTGCTGCTCTCCAGCCACTTGTCACCTAACCTGTACTTATGACACCTATTCCTATGCCCCAAGTGCAAGACCTTGCACTTACCCACATTGAACACCATCCTTCTGTCTCCTGCGCACTTCCATAGTCTGTCCAGATCCTTTTGGATCTGGAATACCTGCTCCTCAGTTGTGGCCACTGCTCCAGTTTTAGTGTCGTCTGCGAATTTGATCAGCAGACTGTTCACCCCTTCTTCCATGTTGTTAATGAAAAGATTAAACAGGATCAGCCCCAGGACAGAGCCCTGAGGGACCCCACTTGTCACTGGCTGCCATCCTGATGATTCCCCGCTAATGGTTACCTTCTGCTTTCGGTCAGTCAACCATGCCCTAATCCACCAGACAGTGCTTTGGTGTTTCCCAAAACTCCTCAGTTTCTCCACCAGGATATCATGGGGCACTTTGTCAAAGGCCTTGCTGAAATCCAGGTATACCACATCGACTGCATCCCCTCCATCTCGCCATCTTGAAACCTTGTCATAGAATGGCAATTTCCACTGGGGGAAGTTTTCCAGTCACTAAACTTAAGCCAAGGCACAAGGGTGATGACTACAAGAACATAAGGCACATAGTATAGTTGTGCAGAAAACCAGATGGGGAAAAAGATTCTGAAATTCAAAGTAAAAGCTGGCAACTGGCTAGTATAGAAAGGTAATAAATAATATGTAAAGAAAAGTTGAAAAACGGGTACTATTGTCCTAAATGTAAAGGGCACATGCACAGGGGTAAAGGTACTAGTGAAGAACACAGCATCTTTAGGAACAATGAGGGGAAAAATAGCTTTCAACAATATAGTAGATAAAATCTGTATCACATCATGTGCTCAGTATCTATGGATGATTGACCAAAGGATGCTAGTGAAAGGTTAGATTGCTAATGGGTCTGGAGAGGCTGACTAAATTTGTTACAGATAAATGTTAAGTGTACAGAAAAATATTTTCAGTTGGAAGGGTTGTAACACATTACATTTAATGTCTCTTCTGGTTCTCGTCTTACCTTTTCTTTCTGGATAGTCATCAGCATGAAAAAATATACCTTTGTTTTATGAACATCAAGCATCCTGGCATTTAGATAGCTATGGTAACAGTGTTCCAATATACCGCAGCATATTGAGTTTGGGCTTCATGTTACAGAACATACCATGGGGTAGACCTGCAGACACTCCATGTTCCCTGCTGCCAGTTAGAACAGCTGCTGTTTAATATGTAAACCTATTTTTGATATCCAGAACTGCTTTTGATAACCTCCAACACTGTGTCAGGTGGGACAATTTGGAAGAGATGGCAAGGGTGGGGGACCTCAGACTTCTCGAGATGGTCATTCCCCTTTTCCTCGGTCCCCATTCCCCAGTGTTCAGGTGGTTTCTCGGCTTTTGTGCCGTGTGCCTTTCATTCTGAAAGGGTGAAATGTCTTTCCTAAGGCCTAGTTACTGGCATTAAAGGATACTGGCATTTTTGCGTTGCTTTGCCCTTGATCCTACCCACCACTGGAATGCAGCCCAAGGGAGCTTGGGCTCCCTGGCTAAAAGAGGTTCCTCAGGTTTGTTTTGTTGCATTGGCTGCATGTTATGCAGCATTCAGTGAAACCTTCTTGTAGCTCCATAGTCATGTTTAAGAGAATAAGTAATAGCTACTTCACTGACCTAGGGAATAATGTGTATAACAGCATCATTTAAGAAATTAGATGTATTTCACATTCAATTGTTTGAACATACGCATTTAAGATACTGTTTTTTATAGTACTGCAATCAGCCTTTGTAGTACAACAGATGGTAGCTTGTAAAATTCTATGCATAAGAAACCAGAGCAAACATCAGCTATTCAGCATGATCACCTTAATCTGTATACACACACACACACACACACACAGAGCGAGCGAGCGGGCACAGAAACCATGCTGGGCCAGATGCGTGTTGGCCACCCCTACAGGGGAAGACTTCAGAAGGATTAAAGGATTCAAAGGGTAGAATTGTGTGAACTGGCTTTCTCGGCTTTCCAGCAGTAAACATTTGACAGAAGGTTGCCTTCTTTGCTTGCCTCGCTTTCCACACAATCATCTAGTGTTTACATACATCTTAGCCTCTGTGGCATTTTTGAAGACTTTATTTGTCTAATTTACTTTTTTGGTATGGGTAATACTTAAAATATGAAATCCATCTGTGAAGCATATTGCCTAGTCACGTTGAAGGGTGAAACCAGTTTTTAATTAAAATTTTATACAGCACTTGTATTTCACTTTGTCCTTTTTTATTATGAAACATTTCAATCTTTTTCCTAAAACACATATGTCTTGCACGCTTCAAGATGTTCCTCACTGCTCATGCAGAACTGGTTTCTTATCTGTCAGCAGAGTGCCATATGCTCAGGGTTCATTTAGCTTCTCTCCTTGGCATTTGTGTAGGCAGCATCTTGGCTGCAGTGTGGCTCAGCTATACTGCACCCCATTCTTCTATTTTAAGAAACTTTTCCGGATAGAAAAGAGCAAAGAGATCCCCCCTCCAACACACATGCAAAATTACTGGAAGATACTGGAGTCTTGCATTCTAAATCATCTAAGATAATTTGGGCAATCAAAGCAGGGACTTAGTGGGCACATGAGAGTTCCTATCTTAATTATGCCCTGCACACAGCGTATAAAATAAATGAATGTTCCAGAAATAAGGTCTGGACTTGTGTGAATTGTAGATTGCTGAGCTGCTGCTGTATATGCTACTCTTGTGCTGTAAATGCCTTCCACCTTTTTTACCATTCTTTGTCAGATTTTTGGGGCCAAATGCTTTAGAAAATAAATTGAGAGCAGAGAAACATTTGGGCAATTTTGGGGGGAGAAGGTTCTTGTGCCTCCTTTGTTTATGATGTTCATGAAACAGCTGAGAAGTTTGAATGTCCTGACTTCCCTGCAGAATCATCTCCAGCAGCCTGCAGTCTCCGGAGCCATCTATATGTCAAAAAAGCTTGGGAGAAAATCCCATCTAGTAAATCCTCCAGTAAGGGGCTCCCCCCATGCAGCTTAGGAAGCACAGGCAGGCTGGACTGGCAGGTCCATGCAGAGATGTGTAATAGAAAGATAAAACACATACAGCACCCTCAGCCACCTTGCCGTGATGAGAGAAACTCAACAAACTAAAGCTGTGGTAAATGCCCTGCCACTGATGAACCCTACCTGTGAGAAGGTGTTGGAGAATTTCTCTTACCTCTGACTTAATTCAGCACAGTGCCCCCTTCCCACCATCTCTGTGCAGGGGCACCCAGCTCTACGTAATGTTTTTGACAATGAAGTGACCTCAACAGCAGGAGCAAGTAACATGCTGTTGTTGTTTACAGAGATGTTTGGATGGATCAAGGAGATTCCAAAGACTTTTCATATCTACCTAATAATGTGTGCATATCTTGGAGAATGAATATGTGTGGATACATTGATCAGATTTAAACAAAAATAGGGGATGTCTTTTGTTCTCCTGAAAGCTGTTATATAGAAACAGAGCGAGTCAGAAGGGGTCACCCAGGCCATCTAGTCTGACCCCCAGCTCCAATTGGCTCCGCTCATGACATGTCTACCCTGTGCATGTCCAGCCTAACCTTGAACACCCTCAATGATGGGGCTTCAACCATCTCCCATGGAATCTCATTGCTTCTGTGTTTCCACAATGGCGATAGTTTTATTTTTATGACCTTGATTGTGTTGCATATGCTGATAAAATTCCATTCCTTACACAGAACAATCCAAAAGAGACAGGATTTGGTTGATGTAGGGAACAGAAAGGAAGTACCCCAGTGTCACATTCCACCCTAACTTTAGAGATGGGACGCCATGTTATAGTCCTTCTCATCTTATGGCACATGAACCTAAATTCTTCAGGTTCTTCAAACTATGTTCATCCCCATACAATTCAGAGTGTGCGTTGAGACTACTGCAAATGTACATTCTGCAATCCGTATAGCAAGATCTGAATTTCCCCTTTGTTCCTCTTCGGCATTACAAAGTCTAGCTATATGTGTTGCCTGAAGTGCCTTTAGGGAGCCTACGACATAGCATAGTGTGGCATTCTTCCTTTCCATCAATGACCTACTCCCTTAGGCTACAGGTAGTGGTGACAACCCATTCCACCTCTTGGGACTTTATGGGGTGCATCTTGACATGCCCTGCACAAGAAGCAAGATCCAGGGCTGTGGTGGTCTGCCTAAAGACATCCGTGTTACAGAAAAATACAGAAAAAAATCCAGAAAAACTGACAGCATGTATCCCATATGACCCAAGATGAAAGCTTGATTTTTTTTTAATATTAAAGTAAATGAAAGCTTCCTCAACTCCTCTCTCTCTCATTTTGCAGTAGCCTTTAAAGTTCTCCAAACTTTTTAGCCCAGAGGACGAAAAGAAATTATAACAGCAATCTTGCATATGACTGTCTGCAAGTCTTTAGAGATGGTGGCTATAGGTTAATAATAAATGTATCTGCTACTTGCTGGAGTTTCTAGAAGAATGTTTTTGCTTCCAACAGATGTAAATGATTTCACCGACAGGGCCAGTTATGAATTGCACAAGTTATGTGAATAGGCCTCCAGTCTGGGCAATTTACTTGCAATACACATTTTAAAGTATTTATAACACTAACTGCAGTATTGGCAGGCGGGGGTGGGGGAGGAGCAGGGGAACTGGCTTGGGTGTCAAATAATCTCCACCTTTCCATGGCAGAATCTAGAGGAAGATGCAGAAGTGCAGTAGAAAACTAGTTGGAACGTCAAGCGAATTTAAGATAATTTGAACCTCACAGGTCCGTCCTTGAAAAGTGGACTTTGAGCCCTCTCACTTTTTGTTGCTCTAGGTAGAAACAGACTATTCTTAAAATGACTTCTCTTGAAAGGAGGTGTCAGTGTCATTCCTGCAGAATATTTGAAATTCAGATGGACATAATTTCATTTTTGAAGATTTTAAAAATCCTATATGGCCGCAGGTATCTCTCTTTACTTGTAGATTACCATCTTGTACGTCTTTGAATAGTTATGTAGATGGTTTTATTGTATTCTATTTTATATTTGTGATTTCAGAATCATGATTTAATAATCGTATGGTATCCTATGTTTTATATACGTTGTTTGCTGCCGTTGGATTTCTAAGAAAGGTAGGATATAAATCAGTCCAAGAAATGAACTTCTGGCAATGAAAAATAGTTTTGCAAAAAAATACTGGGTGAATCACCAGAAAAGCAGGAAGAAAGGTTTGGAATCTTGAGTCATTACCAAGCAGTTATGTGATGGCTTTGCCATATACTCAAGTCCCAATTTGTTTGTTGGTTGTTTTTTCAGCCTAATCATCCCTTGGAAGCCTTTCCACTGGCATTCCATGAAATTCAAAGTATAATAGCAAAATTTGCATAAATCAGGTCATATCAGTCCATGAATCAATCCATTATTTACCTGCCATCACTTCAACCTAAAGCAAATGGTAATGATGGTTCTCGCCTCTTTTCCACCTGTGCAGATGTGGACAATGAAGATTGTAATGTGACTGTTTCAATCTATTCAGTAGTTACTAAACTGATGTCTTTCCCCTGCGCAGCCATTGCATTTCAGCAGCAGAGCATTATTTAAGTATAGCAGCAGCTTCAGCCCCAGTGCTGCTTTCATTGCTTTGTGAATGTTGCACATCATTTTCCATGGTATTTTATCAGCTGCCAGACAATGACACTGCTCGTGTGAACAGATGACTTATGAAAACGGCTGTTTATTTTCTGTTCCTTCTTAGTTATAGAAACCTGAAGAGAAGGCATTTCTGTGTTTTAGAATGCTTGTCTTAAGACAGCCCCTCACTTTCCAAACCACACAGGATGCAGCATGCTCACCATCATATCCCATCAGAAACTCATGAATTCAGGGAAGGCATTATAATCATTTATGCGGATTTTTAAAATACTTGTGTATAATGTAACTGTGGGGGCTGTGCCAGAGATCCTAGACAGATGTACATGGTTGTACAACATCCTCATTTTACATGGAAACACTATCCAATGGGCAGTGTGGGTTTGTGCAACACGAAAGGCCATGGTGAAATCTGTTGTGTAGTCCAGGTCCAGTTCTGGAGTTCTTGCAGAGTAGGATTACTTTTCTGAAACCATGGAGAAAATCAGTGGAATGTTCTAAGCTCGCTGTATGTCACAGTGGCTTCTCCCATTGTCTGGACATAGGATCCCCATTGTTGGTCTGAAAACACCATAGAGTCCCCTGACAAGAGCAGCTAGGAAAGTGGCTGCTTCTAGCCTTGGACTCTACTGCTGTCAACGCCCTAGCAACAAGCATGTCATTTTTGTTCTTATTCTCATTGGTGAGAAGTCCATTTCTCTTTTTACTTTGGAAATAGACTGTTTGAAGATACTTGGAGGAAGTGGGGTGGGGTGGGGTGGGGATCATGACAGAGTGGTTTATTTCCATTTCCTGAAACTCGCTACTGCAGCCGGGAAGCACTAGAGACATGCAGGTACTTCAGAAGGGGGGAACCCCCCCCCTCATGACTGCAGAGGACCAATCAGGAGGAGGGTGCCACAGTCCATTGGCTAAAATAGGGAAAGGACAGGGATTTTGCTGCTGGGATGTCTGGGAACAGGGAAACCATGTGATCATCTAACCAGTTAAGTCTGGGCGAAAATCCTTCTGCTATAGAAACTGGGTGGGGTTGGTTGTCATGTTGTGTGGACCCAGCCTCAGTACCTCATCAGAAGATTTTTGTGGGGCCTTTCCCATCCTCTCTCCCCAGTCTGCTCTGCACAATCCCCCAACTCTCTGGAACAGAGTTTGGAGATGTAAGGGACCTACCTGGGAAAGGGAATCTCGGTCTATGCAGGGTCATCCCAGTATCATTGATTATTGACATATCTAGCTGAACAAAATTTAGGATTTCAGTGGGGAAAGGATTGTAACCCTAAGTGAAGGTCTCCTGCAGCTGAGAGTCTTTCAAATTTGAATGGATGGGTATGGAAAAAATTCAATGGTCATTAGATTGCAGGATAATAATGATGAATGTCTTAATTGGTGAACAAGTCATCTTATTCCTCTCTATATTTAGAACGTGTGGCTGGAAGACCATAAAAGACAAAACTGATTTGCCGTCAGACAAAACTGAAATTTTCTGTCTATCTTCCTCAAATGTATGTACTACCTTTGCCTTCATGTCCTAAAAATATGCATATGCAAGCAGGAATCTTTAAAGTAACATAAATAGCATTTTAGAATTTTTTCCCTTTAAATTAGTGTAGTGACATGTTTGTAGGGATTCATTGTTAATTTCATTTTGCTCAGTCAACCTGGCAAGAAAACAGCAAGTCATTAATGTTGGTTTAAAAGAAGATACTTTTTAAGTGAAATCCTAACAAATGACCTTGACAGATTTGTCAGGAAAATGAATGCTAATCATTTGCTGATCGACACGGCACTAACAGGAAAGCTTGATAAAATAGGTGTATTGACTTCATTAAAAATATCTTCCACCAATGGAGTTATTATATTGTCTCTTTTATGAACTACTATAAATGTCCTAGAGAGCTATGGCTATTGGGTGGTATAGAAATTAAATAATATATCAATTACTGTTGGGGCATTGCACTGCAGCTATGTTTGCTATATGAGTATATGAATGCTACAGTGCTGATAATTCACTTCTTGGAAGACCTAGCATGACAAAATAAATTCTTTGCTAAATCAGAGGCTCCAACTGCACATGGATGCATATCCTTTAAGCACAAGTCCATGCTGCTGGCAGGGCCAGTTCTCTCAACTTCCTTCAGTTGTTTGAATAGAATGGAAGTTTGGATTTGGTGTTCCAGGCAGGATGTCAGCATGATTATGACTGAAAATACACCGAGCATCTGTAAGGGGTTATGAGCATTGACCCAACCAGCAAGGATCACTGGACATGCTATTATTATTATTATTATTATTATTATTATTATTATTATTACATTTCTATGCTGCCCCTTGCCGAAACTTCGGGGCGGCTTGCAACACAATAAAATACATTGAAATAATAGTACTGGGCCCAGGAACACATAGCACTGAGGAATATACCCAGCAGAGTATCCCATGTAGAAACCTCGTTCTATGACTAGATTGCCTTGGGACTTTATGATGACATATTTATACGCATAGGGTTGGATCCAGCTTTGGGCCTCATTCGGGCCAAAATGGATCGTATCTGGTAGGTTCATCTTTTTAAGTGCCCCCTTTAGAGTAGATGCAGCAATCCCAGTCTGGATCAATAGGCTAGTGTGTAGGATAAGAGGGGCTCATGATATCACCGACTCTAGTGTAAAAATGTCAGTTGTTAAATGTGGATTTAAAGTAATATCTGATTTGGCTCTTGGAGTGGACTCATTGGAAGCAATGGCCTTAGGTTATTTGTGACTACTTTGAACTCCATTGATTTCAGTAGGTCTTCTCTAAATATTACTGAGTCTGAATCCAGTTTTCAAAGTTTTGCACTGATTCATGTTTTTTTACAAATTTTGGAAGGTCTGATCAGCCTTCTTTCAAGTTAACACACTTGTTCACATTTCTCTTTATTATTCAAAGATGATGGACAGCATCTGTACAATGGTTAGATTCACTGACCTTGCCACAGCATTTCAGTCCACTTGCTTTGGATGATTGCTCATGAGTACTTACAGAGACCATGTTTCTCTTTTTTTATTATTTTTTATTTTATAAAGATTTTTATAAAGATTTTAAACTAAAACTAAAAACATCAATCATCAAATACATCGGACATACTGGGTCAGCCCCCTACTACATATTTTTTTAACATTCTATAGTCATATTCAAATCGATTTATAAAAATTTAAAAACATCTTTAAATCTAAGCCAAGTCCTGTTTCTCCAGCCAATCATAAAAAAGGTCCTAAGTTTGATAGAAGTCAGTATCTTCTTTCTCCTTCAGTGATAGAGTCAATCTGTCCATTTCTGCACAATCCAGAATCTTTTTTAAAAGCATTTCCTCAGTGGATAATTCCTCACTCTTCCAGTATTGAGCAAGCGCAATCCTCACCGCTGTGATTAAATGTAACATCAAATACATTTCTTGTTTGCTAATATCTTCCGGTATAATGCCTAACAAGAAAATTTCAGGTTTAAAAGCTAAGGGTTTTTGTAGCATTCAGAGACCATGTTTCTCCTATCCTAACCAGTAATATATAAATGATGTTCTCAACAGCTTTGGAATGGTTATATAATTACACAATACACAGGAATCTGAGAAATGTTTGCAATGAATTTAATCTTGTTATTGGTAGTATTTGATGATGAGAATTTGCCTGCAGTCCTGTAACAAAACATTCAAAATATTAAGAAAGTCAACTTGAAATTCAGTTAATGCACAAGCCTATATGTTTAAACAGAAAAAAGCCATACAACTCCCACATTCCCCAACCAGAGTTCTGGGAATTGTGGGTTTCTGTCTAAACATACACAGGAGTATGCCCTAAATTAATATTTTTCTTAAGTTGACTTGATGTTCTGGCTTCTTTTTGAGGGCAATGCAAGTATAAAGGAACTTTGAGTGTCCCCACCACCCAGTTTTTGTGTAGGCTGATTGTGTGCTTTGGGACTCAAAGATTTTAAATTGTACAGGATTTATCACAGCACCTACATCCAATTGTATAGGATTTGTATTGTAGAATGTGTGGGAAGTGGGAAGACACTGTGTGATCATCAAAAGGGAGCTAAAGGCTTGGTCCTGTAGTCCATTTGTACCCTTGTGCTCACCACTTCCAAGTGAGTAATGGTGGAATAGGACTAAGAATACTGCATTTATTGTGACACAAGCTTCTATGGACAAAAGCCCCCTTTGTTGGATATATCTGATGGAATAAAATCTACCCAGTGCAACAATATACTACTGTATATACCTTATATTTTTTTCTGCTTGATGAATCCTCAGTATTTTATTTTGAGTCTTTCAGGCATGGCTAGCGTTGTTGTATTGTGCCATCAAATCATTTCCCGTTTAATGGGGACCCAAAAAGCCCTCCAAAAAGTCCTATCCATGACATTCCTGCTTAGCTGTTCTAAATTCAAGTCAATCCATCTCTTACTCCCCTTCTAAAGTCTTCCTTTTCTAAAATGAGACACATTGGCCTTTCTCTTCTAAAAGGAGACATATTGAAGCACATGCCAAAGGCTCAGATTCCAGCAGGGACCAACTGATAACAGCTCTGTAGACTTGCTGTTCACCATTACGTTTTTGTTTACCACACCCTGTTTTGAACTAGACAATAGAGCTAGGGGGGAGGAGGAGGAGGAGCAGTAGATACTACTGCCTATTTGTTCACTGGTTCTTGCCTTGTCAACCAAGCAAGTAAAAGCTATAATGGGGACATAACCCCTGATGACAATAGCCACAAGAAGGTAGACTCACTGGAGTGGAGCAGGGAACATTAATGGTGTTTGGTCCAAGAGCCTTGAAGCAGGCCCTACTTTCTGATCTTATATGGGGTGTTGTTACTTCAATGTCGTTAGAGTAATTTAAGTTTTCTCTTTTTCAAGAAAAGGTCTTTTCATGTCCAGAACAAGAGACATTTATAGAGCACTGTGGGTATCTAGATTGCTTTATCTTGTTGGTTTTCACAGTAACCCTGTAAGGCAGATTAAGATTATTTGACTGATGGGGATATTAAGGGTCTTTCCAAAGCTGTTTTGGAGGTCCACTTCTGAATAACGATTTGGAACTTGTTTCTTCAAGATGAACCCATTTCCTTCAATTGGTGCCTGTGTTCTAAATCAAGTCAAAGCAATTGATCCATTTGAGTTGCCTCAGGAGCTTCAGTTCATCCAAAGTAGCCCCATAAAAAGACATTGATGGCTAAGAGAATTATAGCATTGGCATTGCAAACGGCTTTCCACACTGGCTCTTCCTCAATGTTGGTAAGCTTCTTCTCACGGAGAGCTTCCTCTTCTCTGGTTAAAGTGGGTTTGGGGTTCCTGGAAATTCCACAGAACCAGAAATATAACATCTTCCAGTAAGGATACTTTATTTCTAAAGGGGGAGAAAATGAGAAAAAGAAATGATTATGGATTAGCTGTTTGAATGTGATCAAGCTCATTAGAAAAAAAAATAATACTTGAAATGTTCAGCAGTAAGAGAAAACCAGGTTACCGAAGAACAAGGTGGTTAGGTTCCATCAAAAAGGAAGCAGGCCAGAGCATAATTCAGCTGAAAGAGGTGGCGTGGGATCAGAAAGTGTGGTGAGATTTGGCCCTTAAGATCACTTATGGTCAGGCATGAGCAAACAGCTGAACAACAACATGCTGTGCCAATGTATGTGGCATATTTCAGCAAAAGAAGGCAACTTGTAACCCTCCAAATGTTGGTGAGCAGTAACTCCCTTTAGCCCTAGACACACGCACTCTTCATGAGCTAGACCTGTGCACAAAAACTCTGGCAATCTGAAGTAGAACTTCTTTTGTAAACCATCACACTGGCTTCTGCAAGGTGATATAGAAATACAATAAATAATTGCATAGAGCCACCAAAAACACTACTTCACTTTTCCTTTCTTTTGCAATGTGATGTTCACAGTAGACTGAGATGAGTGAGTTGGCTTTCCTTATAGTTCAAATACTGTGTGCTACTGCGCTGATTGCTGTAGTCCACTTATTAAAGCTTCATCTCCAGGATGTAGCTGGTTGGAATGACTTTTCTGCACTTCAGCATTTGCTTCCCCTAAACCAGAAAATGGAAAACTGCAGCCGTAGGGCCACACGTAACAAAGTTCAAACACCTTTTTTCAAGCCATTGCCCAGACCTCCGCCAAGAGCAGTTTGCTTCTCCAGCAGCTGGATGGGCGAAAGAAGGCAGAGGGAGGGAGAAATCCATGAAAGAGAAAGAGGGCTAGTTCCACTTGTTGATGGTTCAGTCTCCACCCACCACTTACATCTGACCTCCAAAAGGCTACTTAGAGACTGCAGCCTTCCACCGTGGTGGAGAATGAGAGAGAGGAGATTCCCTAACCCTACCGCAGACTACCAGCTAGGTAGTATATAGATCCCAATGAGAACTTCAGAATGAGTGGGAGCCCACACTAATGGATATTGAGCTGTGAAAAACTCGTTAACAAGTACAAGGTGTTGTTGACTGCTGGATATTTATCTGGGAAGAACAGATCATTTTGAGTTGTCTTTCAGCAGTCCTTCAGTGAAAGCCCTCCAGCAAATTAATGAAATTTACATCTCAATTAGTCTCAGTTGAGGCTGCTCTCACAGCATTAACTCCATACTAATCAAGCTATATGCATCTGTGGGTTTTCACTCTACAATATGGGTGGAGTGACTTCTTCATTTGGAAGGCTAGGTCAACTCTGCCAGCTATGAACAGAGCTCAAAGTGGATGGGGGCGCCCCTGCCCTCTCTTGCACACAAACACCCTGCTGTGGAGCTCACTGGGTGACTTTGGGCTACTCAGAGATTCTCAGGGTTGTTGCTGTGATGATAAGATTGAGAGGAACAGGAGAATTAGGTAAGCTGCCTTGGAAGAAAAAAGGCAGGATATAAATTTAGTAAATAATTATCTGGAAGCTTTGGAAAAAATGAACCAAAAAACAAGGTTATGCCTTGTAACTTAGCCAAAATGTAACATATGCAATGATATAGCTCCTTCTCCAATCACCAACATTTGCCTCAGCATTTTGGGGTAGGCAAAACCCTGTGTCAATTCTAGACTAAATTAAGTGCTATCACTGTAGTTCTAGGTTGCCAAGCAGCTCATGCCCACAACTCAATTTAAAGTAGAACCTGCATTAACGTTTTCTGTGAGACCCACTGAAGGATGTGAGCCCTTATTCCCCGGCACCAGCGACTCATCTCTGCCACAAGTTATCCTTGGTGCAGCTTTTCTGAATGTCAGTAAAACAGTTGGCCAGTCATGCTTATTCAATAAGAATAGTGCATCTACCGAAGTACATGAGAAGGAGCTTGGACATGCGGTTCCCACCTCTGAATCCCTGCATCCAGTACTTGAATGTGTGCAATTCTTGACACTGAATTAGGAACCCACCAGGCTAAGCAAGACTTATACAGTAGATCTATGTAACAGTCTTTGTCCTGCCATTATTTTTAAATGAGACATAGCCACAAATTATGAATCTGACTGGAGGATTGGTGTGTGGGAAGTGAGTGCTTAATCCATTTTGCGAGGGCATTTTTTCTGTTCAAAATTGCCCCCAGAATGCTTTCCCAACCAGCAAATAGAAGTGATGGCCATCCATAGTGTTCCGGTGAGAGAAGAAGCTGGGGGTGATATTTTGAAAAAAGGCTGGAGGGGAAAGGGCTATGAGGTCCCTCCCTGTGCCATTACTATTCAAAACTCTGTAGCATCAAATGACTGCCTGTTATCAGGAGACAATACAGAGGTATTTACTATGTCTAGTCTACTTTGGCTTAAACCCTGTGCCAAACAGATAGAAACTGGAGTGAGTTTATGTGAACTGGAGTGAGTTTTCCACTCATTCCAGATCAGTTATGTTAGAAGACATTTGTCATTGTTTTAACAGACCCTGAGACATTACTTCTATGTATATAAGTATACAAATGTATACATCTAGTAGAAGAAGACAGGCAACATACCTCCATGTTCATTATGTACCAAATCTCCATTTTCTGATTGCGTAGTATCCAAAACATTTTCTCCCGTGGAAGTCGTTTCTGTGCTTTGGTGGGTTTGGTTCTCCAGGTCTTTTCCTGGTGTTTTGCTGTGTCTGGTCCACCATGTTAATCGGGCAAGCTGGATGACAAATTAGAAACAAATGTTTCAGAGCCCCTCTGGGTCTGAGAACATAGTGCCTATGATGGACTGTGGTCTAGCCAGATTTTTGAAGGGGGAAAAGAAACATGGTCATCATCCTACATATTGTCATGCCATTGGCATAGAAAAGTCCCAATTCGATTCATGAATTCTCAGAAGCTCAATAACACTCAATATCACAATCCTATAAAATTAGAAGTGTAGCCCACACATCTATGGAATGGAATTCCAAATCAGACACAGTTTGCACTGTGGACACAGAGAAGGGATATACTGTTCTAGGTTTTTAAACAAATTAAAATTTTAGATACCCTGACATTTAACAGAGGCAACTGTATTAGGAAAGTGGTTGATCTAGACTGTGTTAAGCTGATGCTATTAAGGAAAGCTGCAGAAAAGTTTTACCAAAAAGTATGAACTTTTTGAGTTTTATTTAAAAACTTACTTATTTATATTTTTATTTGATTGTGATGTTGGGTACTGAAGACCTTCAGGAATCATATATTTATATGTTATTTATTTTACTGGGCATTACTGATTAAGCATGTGCTTAAGTTGTATGCACAATGTACATTATGGTTAAAATAAGAAACAAAATTTGACACAGTTTATTATTTTGAGTGTTGTCATTTTAATGCTATGTGATTCTGAGCCTTTGTTTTTGTATCATTTTTACAAACTTCCTCTTGATAAAGAATTCTCCTTAAAATGGCTTGGAAATCAACTGTATTACAGCAGCTGTCTCTTTTTGGTCCTGCATTCTTTGTATCATCTTAGAAACACTCTCCATTGTTTGGAGTGGATAAATGCTCACTGCTTCTTTGCTTCAACCCCTCCTTCCAAATGCAGTTTTTCTAAGGAAAAAAGAATTAAAATGGCACATGGGCTCTAATGGAGACTGCAGAGGGCTCTAGCTCAGTGGTAAAACTCCAGCTTTGCATGGATCAGGTCCCAGATTTAGTCCCCCACACCTCTGCATAGGGCTAAGGATAAATCCTTTCCACAGCCCTGGAGAACCTCTGCTCAACTGTGTTGGTATTTTTGGGCTACATGGAACAAGGATCTGATGTGGTATAATGCAGCTTCCTGTGCTCCTGTAGAAACATTTGCATATAACACATCATTAACCTCTTATACTACTTGGCAGAGTAACTCTTCAAAAGGTCACTTATAAATGAACAGTGCTTTTAATACTTTGAATTTCAGGCACAAAATCTAGAAAGCAGTTTCCAGCTGACACAAGAAAAGTTGTATAATCTCCAGAAGATGTATAGCTTTATTTAAATTATTTTCAACCAAGATGAGCATCAGGCAGGGCTAATCTTTCTTGTCACATTGTGCTAAATTGCTTTGATTTGATGATCCTCATCTTTCTTGAAGAATCCTTTTAGGACTCCTTTTTCGCTACTTGTTAAATCTAACTAAATGTAATGAAGCTGGAGGACATGAGAGGATCCCAGAGACTTTTCTTTGTTATCAACACAAATGTCTGTTGGTGACTAGTGGGGAAGCAGTGTGCTAGTATAAAATAATCCAAAGCAAAAGGTACAAAACATCTAAGCTTGCATGTAAATGTAAGTATGACTAATGCTCTAACTCTAAAGTGCATTTGTTTCTTGGATTTGAAAGAAATTTGCACCAAGACTCAAGTCAGACACTTTATCCTGCTAGCAATTGTTGCCTCCCCATCTTTCTGCTCTGCATTTTTGCTAGGTGGACTTTTCTTTCTATCTAGCGACAGCATTTTCAAGGGTGGAGGGAAGAAAAGGAGGCTGGGAGGGCTCAGGGTAATTCATCCTTTGGTCCCTATGGTCTCCTGCCCTGCCCACTCCCTGGAGCCTCCTTTCCCCACTCTCTGAGGTTGTTCACCCAACCCCAGAGAGATACTGCACTGACCTTTCTACACCAGCTGTGAGGAGAAGTGGGCCCAACTTCCAATTCGTGGCTCCAGAGTTGGAACACCATCTCCAAATCTAGATCTGGGAAAATGAAATAGAAGATGCTGTCTAGGGACCATAGAACCACACTCTCCTTTAATTCCTTGCAGTAAAATGTGACCACTGGCAAGTTCTCCACTGGTCTCAGTAGGGGATTTTAATTCTCTGGGGCACTTGCTTGCTACTGGCTGACACCTTTTTCTATAGGTGAAATCAGTGAAACAGACCATGGAGAAAATAACAGTAAAACATAATACATAGAATTTGATTTTCTTTTCACACTCATTAGCAACCAGAGTTCCACTTATGTGTGGCACATGCTTAGAACTGACAACGGATTATGTGAAGCAATTAATGATAGCCGTTCTCCATAAAAGCTAACGACTGAGGCTTGCAAAATGAGTTTGCACCAATGCACTGCAGAAGGCATCAAACATCATGGCGGGAAGCAAATGGTGTTTTCAGGCCAGTCAGCATCATATGGAGCCATGTTTTGATTTCACTTCTTCTGCCACTTTCTATATTATCCCTTTCTTTTCTGAAGATCGTTAGAAAGAAACTTTGTAAAAATTTAGGAAAGCCCCCCTCCCCCAACGAACACACACTTTTTCCACAGTGGAACGAAAATAAATCCTTCTCTTCCAAAATGCCATCTGGCATCTGGCAGTTGCATTTCAACTTCACAGTCTCAAATTTAATTGTAAGCTCCTTTGCAGAGTTTTCAAGGACAACATGACACAATATGGGCTACTCACAATGAAGACGTATGAACTCTGAAGCGTACCAGACAAATTCTTTGCATATTTGTTTTGTGGCACAGCATCCATCACCACAGGGATAGGAGAACGTCCAAAACAGCAGGGGAAAATGCTTCTTCTTGCTGTTCTGAGGCTATAATTCATTTAAAGCTTGGTGCACTGATGGTAAAACTGAAGCACCGGATACATAACTATCCTCCCTCTTTTGCGTGTTTGCTATTTTCAAAGAACAAGTCGTCAGGGATCGTGTACAGTCACTCTTAACCCATGGATTTTCCATTTATGTTTGGTGAAAATATATTCTATACGTCTGTTTTGGAGGTGACTGTATCATCACATTTTTTTACATTTAGTAGTGCAGGATGGAGGGTTACTAGTGCAGAATGGAAACCGCAGAGTGCATTCTCTTCATGCAAGAGGAGCTGTGTTCAAACCCTGCGAGTCTGAATGATCTTTCCATGGAGCCAGTTTGCACAGACAGGCCTGAGCTAGATGGAAAATGGCTTTGAGTTAAGGCAGCTTCCTTTTCCTAGCCGGTGATCAGGCCTGAAATGAATTGTGCCCCTTAATGCAAAGCAATTTCATGCATCCCAGTAGTTGGGGGAAAGCTGCACTTTCCTGAATCGAGGATTGATTGATTCGTGAATTCAGTTTTATCAGCTATGTGATAGCAAAAGGACTGGGGGTGACCAAACCGTTTAAAGGACTGAAAGTGATTCAAACCAATTAAACCCCCCAATTAAAATAGAGGAAGAAGTGTACTTTTCTCAGCTCATGGTGTAACTGACCCCTGCACTCTGCAGCCACAGAGCAATGTATGCCATAGACACAGTGGTGGGATAAGAGTAAATCAGTGCACAGCTACTTTATCACAGGACAAGCTTTGTATAGATGCAGCCACCACAGATTTTTCAGCATAGCACTTGCGCCATCTAAAACTGACCTTTGTTGACTGACCTCCTGCCTTAGAATTCAATAATGATAATTACCACCTGAAAGCATGTTTTCACACATTAAGAACACAATCTTATACATGTTTAAACAGAAAAAAGCCTTACAACTCCCAGTATTCCCCAAATCTCATGGTAGATTGGATAATTCTAGGAGCTGCAGTATTTTTCTCTGCATACACATGCATTGAATTCTACCCTAAAAGATTAATTCCAGTTCTGCCCAGAAAGGCAGAGATTCTGGATCAACATGAGAACAAATAGGGATGTTTGGGAGGTGACTATAAGGAGTTTTTCAATAGCATAAGAAGGAAGGCCATATGCAGAGACCTTCCTAATCCCCTTCAGAACATAGGAGGAGCCATGCTGGATCTGCCCACTGCTCCATTTTGTCAGCGTTCTGTTCACACAGCAGCCAACGAGCTGCCTATGGGGTCCCACAAGTGGATTATGAGTGAAATGACCCCCTCCTGCCCAGGTTCCACTCCGATACTGGAGTGACACTCACCTAGAAAAGATTATGGAGGCATTCTTTGTTGACTGAATCAAACTGAATAATTTTAATCAGTCACAAGGTTGGCCCAGCAAAACTCAAGACAGGGCTGTTTTGGGGGAAACCAGCACTACCAGAAAGCATTCAAAGCTTCACTTAAAGTCCTTGCTCAAAGCAAACTTTCTTTGCCTGCTTTATGCAGCAAATGAAATAAAGTTCTTTGCTACCAAACCTCAGTTGTTCAATGTAATTGAGATCACTTTGGGATGGAATGTTCTTTCTAAATGCCAGTGCTCCAACAATATTAATCTTGTTAGCTTGCAAGATTGATGCTGTCTCTGCTGAAATACGAAAGAGGGTTCAATTAGAGCCATTACATTCCCTCCTCAGCAGCACATTGTAATATGATTTCTTCCCCACTGCCTGCCTCTCTCCTTGATAGGATGTGCTGTAGTGTCCTCACAGCATGAAAGCCAGCTTGCCTTCCATTTCCAGCGCTCCCTGGACCTGCAAAATTTTTAACTCCATGATATCTGAGAAGCACAATAAATTAAACTAAGGACTTTGTTGCAGGGAAGCTGAAGTCCAAAATACATCACCCTCTAGAAAGACAAAGCAAGGGAATTGTATTAAAAAACAGATGTTAACTGAATATCTCTTACATTTTCTTCTGGGATTGGTGGTGTGCAGAGACTAATGGAGACAATGACAACGGCTGTGAGTACACACAAGATGATCGCAAAATACAGGTAGTGCACATCTTTCAACACAGCTGGCCTTTGGTCTTCCTCACCACAGGATGGCACCACGTAGGTAAACTCCAGAACCATCCGAATGAAACCAACGACTAGCCCAAAGATCAGGCCCCAGAACGCTCCCTGGGAAGAAAATAGAGAGAGGGACTTGGTGAAATATCCCATTGCTTATAGATTTTACTCGTATAAGGTCCTAGTTTGAAAATGAACATAATCCAAGCTATTCATAATCCAAGCTATTACCTCAGCACAGGGAGTCTTTGCATCTTACATCTAACCCTAACTCTTGCCCTACAGGTGTTTGGCTGCTCCAAATCTCTGCTTACTGACCAGTGTAAGTACCTTTAAAATATTAAATCAATGTCGGCAGTGCAGTTTTTCTGTCAGTTCACCCGTTTAATGGTCCACAAACCACATTAGTGGTGCTAGTTACACCAATCCTGAATGCAAAATTACGGCTCTCATTTGGGACAGAAATTTCATGTTCAAGACTCAGACAGTCGCATGCCTTTTAAGTGTTACATAATGGCAGCCTACAGAAAATAGTGACTATATGAGAAAATAGTTGAAAATAAAGATGACATTTCAAAGGTAATATAAACTGGCAGGTCCAATGTGGTGGTGGGGGCAGGGGGTAAACAAATTTCATCCTGAGAACTTAATCCCATTTCAGAGAACTCCTCTGGAGCAGCAGGATCAAAAATACCCCCCCCCCCCCCCCAAAACACCCAGCATAGCTTAGGTTAAAACTTCTTCTTCGTGGTGTCCGTGCAATCACACCAATGGGCTTGATGTGGAGCACAAGGCCTCGATTGGAGAAAAACTTCCAAAGGTCTGCGCCATGGAATGGGCAGGAAAATAAAGGGTTCATACTTTCCTTTTGTCTGATCTTGACATTTGCTGCTTCTTTTCATTTTCTTTAGTCTTTTAAAACATACCCATCTTTCAGCTGGGAAGTCATTTTTTGTGCAGTCAAGGGGGAATGATCAGGCTTGACTCATTGTCTCTATTACTATTCTTCTTTTTTGCATTGTGAATTTGGGGCATGCAGAGCTAGGAGATAAAAACCAGGCTGATAATGGGGTTTTTTGGTATCTTGCAACGTTTGGGATCTTGGCAGAGGAAGGCAAATGGATGCTCACTTGTACTGGAGGGCCTCACCAGGATGGAAGGTGTTGAAGGACTGTGTGAAACCATGATCTGAAGCCTCTGAGTTCAGAAGCTTTTGTTCATCACAATCCATCTGAGATACCTAGAAGCATTTGAATCAGAGAATTATAGGCATCCAATGCAGAACAGGACAAGCTGGGAAGGTGATCTTCACTGTCCTTCTCCTTCCATTCTGCATTTTTACTAGGCAGTCATTTTTAGTCATCTACAAGATGTGCTTTGGAGGGGAAGGAAACAAGGCTAAGGATAGCATCAGGATAGGTCATAGCCTGACCACTGAAGTATCTTTCCCTTCCTGCCTCCTGAAATGCCTTATTGCTCCCTTTCTGCAATCACTTTCCTGATCTGAGAACAGCCAGTGCATTTTTTTCCACACTGGGTATAAGAGTATGGGAAAAGTGGATTAGCACAGGTCTGAGGTTGGAGAACTGTTTCTGACTTCAGCACTAGGAATCAGTATGATCCTACGGCCCTCCAGACACTATCCAGGGGCCATAGGATTGTTCTTTCCGGAGATCCATCCACCTGTCAGAAGGAGATACATGGCTTGTTTCTTGTGGATAGATCTCACACAGAATTATATAAGGCTTTGCTTTCTTGAATTCTCAATGCAAAGGAGATTTTATGGTTGGAAGATTATAACTAGGGAAATTCATCCTCAGAATAAGAATTAGTTTCTGAGCAATGAGGGAATAAAAAGTACTGGCAATTTCTTATGAAGTTCCTTCCTCACTTGCCCCACTTCCTGTGTTTTATCGGTACTTTCAGTTAAACCAGTAATCAAAGGCCCAAGAATCCTTTTAAAGAGATGCTGTATGCTAATGGGGCTAAATTCCACAGTTGTTGCACTCAGGAGAAGTCAGTCAATATAATCACAATGAATGGTGCTCTCTGTCCTTAAAAACTATGAAACAATGACATTTGGGAGATGCTATTATTCATATGAACCTCCTCATTGATTCTGTACTTACTGGCTCATTGATCCTTTTGCAGAAGATTGCTAGGATGAAGAGTGCAGTGATGGGTGGCGCTAGGTAACTGGTTATTGACTGAATGTAGTCAAAGAGCTGACCACTGTTTGCTGTCTGGATGATGGGAATCCAGAGGATGCTAATGACAACCAGAATCAGAACAAACACCCTGGGGGAGGAGAACAAAGGGCATTACTTCTCTGCAAGTGGAAAAATATACATCTTACGTTATCAATGAACCTATGAGGGGAAAAAATGCAAACAAAAACATTGTGAACCTGACAGAAAGGGTTTTGGGGGAACACAGCAAGTATTACTGGTCAGACATCAGACAGAGACTACATTTCATTGGCCAAAAGGTGGATAAGAGAAGCATCATGTTGGACAAATGGTGAACAGGCTGCCACTGAAACTGGTTGGGCAATTCATATCCCACAGATATGAACCATCTGCTGCCAGATGTCTCATATGGAGGGATGTTTACATACAGAAGTCACTTTGACAGCTGCAATCTCTGCAGTGATGACAGCACGTATCCAACGCCACATGCTGGAGAAATGCATATGGAGACAGGAGGACATCAGCTGTGGAGGCCAACAGCATGAGCACTTGTCCAACCAAATCTGCTTTGGATGCACGTTTAGTGAGTTGAACAAGAGACTTGGTGGCTCAGTTGTAGCTCTTATCTAGGAATGGGCTCTATGTGAGACTTCATATGGGAATAGTTCCCATTGCATTTATGGCTTTTCAAGGTCTCATCACACTGCCTCGATTCTCCAGGTTTGAACAGAAACCGAAAAGGAGTGCATGCAAGAAGGTCTCAAGAAGCCATGCTGCAACTGGATGCACAGACGTGTGTCAATGTGGGCCACTAGCGCTGGAGTCCAAATGTTTCATTTGGAGCCCAAAACTCTGGGAGCCCATCAGCCCTATCAACTCTGCTGTCCATGGGCACTTGCTGAAGTAAAATTCCCAATGATACTTGTTGAATCTGATTCCCCTGAATGATTGTGTTTCACCTCTTTCTGTCTTCCTTCTTCTATCTTTCTGCCTGATTTTTTTCAGAAATTAAATGCCCTCCTTTCCCTGGGTCTGTACTTCCTTGTTTACATAGAAGGATGTCCTTAGGATACTGGGCCCCTTAAATATGCACACACAGAGAGAGACTTTAAACCTTATGTAAACTAGCTTGTGTAAACTTATAATTTGATGGGGGCATGTGGGCCTGAGTGCTGGATCTGTTTGGTCTCTAGCACTGCCCCTGCTAGCACACGAAGCCTCTACAGCAGTGGAGCAAAACCTCACCCCTGGGGGGCAATTCCAGCCTTTGTGGAATTCTCAGTCCAGCCCTCTGGGGGATTCCCTTCTTCTGACTCAACCCCACTTCCACCAGCCACCAATCATTTTGTGGTTTCTTGGCTTTTGTACAGCTTTCTGCCCCCTCCTAGAAGGTCAAATTGCTTCTCCTAAGGCTTAGTCATTGGCAGCAAGAACTTTAAGCTACAGTGTACTGTACTTTTTGTATTTGGGGGCTCACCCTTTTTGCCTACAGCCCGACACCTCTGCCTTCAATCCCATCTACCAAGGAAATGTAACCCCCAAGTGCCACCAAGAGAATCCCTTTCCCAGCTCTATAGAAGTTCCGGTGAGCCCAGTACTCCAGATTTTAATGTGCTGCTGAGCACCCTTAGCAGGGTGTGGACCTATTTCCTTCTAGGGAAATACATGAGTGCTTCAGATAACTGAATAAGGGGGGAAGGACCTTCCAACAATCATGAGTTCCTGCTCTGTGGCCTTCTTACGGAGTCGCTGCCAAATATCAATGGCAAAGAGTGTGCTGCTGCTGTTGAAGATGGAGGTGAGAGAGCTCATCAAGGCAGCCATGATCACAGCTATCATCAAACCACGGAGTCCTAAGAAGTGAAGAGCACAACTTAGTTAACTGTTGTCACTGAATGAGCATGATCCTAGTCCATTCAGGCCACCTCACCCTCCGAGTGATGAAATTGTCTCACCAACAGGCATGAGCTCCATAACCAGCTTAGGGTAGGCAATATTGGAACACCCCACTTTAGCTCCACAGACTTTTTCACAAATAGCTGGGTCTACACAGCCCACATCATCTGTAACAAGTAAACGAAGAGATGCAAGTTTAACTGTAGGAAATGCAGAGGAAGCTGTACCCGCTTGCCATTGTGTAGAAGAGCAGCCCAAAGGAGAACGGCCTTTCGGACTGAGTTTGAGATTCAAGCTGTGCATTCCTGACACCAAGTGTTATATTCAACACTAGGCAGAGCTCCAGAGAGATACACACATACTCAGTAGTGGCTCATAACAGGCTCACTGGGTATGTGTGTATCCAGGTGACCTTTTCTAAAGGGTGATGGATAGTATAATGGGGCCAACTGCATAGCGTTTAATTTGCTGACTATTTTTAACATATCTGGATGAAGGTGTTCAGGAGAGGTGGATGCTTGTTATTAGGTAGTTGATAGATGTAATAGTACTCATTGCACTCAAAAGGGAGTGTTTCTGACACCAGGCATTCAGAGGAGGGAGGGTAGTGGGCTCTCTGAATTGAACTCCAAGTCCACTGGCTTCCAGAATGTCCGTGACAAGTAGGCTGGCCAAGAATGGCAGCAGCCCACCTTCGGGTGGTATGGCTGCCGAGGAACGGCTCCAGGTATGCTGTTCACTGCAGTGTGCAGACGTGGCTGCCTATGGTCATTGATCATGACAGTCTTCCAGGGTATGGATTGGCCGAGCCTCCTTGTGGCTTCAGGTCTCCTTGGTGATGAGGCTGCCTAAGAATGGCTGCAGGACTCTTTGTTACTAGGGTGATTTGGCCCTTTGGAAGTGGCTGCAGTCAGGCCACATATTTCAGTGAGTACCCCAGTTGTCTGCTGAAGTCTAGGACATGTGTTCACTGAGCTTTCCTGATTCAGTGTTCTTCTGTGAAGGCAGATGTATTCCACATCTGCTCCATTCAACCCGTGGTTCTCCCCTCATTGCCACCCTTTGACCAGCAGCTCCTGCAGAGGGTTCTGGACGCATGGTTTGCAGGACTCTCTGAGAACCAAGAGCAAGCCCAACTGTGCTTCCCTGCCAGTTGCGAACCACTTGCAGGGAGGGTGCAGGTGATGCGCATATGAGTGGTCCCCTTGGAGAAGTGGTGAGCAGCCGTGCTTTTTCCCGACCCTATGCTCATGAGTGAGGGAGAGGTGAAGGATATCCAAGGTTTTCACACTCCAGCTGCAGGACCCAAGAACCCTTGAGTGGCCGCATCCTTGCTTGCCTGCCTTCCTTTGTGGGAGAAGGGTGGGAATTGTCCCATGGAAGGCTCACCCTGCTTGCTTGGTTGCTCAATGATTTGGGCTCTAATGGTTGTGTTCTACCTCTGAATTTAGGCGAAGTGGATGCCATACTGCTCCCGTGAGAAGCCAAGCTAGTGTTCCTCACCCTCACCCCTCAGTATGTAGCCTTCTGCCTGCCTCTGCTTCATTTATCTGAACTATGAGGGGTAGGTCTTATAGGTTCTTGAAATAAGTATTTGGAGGCAAAGGGTACAAGGATGCAGACATATGTACATTTGAAGTCAGTTTGCTAATGTTTAGAAATGCATCCCAAAAAGTACGCATTTCTGTGCTCAGCACAAAAGTGTGCACAGAACTGAGAAGGGGTGAGCTTGGTGGTGGAAAAACAGGATTAAGCATGACTGGTTCACTCATGGAGCATTCAGCAAACTTTGCTAACGTTCCCTCTATACTGTCTATGTAAAGTAGCAGGAATGGAGTAAAGTTTGCTTCACTGCATAGCTGATAATTCTCTGAGACGGTTCCAAGTTTACAACTCGTCACTACATGCTAAATACTCATCTCTATCATTCCCACCATCAGAGGAAGCTTACCTGGAAAAAGAGCTCTGCTCATCATGCCTGGCATAACAATGAAAAACATTGGGAAGATTTTCAAATATCCGCCGAACACCGATCCACCTTTAGCATGAGAGAGGCTCTTTGCCGAGAGCGACCTTTGCACAATCACCTGAAAGGAGAACCCAGTCAGAAGGCAAGTTTGCGTCTGTTTTCGTTTCACATTTTCTTGACAAGAGAAAAGGAACCAAGGAACTTAGATCAGTGTCAGCAGAACTGCTGAGAAATGGCAGCCATGAAAAACATGCAGCTAGGCTTGGTGTTGGTATGGAATTTCCAGAATCTGTGTAATACAGCCTCTTTCAAAATTATGGGAAGAGATACACCTAACAAATGTGTGAAATATAAAAGTGTAGAAATCTCATATTTGCCTAATTCACTTGAAATAGTGTGACTAATTTTAACAGAGGCTTAAATTTAAAAAAATCATTTTGTGCTTCCAGTTCACTGTTTTATGCAATTATCTGTGAAATTTAAATGCAGTATACAATTGCTGTATAGTTGGTTGGGAGGCTGTAGAGATGGTTTCTGTTCTCTTCAATACCAAGAGAGAACTGGAGCTCCTGAGCTAGCTCTAGAGGGCAAAAAATGTTCAATTTTGCACTTCATCGCTTTTTCCAAATGGTAAGCTTTAGCACTGTCACTGAACTCTTTTTTTCTAATATGGGCTTAAAATATGTGTAGTACAAATGATTTGTATATGCTGTAAAGGCAAGGAAAGCAAGAGAGCTCATCCTGCTCACATATCTTTATTGAAAAACCCAATGGGTTTTCCATTCCAGCATATGTGCATTACTCTCCTCTTTCCTTTCTTTCAACCTTGGGGGAAGGATAACTCCATTCAAGATTCATCAAGAAAGATGGGTACAAAAGCCCAGACGATTTTCTTTACCTGATCAGTGCACCAGCACCAAAGAGCAAGCACGGAGAGGCCAAATATAAGCCCAGGCCATGGAATATCCCCAGTGATGGGATCCCTCAGCATGTGGAAAGCATCTTGCCGTGGCAAGTGGCATGTGGTGTTTGGGACAATGACACTGGGGATTGCTTTGCTGTACTTCTCTTGCAGTCCTTCATACCATCCAACTTTATCAAAACCTAAAAAGAAGGAGAACCCAGTTAATAAATCCCATTCATCCATGCACCCATTATCTCAGCCATATGTCTTTCCTCCATTCTCCAGCCATGTTTCTCAAGGCCAAACTAGAGAGGAGATTGTTGTGTGGATTAGCTTTATATGGTTGATTTTAGTTTCCCAAATAACTGGAATGGGTGAAAGGATTCAGTTTGGGACCATACTGTGTGGAGACAGATGCTTTGACTTTGCCCCACAAAAGTCCCAACTGGAACCTGTTCCCCACTCATGCCTGCCAAGAATGGAAGCCATTTTTGCTGTTGATACACTTCCACTTTTAAAGATGCTTTAAACTTTTAAAAATATATTTATTATCTACAATATAAACAAAAATATTATTTATTAATAACAAAGAGGCAAGCACTACAATAGGAATTGAAACTTACAAGGAATCTTTTGCTTAAGACTTTAGTATCTTGTTATAATATCCTATAAATTGATATTTCATTTAATACATTAAAATATTACTAATTTGTTGGGATAAAGGTGTCAGCAATTTCTCTGAATAATTTTAATGGATTCAGTTCCTCTAAAAATGCGGCCTGATCCAGTGAATGAACTTTGCAAAAAGGCCAGTGCTCCAAACTAGAAGCATTGTAAGACCTTTATTGTTTGATTGGTCTTGGGAGAAAACAGGCTTTTGTCCTGATTTTTAAAGTGTTGCCTAACGATAAAGTGTGCCAGGGTGGATAAAGACTAGCACTAGCCCATGTTTATCTCCTCATAATAATTATTTGAGGCATTGTTTGGCACTGATTCAGATGCACTCTTCAATCTGCTAAATAACAGAAGCAACACGATTCCTTCTTTTTCTTACCTATAAACATAAGGGCCAAGGCTCCAGCCACCATGATCACAGTCTGCAGAGCATCTGTGTATATCACTGCAGTTAAACCGCCTGTAGAAAGAATAACAAAGAACTGGTGGAATCCTTATGGCTTCAAAAGTTGGCAATCTGGGCTTCTTCAATTCATTCTGAAACTCAGTGGATTTTTAAGTGTATGAATTCATTTCTTAACAAATGAAAAATTGAACCAATCCAGTTTAATTTCTTATGAAATGAATACCAACAGGAACAAAAAGATTCATTTTCATTATCCTATTCTTATCCATCCATCACTCATTTATCGAAGGCAAGCTTACCTTCAATGATGACAGAACAGATCCACAAAGGGCCCAGATGTTACATTGTTCTAGAGTGTTCTGGCGATTGCTCCGCACTTGTGCGCACAGGCATTCATGCACATTCATGCGCACGCACACATACACAAGGTGTCTGCCAGTTGTGGGGTCACTATTTTTTTTCTCAGGTACCATTTCATACATTTGATTTTTTGGAAAAATGAAGCAGGGTCTAACAGGTGGTAGCCCCTAAGCAGAGTTTTGTTGCTGTACTTCTTTATGCAAACTCTCCAAATAATAGCCAAGTACACACATTCCAAAGATTGTGAGTAAGCAAAATGAATTGGATTGAATAATAGAATTAATGTGATCTTAACAAATAACAAAATGAATACAGGTTTAATCAACACAAAATGAATGAAGTATCAAAATATCTGCTGTGCATTTGGGGCCAAATTTATGACTCTTGGTTGTATGGATTTGTTTGGCTATTTATCCCAAACCAGCTGCAGAAAACTGCAACCTGGCCCAGAAAGAAGTAGCGGTGCTCTCTCTTTTTAAACAGGCCATTTTTTGTGTCCCCTCTCAGGTGATGGATAAAGGACCATCCTGAAAAGGGCCAATCTTACAAGAAAGAATGTTATGTACAGAAAGTGACAATTATCCTGTCTCCTATAGTGAATATCTGGTTCAGATCACAGGTCCCCCAAGTCTATTTTTGGTTTTAAAAAATGAGACCCACCGAGAAAATATTCTCACAGTTTCACATATGAATTGATCCTCAAAAAAAGCAAAGCTGTTGCAAATACAGGATAGAAAAAATGAATACATGAAGTTTGGTTCAAATATTTCTTTCAGGGCTTGCTCACTGGAGTTTTACTTATGTTTTACTGGTGTTTTAGTCCTACATCATATAGGAGCTGGATTCATTTCAGTGAAGATCAATTTTCTAGTGTTATCCATGAGCCTAGTTTTTGCATTGGACCATAAGGAAGGCTGAGCGCCGACGCATTGAGGCCTTTGAATTGTGGTGCTGGAGGACACTCCTGCGAGTCCCTTGGGCCACAAGGTGATCAAACCAGTCAGTCCTAGAGGAGATCAACCCTGACTGCTCTTTAGAAGGCCAAATCCTGAAGATGAAATTCAAATACTTTGGCCACCTAATGAGAAGGAAGGACTCCCTGGAAAAGAGCCCTAATGCTGGGAACAATAGATGGCAAAAGAAGAAGGGGCCGGTAGAGAATGAGGTGGCTAGATGGAGTCACTGAAGCAGTTGGCGTGAGCTTAAGTGGACTCTGGGGGATGGTGGAGGACAGGAAGGCCTGGAGGAATGTTGTCCATGGGGTCGTGATAGGTCGGACACGACTTTGTGACTAGCAACAACAAGTTTTTGCATACTGCTGCAATATGTAAAGGAATGTCTTGCTTTTCACACCATCGTTGCAGAATTATTTAAACACCAGAGTTACCAGCAATAGTGTAGACAGCTGTCACTGCTAGCAGGATCACTGTAGAGAGATAAAGATTCCAACCCAGAGAGACTTGGATAAAAAGTGCACCAGAGAAAATGTCTGTCTGGAACAAATATGAAATGGGTTTGATATGGTTAGCTGCACTCAGTTATTGTCTCTGCAATAAATATTGTAGATGAATGTGCTAAGATTACGTTTGCAAATCAGCACACCAGGAATCAGGAATGCATGACAAACTTAAGCAGGGATGGCATCAACTTCAGACACCCTTGAGCAGTTGCTGGCAGGCCAGCACCTCTGTGGGGTCCATTGCTGACCCACTGCCCCGGGGCACCCTTCCTTCCCCCCTCAGGGGGCAGGTAGATGGAGACACATTTCCATTTCTCACAGTGCCTTAGAACAACAATATATGAGGGGCATTATAAGGATGTAAAACAGTGGGGAGATCCAGATATCTGACCCTGCTATTTGCTGCCCTACTAGCACACTAGGAAGGGACCCATTTGGTTGAGGGGCCCCACAAGGCTGAGGTTGGTCCTGAAATGTAGTTTTTGGGATACCACAATGAGCTTTTCTACTCAGGGCTGTGGACTCCCATATTTAGTTTTTGTTTTTGTCACAAAACTGTCCTCTATATAAAAAGCATTTCCTTTCCTGCCTACATGCCCTTTAGGTGGCACTGTGTTATAACAAAATAATTAAATTATACGAGTAGGAAAATACATTTTCTTTTGCTTCCATGAACGAGAGTGCAGTTACCCCTGCTCTAAAGAAACCTCGCCAAAGTGCTGTTTTAAAAATGAAACTGAAACTGAAGGGTCAGCACTAGGGTTGGGACAAAACTCGGCAGAATCCATCCCTCTAGCATTCACGCATGTCTTCTTGCTCTCCATGGGGTCTTAGAAAGTGAGCCAAGCAGAAGGGAAGCCTGTGAATGCTTGTGGAATGAAGGTTGCGTAACCAACAATGTTCTTCTGTATCACATGCAACAGCACAAAGGCTGCTGCATGTGGCGTGGAAGAGGAATGCTGCTTATTGTGGTCACGTAAGGTTCCACTCCTGGTCAGACCCAAGTGAGCAGCCTTCTTCCACATCTTGTTTGGCAGCACAATGAAGTCTTAGAATCACAGGATAGTAGAGTTGGAAGGGGCCATGCAGGCCATCGAGTCCAAACCGCCCCCCTTCCCATGTTGCAGGACACCACTCAGGCTCTCCATTTTCTTTTTGAATGTCTGCTGTGTGGGAGCGCCCACCACCTCTCTAGGCAGCTGGTTCCACTGCTGCATTGCTCTGACCGTGAGGAAGCTTCTCCCGATGGCCAGCCTGAATCTGGGTTGTGCCAGCTTGGATTGATTATTCCGTGTCCTACACCGTGGCATCAGCAGGAAGAGTCTGCTGCACATGGCATGGAAGAAGGACGGTCCTTATGCAGGGCAGTGCCTGGCAAGTGTCCCGTGAATGCTTAGCACACTTGCCAGGTTTGCAGACTTACAGCTGTGTCTGGAAGCCAGGAAGCCAAGTCCAGGCAATCTGATGGATTCCCACAGCCCAGTCGGATTCCTCACACATCCCCACTCAATAACATTGTCTAAAGAACCCAGGAGGAGCCATGAGTCGGAAATGACGAGCACACACTAAACGCCTCATGTAGGAAAGCTCAGCATAGAGTGGAGGTGCTGATCCAGCATGTAGAAACAATTCAGCGGGAATGGTAGCATTGCTGTGAAAGGGCTCCACTACAGAAGCTATGACTATATTTCTCTGGGATACATACGGATATTTTGGTGAATATATACAGAATAAGGGACAGTACAGACAGGTAGATTTGAATCCTCTGTCCTCCAAATCTTTTTCTCAGATATTCGGGCATCGTGACCACTCCTGCAGAGATGTAAACTGGCACAAAGATCCAGCCGAGGACCAACAGTGCCCAGGTGGCCTAGCAAGGAAGAAGAAAAACATACAGCAGTTGCATGGAATTTGTACAGTATACATAATCCTTTCTATGCAAGCATCATCACCATCATCACCATCTTCCACCAATTCCCAATGATTGAGACTGGGAATATAGGCAATATAAAATTTGTGTGGGCATATTGTCCATAGTTCTATTGAGTTAGAAGGCACCCCGAATGCAGTGCCCAAGTCTCAGCTAGATGCAGCAAGGACACATGGTCGCTAGAGGGAAAGACTGAATCAACTTCTTGTGATTCAAGAAGTGAAAGAACTGGAGGCAGAACGGTCAAATTCACTAACATGCATTGCCTCAGCCACATGGCCACCTGCCACTTCTCGGGGCTTGCAGGATTCAGAGTAAGACCGACGTAGGATTATAGTGAAAAAACTCACCCTTTTAGAATTCTGGTTTTACCTGCACATGCACGCAGCCTTGCTTCCCTTCTGTTTTCAATTTTTGATGCCTCTCTTGCATTTTTCAATCATCTCCCCCCATGTTTTAAAGTCCCTGGCACTGCACCCACACTCACCTAGCAGTACATGCATGACTTCTGCTTAATAAGCTGGAGAAGGTAATTGACAAGCTCCTATACGATACGATGTGAAGCGTATCACAAAAGCAGGAGGCAGCAGCATCCATGGCAGGGCCGTCTTAACAGCATTATGGGCCCCGGGCAAAGCAGTGTACTGGGGCCCCTACGACAACGACAACTACTGTTAATTTTGGAAGTTTTCCAATTTTCCAAGGGTTAACATGCACAGATTAGTATGGGGCCCACGGGCAAGTGCCCATCAGGCCCATGCCTTAAGACGGCCCTGATCCATGGGAAAAATGTGACTTCCAGCTACTCTTTCAGGTCTGTGCTTCTAAAATAATAAGGCTGAATCTTGATGTCACCAAAGCCAAGGGGGTGAGTTGTCAGTGAATATTTGGAATAAGGAGCTTTCAGGTTTGGAACAGATCCCTTCCAAATAAAACAGGGAAGCAACGCTGCAGCGGTGGGCCCCTTCACAAAATGGATGCTAGTCACTGTCCTGTGTTTCAGATTGCATTTCTCATGGTGATGCTTTGAACTGAAGTATTGAAGAAGTAGTTCATAGGATGGAGCGTCGTCGTCCTATGCTAGAGAATTTCTCTGAATTTCTTCATTCTGACTTTAGTCCATAGCACAGTATAAGCTTTGCTCTTTTCTTTTCATATGAAAACGTGTGCATATTTTTTCAAAGGTTGTGCACATCTTTGAAATGCACAGATTCTTCTCCCATTGATTAAAGCCTATCTGTGCAAAGTTCTTACAAACATACATTTCTTTGTGGATATTTTTCAAATGAACACATATTATCCAGCACATTTTTGTCAGTACTCAAACTGTGCGTCAGATTAGAAATACATGGACTTTGATCACAAATGGTCTCTGAGCTCATATTTATTTTGGGAAGTGCAAAAAGGGTAAATCCTGATCAAAAGTGAAACAAAATGAATTTATCCCATATCCTTAGCCTATGCCAGTATACGGTTTCAGCCAATGCTTTGAACAGACACAAATGGAGCTGTCAGTTTGGAAGGATGCACTGTGTTTCGTGCATCAACAGCACTTCCTTGTCCTTGAAGAGGTAAACATTTACCACAAAAGGCCCATCACAGCAGCCTGCAAGTGGGTGCAGTCATTTTCACTTTGTGTGGCATCCCGTGGCCTCTCTGATGGGCAACTGCCATGCAAGACAGCAGAAATATAAACCAATGTTGACATTAAGGAAAGAAGTGGAGGTTCTCGGCAGATGTGCAGAGTCTGTGAGCTCTACTTGGCATGCCAGGCAGAGGATTAGGTTTTAACATCATACATTAGTGCTTGCATTGGCATACAGTTAAAGCCAGATATGATCAGGCAGTTTGAAGGTGGACACTGTTTATTACTCAGGACACTGGCTTTTGGAGACCTCTTTTTCATCCATTAAACTGTAACTACTGGAATTCAGCCCTGTTTCTTCACCATTCTAGCCAGAGTGCATTTTTACTGCATCTGGAGGTGTATTATTGGGTGACCTTTAGCATCGAGAAAAATCATTCATCTTCGAGACAGCTGAGCTGCAGATTTTCTGGCAGCTGAGAAGTTCATACATCCCTCAGGATCTCTGCAGGATTCTGCGGTGAGTGAAGTGTTGTCATTGCAAGCAACACCAGCTACTGGGAAGGTGGAATAGTCATGCTCTTCAAACAATGCTGGTACAGAGTTAGCCGCTTTAACTCTGTAGGATGACTGCGGAGGAAGGGGCTAGAGGTTGTAATCGTGACAAGACTATTGTGTTGGGGCAATATAATTTGACCTGAATTTGTCATATGCTCATATTCAATATATTTAAAAATGCCAGCTCAAGACTGATTCATTTCTAGCTATTCAGTAGGAAACTGACTTTTCTTTAGAAGTAAATATCTGCTGGGGAGATCAGAATTCTCTTGTTCAGTGGTACTCCTCTGAAATGCACAGCAGGTGAGACAAATTTCTTTCCTGGCTACCATGAAGGCAATATGATCAGTATGATCACAAGAATTAGACTAAAATTAGAAAAGAAACTGCTATGCAATTTTTCATAAGTGATTTTGGAGAAAGTTTCAAAATTCAAAAGGAGGCAGTTCTTGTGTGATTTTAACGTGTCAGTTTTAATTCTGTAGCCACTTTGGCCCAGTATTCCTTGGAATCCATGGTAAGTTGGGTAACCCTAAGTACTTGTTATTCAATGTTTGCCCCAAACCATTGCTTGATATTCCTTATGTGATAATTCTGTGGTTGAGTACTTGTAAGGGCTCTTTCCAAATCTGGGGAGGCCATTAAAGTTCAGATTGCTGTTTGTTTTAGGAAAGTTAGATGTACTTAGTGTTAATTCTGTTCAGTTCTATCAAGTACAACTGCTTATTTCCATTGTATTGTGCCATGAGAGCCTAGTAGTTATTCTGCCGAAGCTAATTGTGCTTTTCAAGTTGTTTTGTTAGAATTACAGTAAAATTCAAGCATCTGAGGATCTCAAGTAATGCATTCGCTTGACAAGGCCCATACCCTCCCCCAGCGCCCTTGCACAGAGCGAGCTGGATCCAGCAAGAGGCTCTTACGTTCCACTCAAAGCCTCCAACAGCAAGGCCTCCTGCAGCTCCGGTGCCTGCTAGTCCAATAAATAAGCCACTTCCCACATTGCTTGACATCAAAGATGCTCCAATCTGAAACATGAAATATACCATAGTTCGTACTTAGGTAGAAAATGCTCCAAGTTCATGCAAAACAGTGAGTAAATATGAAGGCATTACAAAGAGGTTTCTCATCTCATGATTAGAATTCTGTGTTTAAAAGCAAAGATGGTATAAACATATCACAAGATTTTAAAACGCCAGAACCATAGCAAGAAGGAATGGGAAATGAGGTAGAGACTAAAGAACAGTAGATGGAGCTGTGAACTTGACTGGTAGGCTAAGGGCAAGACAGATGAATAAGACAGATAAGTTTTCTGCTACACTCTCTGAATTGCAGTCTTGGGGAAAGGTCATCATTGCTACTTTAGAGCCTGGCTGGGTGTGTCCAGTGTGCTGTTGTGAGGCCACTCTCAGGCCTAAAATGGGTCAGGCACCTGTTTTATGTGCAGTTCCCTCTGTTAAGAAGCCCAATAGTTATAATGGAAGGGGTGTATCCTGTGATTCCAATCGTGCAGTTTTCCCATGCCTGGTAGTCATGAGAAGACCATTGTAACACATTTACCACATTATTACTTGCTGTGTGACAGTGTACTGGGTTCCTTTTGATTGTGCCATGATTATGCACATTTTCATAATCCAAATATTTATATGCTGTGGCTACAAGAAGGCTTGAAGAAGTTCCTGTTTGGGAACTTCCTGCGTGGGTGGTTTGGAAGTTTGCTGATACAGCTGATGTTGAATGGAGTTTTGTGTAAACCTCATTCTAGATTTCTCATTGGATTTTGCTACCTGGAAGGTATTTGAATGAGCTGATCAGGTTTGGAGTGCCAACCTGCGTGAATTGAAGCATCAGAGCCTTCCACATGCTGACATCGCAGGCAGCCCTGTCACCACCAGGCAGTGCTCTGACCAGGTACTCTGGGGAAAATACATCATGTATTACACGAAAGAATGCACTGCATTTCTGTGGGCAAATATTTAAACAGCATGTTTGAGGCTTAAGCTTACTTCACTGTGACTGAATATACTTCCTTGACAAGCAGAGGAAGACATAGTTTGAGGAATAATGCAGAGATGTGATTCATAATATGTGGCTAGGTTTGGTTAAAAATATACAGAATGTAAATTGTGGGAGATTAGAAACTGAGGTTCCTACCAGGTTAATACCTTGGGTTAATTGTAACAGTGCCATTACTGTCAGTGTGGAGAACTTGGGAGTTTGGAAAGAGTAGATGCAAGTTATGAGGCATATGTCAATTTGTATCCAGTATATGTGGGCCATGCTTTGTATTTCCAAGGAAATACTACTAATTAAGGTAAACTACTAGGTAGGTTAGAGATGCCGTCCTTTTTGATACTGCATCCTCATATCACTGTTGAGATGAGCTTAATTAAGCAAGCAGCGAGATGAAGTGGTAGAATCCTGAGAGGGTAGACTGCATCATTTCAGGTAAGTAAAAAAGCAAGGAAAGCAAAAAATGAAACAGACCAAAGCCGAGGGTATGTGGGGCAGAGAGTTCCTGCCCAGCTTTTCTACTAGCTGTTTGTCCTGGGAATGCCCAGATGGCACTCTTGTCATGGCACACTGCCTCAGGTCCATGTGTTTTTAATGAGTGCAAATGTAAACCAGGTTTTCTGCTGCGATTAAGGGCATGATGACCCACAAACATTCTTTGCCACACAGATACATTCCTCTCCCATCATTGCCCCTGTATCAGAGTGCGGACAGTCCGGGCAACTCCAAGTGTATGTGACAACAAGACAACACATTCAGGTATTGCCCTGTTCTTGCTGCCTGCAGGTTTTGTGATGCTGGTCCAGGCAGCCACAAAAAAAATCTACCCAGGTAATAAAATCGGTATTCCTCCCACCCTCCAGTGTACTTGTGCTTTGTCTTCCTATGCTGTTGAGAACAGGTGTGTCCTGTATTAGTACAGCAAAGTACCTATATGAATCATGCCCTACAAGAGATGGCACGGTACATACCAGGCCAAACTGCTAATCTCATGATGACAGACAACTGGTCTGCTACAAGTACACCTACCTGGGCCCTTTCATTCTGATGTATCACATTTCTGTTAAATACAGATTTGATCTCTTATCTTCAGATGTCTAGCAGCCTCATGGAGCCAGGGGTACTTTTGCTGGAACAAAACTAGGGTGGGTAACTTGCAACAGACCCACTATGTTCAGTGCCAGCTTAGCTTCCATCCAAACTGTTTGCTATTTTGTATTTACATGGCCAACTCCACAAGGTTAACATTACTTGCCATGCAACATCATTGTGCTGGGTTGAATCAAAAAGTGGTGTTCATACTTACAACTATAAAAAAGCTCAGTGTAATTCAGAAGCTGACAGATCCAGAACTTGGAATGTTATATTTTCCAATAAAAGCTGCTGCTCTCTCAATTTCTCTCCCTTTCTCTGTAGCAGGTCTTTCTGCCTCTGCACTGCTGAGCTCTAAACGATGACTAATGGAATTTGACCTGCTTCTCACCTTTGGGATAGTTAAAATATTAATACTGGATAAGCCTAGGAACCTTTCCTCAAGCCAAAACCACAAACATCTCACTGGGGATTCCTCTGATTAAAAGAATGACTGCTGTAATATGCATTCATATCTTGGGTAAATAGAAGGGCTCCTGAGAAGTGTAAACACCTTCCCTAGGACACATACCCTGATGGTAAAAGACAGGATTCTTTTCTTTATCTTAAAGAAAGGTATATAAAGCTGTGCAACACAATGCCACAGTGCCCTTCAGTAATTGCAAGTTGGCCATTCCTCTGGCAGTAGCTGGGCTGTTCCTAAGGCCTGGATCGCAGAGCTAATAAAGGAGCTTGCAGAGCAATTCATTCTATACAAACCTTTCCTCCAGATTTGTTAAAATGTCGCACACTAATCATCTTGAGGAGTGGGGCTGAGAGCAGGGGCAGCTCCACAGAAATCAAGGAAGCCATGAAAAGGTTGTATGGAGCACTGCCTTCTTAGGGTTCTCATGAAAAAGATGTAGCAAGAGGCTTTGGGTTATGCAAATGGGGCATTTGGGGGTGCTGCATGGAATCGTATCTGTAGGATATTGACCCAAGAGGAAATCTTTTAGACAAACACACACTCAGAAGATATATATGTGAGGGAGAGTGTTAGGGTTATAGGAAGGAGTGAGATAGACCCTCAGAGTGCAAGTCAATGGCAACAAGAGGAGACACAGGTGGCAGGTGACACTAGACAAAAAAGACACTGCTAGCGATGGGAACAAAGAGCATATTAGGCTCCCCTGCCCCCAGCAATGGGGCATGCTCCTTTTCCAGGTGTCGGGCTATTTCATATTAATATTCAGAACATTAGAAATCCTCTTGTATTTGTGTTGAACAATTCTGATAGAGCACTGTAATTGTATTATAAATGATAATCCAAAGTTTTAAATGGTGTCATTCCTTAATTTAAAAGGTGTCATTCCACTGTCTAGGCAGCCATAGCAAACTTTGGATCCCTGAGTCTGATTTCAGAAACTTGTTCTAAGGCTGTTGTTGGGACGCCAGGCTTGCAGTGCCTCCCTCCCTCCCTCCCTGCAGCTAGAAGAGAAAAATACTGCATCAGCCACAGCTCAGAGGTTTGCAAGAATGACCTCTGAGATGGTGCTTTGTGGATGCTCTGCTGGAGTAGGAGTGGAGGACAAATTCCATGAGCATGTGCATGGTGCTTGTGCTGACATATAAAGCTCTAAATGGCTTAGGCCCTGGTTATCTTAGGGAGCACCTGCACCCATGTGTGCCTACCTGGCCCCTGAGATGTATGCAGGAGGCCTTCCTGTTTGAGCATCCCTTCAGGAGTTGGAAGGGGTGGCCGCTAGGAGGAGGGCCTTTTCCACAGCTGCTCCCCATATTTGGAATGCTCTCCCCAAGGAGATCTGCCTGGCGCCTTCCTTAATTTCTTTTTGGTGTCAGGCAAAAAATAAAAATAAAAATTAATAACGAATTGCCATAGATCTTTGCTTTTTATGTTTTACAGCATTGTATTGTTGTTTTGAATGTGAAATATGTTATGGTTGTTATTACATTTTATTGTGTTTTTATCTTGTGTTGCAAGGTGGTATGGCACAACTGGGTGGCATACGAATGTTTTAAATAAATAAGTGAAATACATTTCCTCAGGGTGCCTCAGGCTCCTCTCCTCAGGCTTCATGGCAAAGCCGATTTCCAAAATTTGCCATCTCAGTGTTTTACAGGACAAGAGCAATGCAGAGGTACCCTTCGCCTCCGCACTCCTTCCAACATCCAGGGCATCCCAGAATCCTCTGAAATCAGAGGGGAACAAGCTGCCACCTTGGCTTGCATGGCACAAATTCTGTTTTGAATTCATCTACCTTTTCTCATATATCTGAGGGAAATGTGAATATCGGGCCATGATATTGCCCGCTTCCGAGTTAGCACTTCCTCCACTCAGACAAATTGCTGCTAAGAATAAGAACAGGAAGGCAAGAAAATTGGCAGAAAATAGAGAAGCAACTGCCTGCATGCTTATAGCTTAATGCTGAAGCCTTTGTAATAGGAAAGTGGGTCAACAGGAAGGCCTCTTGTTGCGATCCATTCTCTGTATATCTCCTGAGCTGCAGAATAAGGCGGAAATAATGTGGGCCTCCATATGCCCATTTTCTTTGCAGCTCATGGCAGCTCCCTGAATAAGGCATGAGTGTAAACTGTAGCATCTTCACCAAGGCCACAGATAAGGGAAAGGAATACCTTTATGCAGGCTTTATGCTTTGTACATTTGGGTTTCACACAAAGCAGACTGGAGCTGGCACTGGCTAACTTTCCTATGGTTTCCCTTGAATTCAATGGTTCATGAAAACAAGAGGGAGTCTATGGGGATGTCCAAAATTAAAGGTCATCTTTAAATGCTAAAGAGCAATCTTAGGCAGGGTAGCAGGAGACTGGTTTTTATAATGCATCCAAATTCAAACCACAAGTCTCTGTGCTTGGATGCGATTCTTATGGCCCCTTTCTTTTGCCTGAGAAAACGAAATCTACCAGGCAGGTGATGGGAACAATTGGCTTCTTGTCAGCCTCTTAAATTTCCTACAGTGTAGCTGTGAGGATTCAGGTAAGTCAATGCTTAAATATCACCTGGGAGAAACTGGAGCACCAAGCACATTAAAACTATATATATAGTCTCTAGTGGAGGCATGAGGATAAACTCAGTCTACAGAATTTACAATTAATGTAACCCACAGGACAGAAGACAAAGCTGGAGTCTAAAACTTTGCTCAGCTCATGGTTAAATACTTGAGAGATCTACAGTCATGTGTTGTTGGTTTTTTTTTGGAGAAAGGGTGAAAAGGATATTTACTTCACTGACACTTATTTCTCTAGGTCTTTAAATTATTGTTATATTACCTTTCTGTTCCAAAGAAAATGTGTCCTTCAAAAGCTTTATGCCTTTCCAGTGAATCATTCTAGAGATTTATATCCCATTGGTTCAGTGTGGAGAACTGCAGGCCTAACACAGTTGCTCCATAAATGAAGAAGTTACTAGATGGTGCAAAGAGATTTTTAGTAAGAGAGGAACAGTAACAACTCTTGAACTTGCATTTATTTTCATTCTTACCTGAAAGAGGACCTGAGTTTTTTAATCTTAAAAAAATCCCTGACTACTGCCTTGTGTATTTTTTTAAAAACATTTTTGTTTGTTTGTTTTAAAGGATTTGTCATTCATATTGGCAACAGCTGATGCTGCTTTATGAATGGTTCATGGCCCTGAGTGTTATTTTGGATTTGTATATAGTAAAGCTAAGAATCTAAATGCTCCCCATGTTGCCAGCAATACAATGCTACTTGACATAAAGAAGTGCTTCCTACTGGCATTTATTGAGCATTTTAGAATGCCTTTTCCCTAACTGGTGATTCATTTTTGTGCTGGGGTGTTTGAAATTGCTATACTGCCACACACAATTCTGCAAACAGCAAATTTTTAAACCAATTGGCTTTTATAAATCTTTAATACATCATCTAACGATTTTCTTCAATGCCTGCAGTGCTATAGAGTGTAGCAGTTGGAACAATGTTCCTGATTACTTATTTGGTGGTAGTGTTCATTTCTCTACTGACCACCAGCAGAAGCCCTTTGGGTGGTTCACAAAAATTACAAACCACAAACGCAAGATGAGAAAAACATGGTGTACATTTTAACCTACAGAATTTAAAACAGGTTAAACAACTGAAACATTTTCAGTCCGCTACTGGACCTGGTAAAGACAGCTGACATAAAGTCTCCAGCATATGCCTGGAGGACAGTCCTTAACCACTGCTGAAAAGATGATGGTGTTGGAACCAAACAGGCATCAGTGAAGCAGATTGTTCCATTATCAGGGCACCACCACCGAGAAGGCCTTCTCATTCGCTGACACTTTCTGAGTTTCTCTTGTAGGTGTTTGAACCTGTCTGGAACTATGTACTGCATGTTCCAGGTTGGTTCATGCTCCATCATGGCAGGAAAGATCCACACCACTGCCCTCCTTCCTTACCTTTCTTCTAGATCTACTGCGATATCCTTTCTCCCCACCCTGTTTTTTATTTTTATTTTTAATTTAATTTAATATTTTATTTTTATTTACCACTTCATGTTACCTACTTTATTGCTTTCCCAGCACTGGAACATTCCATGGCTTCTGTTGACCTCATACCAACAGATATGTCCCTTTGGCCCACAACAGACTAACCCTTGTCAGGCTACTTGTTAAGTCTCTTGGGGATGCTATAATGAGAGTGGAAGTAATTGAACTGCAGGTTCTGAAAAATTTAAACCATCTGTATGTCAGAGAGAGGAGGAGAGAAAGGGAGGGACCAAATGTTTCAGGAAACAGGAAAAGATGCAGCTTTGAAGGGTGGAAATAAACCCACTTAGGAACCTTCAAATGAAATCTTGGAGGTTAGAGAGTAACTCAACTAGGTATTTAATGGTTAATTTCTTTGCTGTATATTAGGGCCTCACCCTTCCCCAGTGGCTTACAAAAGCAACACAGGTGTATGCTAACCATAGTCTGGCTTTTTTGGAGGGGTGGGGAAAGTAAACAACATAGCTGGTTTTGCTAAGAAGTTGGAAATTGCTTTTGTTTAAGATGCACCTGACTGCATTTCTAAATAGGCTACCATATGCTACCAGTGTGTGTGTAGTTACTCTAAAACCACAATGAGGAGGAAGAGGAAGATGGAGTGGGGTCAGAACCACATTCATTTGAGAAGGCTATTTTTCATCCTGTCTCCAAACCCTTGTACTAACATCAACCAGCACTTTATATTGTAAAGAATGTATTGGTTATATACTCACTGGCCACCACGTCATGGATCTTCCAGCCAAGAAATAGCCTCCAACTGTTCCCTGGCTCGCTCGAAAAGAAGACTGAAATGAAGGAAAACATATGAGGATGGAGATGGGGAGATGAAACAAAAGAAAACCTAGTTGCTTGCACCTCAAAATATGAATCCAACCTCACAGAGATGTCCACCAAGAGCTTTCCCTATATACATTCCGGCACCAGGATAAGATGTTGTTATTTGCAAAGCATTTTAATTGTTGACTGTTCGGGGTTGAAATTTTTAAATTTCTGACAGGCATTTTAACTAGTCAATTTGGTATCTTAAATTGTAATCTTTCGAGATTTATCCAATCTGTTATGTTAATGTATGCTATTACCTGCTGCCCCGGCTGTGTTGGGGATGCTGAATTGTTTTATTGCTTATTGGTATGGATGTTTTCATTGTTTGATTTATGTAGTTCTTCTGTTTTGTCATGATTTTATTATGTAAACTGTACAGAGAGGCATGAGGCTCTTGTGATGGTATGAAAAAGTGTTACATGAAAGTAAATCAATAAAACCAGCAGAAAGGCATTTTCCTGCACTCTCCCCCCAGCTTGTCCTTGCGGCTCCCCCACCCCACACAATTTCTCTTCTCTGGAGGGAACAAGATCCTCCTGAACTGTGGAACAAGGCAAGGTGGGATCATACCACCATATGAACTGGAACTGGACAGGAGGCATGCTGGGAGAAGAGAGAATTGTCCCAAAATTGGGGCACTTTTCTGCTTCAACGGCATCCCAAATAGTACAGGAGAGATCCCCAAGAATCATGCACAAGTGGCTGATATTGTGGGGAATTTTCCTTCCATGAAAATTCTATCCACTTCTTTTGGGATACTCATATCTGGTACTGAAGGAGTGCAGAGACACGTAGGGAATGGTAGAAAGACCCTGTGGTTCCTTTTTGCAGTCCAAAAATATATTTCAGTGCTTGCCCTATATTCTGGTCACTGGTTTTCAGGTATTCATTGAAAGTGAGCAGCGGTTGCTTTGAGGCTGACATGCAGTATGTCCTCCACATAAGCAATTCCATGCAGGAATAATGACATTGACCTTAAATGGCTTTTGATGCACAGTAGACAAATTCAAAGGAAGCCACTCCGAATGGCTCATCAGTCTTCATGGCTGAATGCAAGCTCTTCAGAGACAGGAGACTGCTGATTTATCAGGTGCTGGGCAGCCCACAGAGGATGCCTTGAGCTCGTGAGCTTTTCAAGGCCGCCTGGATGGGTTCTGGGGGAAACTACTGGACCCTTGGTCTAATGCATGGCTAGCAATGCATATGGAACTTGCATCAAGTTAAGCAGTACATAAGTATTGTTAAATGAACAAATATTACTGCCCCTATTAAATAAAGAATGGAGTGAAAATACCCGGTACTTTCTTTACTATCCAACTATCTCTTACATCTGTAGCATTCAGAAGAAGGGCTTCCAGACCATATGACATATAGAGGATTGAATAAACAAGCTATCTTAACTTAAACCACTATCCTATACAATTTTACCCAGGGGGAAAAAAGATCTGTGACTCCCAGCTACTCCGGCTAGGGCATGCTGGAAGCTGTAGGCATTTTTTCTGTCTAAACTTGCACTGGACTGCAGACTTTGTAACTAAATGCTGCATGCTTCTCACCTACACAGCAAGTCTAGGAATAAGATGCAACATTGCAGCAAATGCTTGTTGGAAGCACGCAGCACTGAAGTTTAGTCAGTGGACCAAAACCAGATGGACAGCCAGTTTATGTCAAAAATAAGAAGAAACCTGCATTTTCCTATGCAACTCGAAGGAGATTAAGTGTTTGCAGTGAGAAGCAGCAATGCTATCCTACAGTGCCCTGGTGTTGTTCATGTAAGGTGACCTCTCTTAAAAAGCAAGGCAGCAAGGTAAAAAGGTACCTGTTTGGGACTTACCTGACAGGTGTGTGACCTACTTGGGTGTTTCTGGATAGAGTGAGGAAACTGCTCTTGTCTTTAAATAATCCCCGGGATTTCAGACTTACCCATATTCCCACAGCAAGGACAAAGACGAAATAGATGACAACAACAACGATGTCAGGGACTTCAAAGGCAAAGCTCTTCTCTTCAGGCCCATTGCTGGGTGGCTCGGTGGTGGCTGGTGTTTGGCTCATGGCTGCAACAATAGAAAGTACAAAATAAAAAAGATGTTGCCCGCTGCTTCTTTATCTTGCAATGGACTTTGGTATGTGTTTCCCTACATTTCTCCCCTTTAATAATAATTAACAGGCTTGAGAGAGGGACAGTGTTAATGAGGAAGCAGGCAAGTCCACCTGGATATCCAAGGCTTGGGCCACTCCACATACTGCAACTTTAGAAGATACATTGATGGATTTACATGCTGTGCATCTGCTACAAATGTAATGTGTGAATAAGCTGCATGACTTTTTCTGCTGAACAAGGGAATTGGCCACAGGTCTGTCCCACATGCATGCTTAATATTTTGACATTCTTAAAATTGATAGAGTCAACTCAAACATTTTGTTTTTAGCCAGTGCATGGCCTGGGTTTGCCAAACAGGCCTGCTCACCATGTGACCCAAGCCAATTGCCATGCGTGGAGCTCACATAACCACACGCCCTGGTCTGATAAATCAGGTTTCAGGTAATGATACTCTGATCAAGAGTCCCCGAGACAAACTAATTTTCTGCTACTGTCTCCTGGCATTTCAATACAGACATTTTCATCTTGTTGCAAAACACAGATGATGGCATGGCTATGTAACAGCTATAGGTCAGGAGAGAAGGGCAGTATAGTTTAGCTTTGCATATCAGGAAGGCTGGATGGTGACATAATTCCTTTGGTGATTTTTTATGGAAAATTGAAATAATAAACAGAAATAATAAGCCAATGAAACTGTGTGTTGCCTCCCAGCCTAATTCTCAGAGCCTTCTGTCTAGCATAAATTCTCCCATTACTGTATGAAAACAATTTCATGCCTCTCAATCTAAAACTTAAACAGTACAGCAAATAGTTTGCTTGCTTTTTACAGACCAGGGATAGTTCTTTGTCTCCTTCTAGAATATATTATAATCCACTCAGCTGTCCTAGGCTCCATGCATACATCAAAGTTCAGCTCTGCAAATTTTCACAGAAACACCTTATAGTCTCTGTCAGAAAACTTCTGCCTGCACAAATTCAGGCATTGATCCTATCACTGCTGAGATGCCTGGTTACCTGTATTCCATTCTCAGACCACATGCCACCTATTTTTCATCCCGAATGGGATAAGACAATGACTTCCTCAGACAGTTATAATTTATTGAAAACATTTCAGAAAACGTCATCACAGTGGGCTCACATTCTGAATTCTGCTCGGTGACTGCAGAAAGTGGTATGCAAGCAACAAGCACCACCTTGGATCAGAAACCTTTTGATGACTGCACATGTTTACATGAGTCCAGTTCCCACCCAGGATACAAACATATCAGCTGCCTAGATTGGTGGAGGGCTCTCCCACACCAGAGACATTCAGGAAGAGACTTGACAGCCACCCGAGTTGGATGGGGTAATGTGGTATCCTGCAACAGCAGGGGCTTGGACTTGATGGCCTTCATGGCCCCTTCCAATCCACTCTTCTATGATTCTATGATATACCTCCAGACTCTTTGGATGGTGATTCATGACTTCAGGGTTTGAATCTTGCATTCTTTAGACTATAAAAAACACCTGATTTAGTTAAAATCCAGATCAACAGGGCAAACTGATACTCAGATATAATCTACTATAGGGCAGTCACAGAAAACAGCAGAAAACCACTGAAATGTGTCATCATGTGTTATCAATAATGTGTTCTCATGTGCTATCAATAATAAATGTGTTATCAATGGATAACACATTGATAACACAGCCATTGATCTGCAGTCATCCTGGGCAATGATGCTTCCCTTTCACAGTCCTTCAATGGTAAGACTGCCTTTGCTTGCAGGCTGCCACCCAACGAAAGCAGCTACTCACCACCAAAGCAGACCATGTGACAAAGGAGCCAGACTCTGTAGCAAATGCAGATCCCCTATCAAATCTGTTTATTACAGTCCATTACCGGAGTCAAGTGCCTTATCTTTTTCTTTATCTATACTGACAGCAATACTGTAGGATTTAAGTATGGTCTAGTTCACACAGAACATCATTATATTTGAAGTATGGTTTGTTAAGGCCAAGTGGCAGTGAGCAAATAAACTTCTACCTGTTCGTTCATCACTTCCATTTCCAATTAATAGCCCAGGAACCTGATACTGTGTTGGACCTATGATGTCCAACCCCAGTAGCTTGGAGTTCTTTAAGTGTTAACCCAGAGTTAACCAGTGGTTCGCTGTTGAATAAACTCTGGGTTGTTTAAACCCTAAACAGCTCAGTTTTTCTGTCATGAAAATGTGTTTATTTATTTATTTATTTATTTGAAGTATTTCTTGGCTTCCTTTCAGGGAACATGAAAATGGAAGCTACCAACAAACAGAAGGTGAGCATCCTTTGAGCTATCAGCAAATCCAGGGTTAAACAACTATGTCAGCTATGTGCAAACCAGGTCAAAATCAGCCACGGCATGAGGGGTTCATGTACCTACGCATCGAAATTTTCCAGTTTCCATTCTGATGCTCATTCTAGTTTGCATCCATATTAGGTCATGAGGTTTGCTTTTGACTTTTTGCACATACAGACATGTGCATATTTTGTGTGTATTTTTCCAACTGTAGCTATTAACTACACGTTTTTGAAATATATGTGTTTTAGTCTCATTGACTAACACATGTTTGTGCACATTTAAATGTACACATTTTTCCATGCACATTTTTCAAAGGTATACTACTGCAATCATTTCTCCTAGCTGCAAGTTGCATTGCAGAATTACATTTTGACTACAAAGTACATTTGAGTCTGCCTTTAGTTCTGAGTGGTGAAAACTGGGTAAATTCAGTTAAAACTGAACTTAAATGAATTGTTCATGTACGCCTGTGTGGTATATGCCATTTTTTGCTGGTATGGACAAACAGACCATAACTCTACACAAAATGGACTCTATACAACTTGACGGAAAATGAATAAATGGACACATTGGACATCAGAAATAGCAATAATTTAAAGAAATGATACCCGGCAACCCGTCAAACTTCCAGGAGAGCCTGTCACTGAGTTAACGTGTCCATAGTTGAAGAAAGGAACTGATTTCAGTGCAAAACAGCTGAACTACAGGCTATCAAGAGATTCAGCTGCATTTCCTGTGTCTGGAGCCAGGGACAAAGGCGATTGCTAAAAAATCACATGAGCAGTGCAGTCCTATGCACATTAGAGATATGTAGATGGCTGCAGGATTTTTCAGATTCCTAGCCATAGGGTCAGAAAATCAATCCCACCACATAACTGGGGATCTGCATGGAGCCCTCACTGTCCCCCTGCCCACATGCCAGCTGCCTCTCCAAGATCATAAGAAAGATGTTGGAGAAGAGCTTGTGCAGGCAATTCAAGGAGCAGAAGGAAGGAGAGGAGAGCGGCGTCACTAAACTGTGGCAAAGCATGGCGGTATCTCAGCGTTGTTCCTTCCCACACTTCAGGGGTGCACTTGGATGGCCAAAATCAGCCACCTACATGCTTTGCACAGAGGTAGAGGTAACCTTTGCCTCCACACTTCTCCTGCCCTCTGTAGAAAGCCTCTGTAATCATCTGTGTTAATCAGGTCATCAATGCAAGAATGCATTATTATGCCAAAACTGTTTTGTGAATGGCCACATTTAAAGTAATGATCACTGTGTATACTGTCTATATTTCAATTAACTCTGAGGATAACTCTCCACCTGATGAAGTGAACTGTTGTCCATAAAAGCTTAAACTATAAGAAAGGTGTTCATCTTTAAAGTGTCACAAGATTAATTGTTATTTTTACTGTAGCAGACTAACACGGCTACAGCTCTGGAAAATCTTAGGAAAGAAATCATCCCCACTCAACTCAGTGCTACTTAATTTTCAATAAATATTCATAGGAGGAGTTTGGTGTAATACGGTTCCTAATACAATTGCTTCAAATAGCAATGGAGTAATGGTGTACACAACACTTTTTCATGAGTAGCATAGTGCCATCTTGTGGGTATAATATGGAGCAAATGAACTCTGTTCGAATGCTCTGCTTGGATTACCTTGCTCCAGGCATACGCATTGGATCACCTACTTTGTCTCTGCTCTTATGTTCTCTGCATCCAGAGCATGTGGACTGTGCCTTGAACGGTGTGTTGGCTGGAACTGCTAAAAATATTTTCCATTTCATCTTTTACAATAGGTATTCTGTAGCCCATTCCTACATTACATGAACACTGGCAGGTGTACAAAAGCAAACAAGGGCACTAGCGGAAAGGAAAATCTATCACCAAAGCAAGGGAACATGTGAGAAAGCTGTTGGCTCTGAAAACAGTGGCATCCTGTTAATTAAATATCAATTCAGCCTAGCACCTCTCAGAAAAAGCATCTACGGCCGTGCGGTCATAAGGTCTAAGGCCCCCTGGCAGACTAACTTGCAGGTACAGGCTTCACTTATGGAAATGTTTATATGCTGACACACCTAGTGACAGAATTGGTAGAGGGTCTGAATATAAAGTTCAGCTGGCTTTATTCAAAGGATTCCTCCTCCAAATGAGAAAATAAAGCACAGATCAGCCACTCGTTCAGACATTCATTTCCCATGATATCTCTGAATCTCACAATGCAGCCTTGGGATAGCAGATTAACATTGCATCTGTAAGCTTGCAAAAATAACAATGATGCAATAACAAATAAACCGTCCTTCCTTCCTAGAACAGAAAGCATAAGAACTGCTTTCTGCAGACCGGCATCTTTATATATTAACTTCACTGAATCCCAATCTTATCTCTTTAACCAGCTGAAAGTGAAAGTTTGTGGGAGCAGCTCTGATTCCCTTCCTTCCACAAATATACCTTTGACCAATGGATGTTGTACAGACAGCTTTTCGTTTCTTTACTGCGGTGACATCTACAAGAACTACTCGAGTAATCTTTTAAAAGCAAACAGCAACTTCTTGCTTACTTGACCCATCTGCAGTATAGGGAAGCTTTGACTTTTGGCTATAGTTCAGACTCAGGACAGGCAGCTCAGGGCATACAGACCTTCCAGATCACAGGGTGCAAATATATGACTTAAGAATGCAAGACCAGATCCAAACACCTGATGCACTGAATCCTGGAAACAAAGCAAAACGGTATCAGTATGATCTGGTGCTGGAGGCAAAGGGCAAGAAGGTGTCCCCTTCCTCCATTCACGTACAAAGGCCAACCAGACTGGCAGCTGAACCTCCCTTTGATACCAGCAGTGGGTCAGCATCCTCCCCCGCCCCTGATGACTAGCTTAGGGGGTGCAGAGTGGGCTTCATGGCCCCACGGCTCCCTTCTCCTACACCTTGCAGCTACTTCTCAGCAGCAGCTACACCAGGAGCGCCATCACTCTGCCTAATGGTAGGACTGTCCCTGAATCTCTGTTCTGTGAATAAGGCCCTCTTGCTGCATTCCCACTGGAAAACGTTTGCAGAGCCATGCGCACGACACCAAAGCCTCTGTTTTACTGTGATACAACTTACACGAACGGCATGTGCAAGGAAGCTGGGTAGGTTCCATGTGACTTGCTGCTTCCCATGAGTTTAGTCTCCAGGCCTGTAGGGCACATGCATGGGGTCACAGAGCCCCAAAGCCCCACAGAAACCTCTGGCATCCCCACTAGGAATGGTGCCATCCTGGCCATGCCATCTGTTTCATGAAGTAACGTGAAGTAGATGGATTCATCGGATGAGCAGACTACGGCATCGGAGGCCAGGTTTTTGTGAGCCATTAGGCATGGGTACTGTGGAGACCACAACCCCAACAGCTGCACTGATGAATAAAGGCACCTTTTCAGATTTCAGTGGGGTAGGAAAGGAAAATTAATTATAGGGGCAATGGAAATGCCCTGAATTCACAGATATACTGTTTATGATATTGCAAGAAATTGCAGTTTATGTTAAGAATCTTTTGACTGCTTTCTTATTATTTTATAGTAAGTATAACAATGTTATCAAAACTTTCATCTCCACAATTAGAGTGCTGAGGCACTTGTGCTCATTGTATGCCTAGCCAGAACATAGTTGCATTTCAATTGTTTGTAACAGCAGTAAGTAGAACTTCTAAAGAATTGCTACGTGTGGCCTAAAATGTGGTGGAGTTGGTCTAGAATTAAGTCCTGATTAGAATATGCCCATTGAAATGAATGGGAATTCAGCTGTGACTAACACAAGCCCCATTGATTTTAGTGACTCAGTTGGAAGCATGATTAAATCTGAATCCAGACTGGTGCATGTGTGTGGCAAAGCTCTTCCAATGGTGTCCTTGCTAGTAAACCTATCTGTTTCATTAACTATGTCCACCATTTAGAATGATTCTCACTTACAAGCTCTCATTAGCTAACAACCATTTAACACGTTGTTTTTTCCAATGTACAATTCATTTTATCATAAAGTACACAAAAACAACACTAGCACTAGCTATGAACTTCATATTCTTTCAATGTGGAGATTAAATGTCTTTTAATTTATTATGAAATGATTAAGATGTATACTGTTTTTTGATGTTCAGAGTTTGTAACCTACAACGGACTGCTTCACACATAACCTCTTGAAAAAAAATGTGTGCTCAGGGCCCTATGATAAAACTATTTAGGGTTCTTCTTCATTTTAGGGAGCTTAATTTCTGTAGGATTCCTTCCCTGACCGTCATGGGACTATTTGAACTAGAACCTACCACATTCTTGGTTTAATGCTTTTCACTCAATACCTCAGAGACATTCCAGGAGTGTTGGAGAAAAAGTAGACTAGGCTGCAGGGTTTCACAAAAGAATACTGTTCTTTCCTGTGTGTCCTACTTGCCCTGGCCTTCTACAAAAGAAGCATCACCAGAAATGTGGCATATTTCAAAAGAAGCACACCTAACCCTGCCCCACCTGTCCCCCAGACTTGTGCTGGAATGAGCGTGGAGGTAATTACCTGATTGCAATTCCATGATGCATAACCTCTCAAAATTCGAACTGAGAAAGATAGATTTTTCATCCTGGGAAGGTGCCACTAAGAAACTTTGCAAGAAAATACAGCAAATCCTTAGAGCTGTTCTAACCAGGAAATATCAGTATTGCGTTACACTGATGATCTTCCAAGTTTGCTACACTGCTCAATATTGTTGTTATGTACAAAAGGTGGCATCTAAGTGCTGGTTCTTTCTAATGCTTAATAACTTAAAACCTTGTGCAATGTCTCCAGGACATTGCATAGGCTTGGCCTTTTGTGAAAACAATGCAGAGTAGTACAGTACCTTGAGTTCGAGCTCTCCTTATCTCCCTGTTGTTTTCCTCCTAGTGTTCTGTTTCTTTCTCCTCTTCTTACCTTTCAGTTCCCTCAAAATGAAAGCAGGCTGGCTTGGAAGCTCCTCCCTATGGCTCTATGATGCATGAGCATGAGGAAGCCTTCAGCTCTCCCATATGTAGTATTTAACTCTTGAAACTAGTCTGGATGGTATTTTCTCTGGCTTGGATTATTCACATATATGATACCAGTTTCATTCAATACTGCCCATCCAGAAAAACTACTCATTGTGTAACTGGCACTCAGCCTTGCTCCACCCAAGACTTCAAGCTCTGCCAGACTGGAGCTGATCTCAGATTATTTGGCTAACACCTCTAGCCAACTTTCTAGAGTGACTTTGTCCCTGTGACACCCTTAGAAGCGAATCGGTGAGGACAATGCTTACTTCAGAGCTAAATAAAATGCAGGAAAGAAAGAAAATAATGCAAGTCTTGACTGTGAGCATACGGCAGCTTGCAAGATGCATTTGTTAGTAACACTCTTTCCTTTCCCTTGGAAGAAAAAATGCACCAGGCAACAGAGAGTTCTTTTTTGAAACTTTATTGCAATAAAGGGAGTCAGAGGGTTTCCTTCCCCTTGTCAACTCCCAGAGTGCATGTTCACATCTCATATTTATGCCCATTCCTGTTTGCTTATTCCTCCTCTCCTTCATTGGTGGTTACAATCCTTCCGTCCGCCTATTCTGTGTCGCTCCAATACCTGTTCTTCCCTCCCATTTCGTCCCTCCCATGTGCATTATAATGCAGGGTTAGTTAATAGTGATGAGGTCGTGGAGCAAGGGTACTGCTATCTTGTCTATGTGCCAATTCTCTCCCGCTATCCCGGCCCATGTTCCCCTGTGGCTATGGAATTTCCTTGATTACATTTTCTCTCTTCCTGTTTCAAATAATCTGTTCATCCCTGTCACCTTGGTCTAGCCATCCTCCCTGGCAGGCGGCTCCCAACCCTTCACCATGTGCTGCCCTCAGAGGCAACCTTAAATAGTCACCACTGTTCTATTGGCTTCTCAGAGGTTATAGGCTGCTCAGTTCAAGGCTGGGCACCTGGCTGCTGGACACACATTTCGTGTCACCCTGCTTGTCTCCTGGCTATATTCTGTGTAAGGCAAAACCATTTACTAAACTGATTGTATCATCATCTGCTGCTGCTGCTACTTTCCTCACAGCAGTGTGATTATGCAGCTCTCAAGTGTGCTGCTTGCTGACTTTTGTGGCTTCAGCATTGCATTCTCTGCCCACATGTGCTTCATTTACCTTGGCAAGTATTCTCTGCACCTGAACTTAGAAACATAGAAAGAGAGTGAGTCAGAAGGGGTCAACCAGGCCATCTAGTCTGACCCCTAGCTCCAGCCGGCTCCACACATGACATGCCCTGTAAGCTTTGAAAATGCAGGAACCCTTGGTCTGGGAAGTGGCAACCCCATGTTTCCTTGCATCTTTTGCAGCCTTAGGATGCTTTCTTCTCCTGGAGATGGCAGGCCCTAAAACTGGGAACTTGTGGTCAAAGCCAGTGCATTTCTCATGAGGTGCTCTCCACCTCCCCATTGCTTTGCTACTTCCATTCATTCACAGAATATTGCAAAAGACATTTTGGTAATTTATGTGCTAGTGATCTTACTCTGGTGGATCCTACTGTTGCAGAGGGGGAGTTATTAACAGACATGCCCTGTTTGGTGGCAAAGCTGAACACTGTGTGATTCTCCTAAGCCAGTGATGGCGAACCTATTAGAGACCGAGTGCTCAAACTGCAACCCAAAAAACACTTATTTATCACAAAGTGCCAACACTGCAATAACACCAGAAAACTGTGGTTATACATGAGAAAAAAACTCACAGCCAGTCCAAGAATATCTATATATTTATATTATATATCTCCTTGGCAGCAGACTGACAGGCCATGTGAAAGCTCAGATGAGTTGCAGCGAATGAGTCACGGATCGAGACATCATCGCCTGGAAGCACTACCCCTGAGCATGTGCATAGCCCCGATGTGCACTGCTACCTGATAATCGGCTGCTGGGAAAGCATAGGAGCAACCCACCTTCTGTGCCAGCTGTGCCAAACGTGCCATAGGCTCACCACTATTGCCCGGACCCTACCGTCGTGTGCTCCCCTAGCACTAATATAGAGGTAAAATACTTTTGAAAGGGGCAATTTTGAAAAGGCCTTCCTTGAGTTCCTTGTTCTGCACAGCTCAACACTTCTGCCCATTCTAAACACTTTCCAACCATCAAAATGACGCCAAGACATCTCATTTTTACAATCCTAACCCTACCCTCATGGACACCGCAAACCCAAAATAGGGGTAAAGTTCCAGAGAAAAGGGAGCAATTGTAAAATGGCCTTCCTTGAATAGATTTTCTGCACAGCTCATCATTTCTGCCCATTAAGAAAACATTCCAGACATCAAAATCATGCCAGGACTCCTCATTTTTCTAATCCTAACCTGGTGCACACCCCTATCCCTAGTTTAGTGGTAACATTCCAGTAAAAAGGAAGCTATTTAGAAAAGGATGTCCTTGACTAAAATTTGCAGCATAACTCAACATTTCTGCCCATGTTAAAAACATTCCAAGCATCAAAATGATGCGAGGACACCTTCTTTTTCTAACCCTAACCCTACCCTGGTGCAGACACCAAACTCTAATATAGGATAAAAGTTCCATAGGAACGTGGCCGATTTTGAAAAGGGTTTCTTCAGTATGTTTTTTTGCACCACTCGTCATTTAGGAACATACGTAACACATTCCAAGCTTCAAAATCAAGCCAGGACACCTCAGTTTTCTAACCCTAACCATAGAAGAGGGTACACGTTCCAGTGAAAGGAGGGTGATTTTGAAAAGGCCTTCCTTGAGTACCTTCTTCTGCACTGCTCCTCATTTCTGCCCATTCTAAACACATTCCAAGCATCAAAATCAAGCCAAGACACATTGTTTTTCTAACCCTGGTGCACACCCCAAACCCTAATATATGCCAAGAGTTCCATAGGAAAATTTCCGATTTTTAAATGGGTTTCTTGTGTAGGTTTGTTTGCACCACTTATCACTTCTGCCCATTCTAAACACATTCCAAGTCTCAAAATCAAGCCAGGACACCTCGTTTTTCTAACCCTAACCCTACCCTGTTGCACACCTCTAACCCTAGAATAGGGTACAAGTTCCAGTGAAAGGAGGGCATTTTTGAAAAGGCCTTCCTTGAGTACCTTCTTCTGTTCCACTCATCACTTCTGCCCATTCTTAACACATTCCAAGCTTCAAAATCATTCCAGGACACCTCGTTTTTCTAACCCTAACCCTACCATGGTGCACACCCCTAACCCTAATATAGGTGTAAAGTTCCATAGGAAAGTTGCCGATTTTGAAAAGGGTTTCTTGAATAGGTTTTGTTGCACCACTCATCATTTATGAACATTGTAAACACATTCTAAGCATTGATATCATGCCAGGACACCTCGCTTTTCTAACCTAACCCTAACCTTGGTGCACACCCCTAACCCTAATATATGCCAAATTTTCTGTAGGAAAGTGGTTGATCTTGAAAAGACTTTCTTGAGTAGGTTGTTTTTTTGCACCACTCATCATTTCTGAATATTCTAAACACATTCCAAGCATCAAAACCATGCCTGGATACCTTGTTTTTCGAACCCTACCCTGGTAACGTTCCCATAAAAAGGGGGTGATTTTGAGAAGGCCTTCTTTGAGTACCTTTTTCTGCATAGCTCATCATTTCTGTCCATTCTAAACACATTCTAAGCCTCAAAATCATGCCAGGACACCTCATTTTCTTAGCTAACCCTACCCTGGTGCACACGCCTAACCCTAATATATGTTCGCCACCACTTTCCTAAGCCTAATGTATCGCTTTTCCTTACTGCTATCTTACATTTCTTCCGACCATGTTAGGAGTGCTTTGATAATCCTTCTAATAACAGCCATTCAGTTGAGGAATGGACTGCTTCTGGAGATGGTAGACTTCTCCAGGCTATAGGTGTTATGCAGAGGCTGGACAGCCACCTGTTGGGGATGCTGTCCTTGCAAGATTTGTGCATTGAGCTTTGACATATTATCTCCAAGATTCTTTCCAATTCTAGAGCATCAACTATAGAGATGGTCCCCTTTAACCCCTTTTTGTGGGGGGCAGAAAGGATGTGAACCACAGCAAAGCCATTCATGTCAGACAGTTTGTGATTATGTCCCTTATTTCTGAAAAGATACTGCTTGTTTCATTCACGAAGTAATCATTGGTCCAGGAAAGTGGTTTGGGGGAGCTTCCATCTCCTAAAAGTCCAGCAGCTGCCCATAACACTGGCAGTGCTGAAAAAGTCACAAATTTTTTAAGATGTCCAGATAGTTGGAAATTTTGTATTTCATGGTGCAAATGCTCTGACAAGGGTTCTTGGAGTATCAATACTAAAGTTTGCTGCTATCATTGGAGGTGAACAATTCTGAACTAGATCAAAGTTTTGGAGGAAACATGACCAAATTCAGAATAAACTCAAGGAAGTGATGTACAATAATTTGTATTCCAAGCCCTGTTTCTTGAGATTTGGCAGCAACATCATTAGCTGTCTGACACAAAACTAACAAATTACTGTCCTCTACAGCTGAATTTGCTCTGACTTGCACAAAAGTATTGGGAGTCAATAGAAAAAGCTGGCAAATTGCTAGCCTTCAGGCAAAAACATAAACACATACTCATAATTATAATGCTGAAAAGACAATGCTGGCCAGGAACGTGTCACACAAAAAGCAATTAAAGCAATTTAAACAATTTAATTCAACTCTTTATTCAGCAGAACATGTTCTAACTCAGAAGGAAACTCTTTTCTAGAAACCCCACCTTTAGACTAGCAGCTCTGTGATTTCTTGTAAGGTCATGAAAATGGTAAGGTGAAGTCACAGTAATCTTCTGTGGGTACAAACAGGAGATCCAGAAATGGTTCCTTTTGAGCAGCACCTCTCCAAGAGACTGTTAGCCATGGAACCAAGCACGTTTGAGCCTCTTATGGACAGAGGGCGCTTTGCTCCACTTCTATAGGTTGTCCCTTTAATGATCCACATTGTGCAAGCAAGAGGGTGAAGCCTAGGAGGCGTAAATTTGGAAGTTTACACATCCAGGGATAGAGAATCATTTTTTGCCCTCCTGAAATAAGAACTGAGTTAGAAAGATGATGATGATGATGATGATGATGATGATTATAACATTTCTATGCCGCCCCTTGCCGAAGCCTCGGGGCGGCTTACAACACAATAAGATACATTGAAATACAATAGAACATAATAAATTACCAATAAATACAAAAATACAAAAAATACACTGAGATACAATAATATAAAATTAAAATTAACAGTATAAAATAAGTAAATAAAGAATATAGGGGGAGGAAAGAGAAGGAAGAAGAAGTTGCCCTGGCCAGATCATATATTTTAACAATTAAAATGATGTTTAAATAAAAAGGTCTTTACCTGGCGCCGAAAAACCAGTAACGACGGTGCCAGGCGGACCTCTTTGGGGAGTGAATTCCATAGGTTGGGCGCCACCGCAGAGAAAGCCCTCCTCCGAGTACTTACTCTCCTAATTTCTTTCATGGAGGGTTCCCGAAGAAGGGACTCTCCCGCAGATCTCAAAGGGTGGTTGGGCATATACGGACGTAAGCGCTCGTTCAGGTAGCCAGGACCCAAGCCGTTTAGGGCTTTATAGGTCATAACCAACACCTTGAATTGGGCCCGGGCTTCAATGGGAAGCCAGTGAAGCTGACGGAGGACTGGAGTCATGTGAGCATAACGCCCCGTCCCCGTCAGCAACCTGGCAGCTCTATTTTGCACCAATTGAAGTGTTCGGACCGTCTTCAGGGGAAGCCCCACGTAAAGCGTCTGAACTGCTACCTTTTATTGCTGAGTAGACAACATTACTGCTTGATCAGAGCTGCCCTAAAATCCAGAATTACTTGTTTTCTCTGAGGTAGCAGTGCTCAGAAATGTCTCCAATATGAACCAAGTACTTTCTCCAGAAATGGATTTGTAACTCTAAACTTCTTCTCTATATAGAAGCTGCTGCATTTCTTATTAAACAGCTTATTGGAATAGTGCCTACGTATTTCACTTCACTTTTCTAGTTCTATATGGGCTGAAGACTTTTTTGCTTCAAAGCTGGGAATCCAGGGCAACGCATGATCCAAATGGGAGGACCATTTCAGCAAAATCGGCTACCACCCGAGCAGTTTGACCAACAAGGCCATACTGCCTCTTTGTGTCTAAAGCATGAGTATGAGGTTTGACATTTAAGCCACATATCACCAGGCTAGAATTAGCTCTTAGTATTTAGCTGCACTATTGAGACAACATGTTTATTGTCCCTTTTCTGGGGCCTAGCATCAAACAACTAGAGAAACTGGAGTGACCTGCTCTCCTGCTCTCCCAACAAAAGGTGATTGTTCCCCAGCCAGCTAGTCCAATGCTTGTGCAATGCATTTTGGCAGATGAATTGTTTCTGGATGATAGGAGTGGTCATACTTCATTCTTGGAGGAAAATGTCACTTCATAAAAAGGGGAAAAGAAGGAACAGAATAAAAACTGCAATATCATTTTTGGAGAGTAAACCACTCCTGATGACCAATATGCTCATATGTTGTTCATTGGAGAAATAAAAGACAATGAGATAGACAGATGTTTTTTTTAAAAAAATCCAGGTTGTTCCAGTTCTCCTTGAGACATAGTAATCTCATCTTCTTTGGTGTATGTGTTTAGCAAAGATAATTCCTAGCTGTTTCCTTTGTATCACACTTACTAGAGCTTATAAAATAAGTAGGCCAGCTGAAGAGAGCTTCTGTTGTATGTTTCATCTGCAAAGTATCTTTTTGGTGTGCACAGCAGCCTCAAGATATGGGCTGGACCTTGCGTCAGTGTCTTGGAACATAGCCCAGTTCAATCTGGCTCACCTTGAAGTCCACCCAATTTGGTTCTATCCAAATCAGAACTTTAATTTGACAAATCCAGAGCTTTGTGACTACCACTGGAAAACCAGTGAATGATTAATTTTCCTTTTGGTGGAATTGGAAGCCTTTTGCAGACACAGTGACTGGGACTACATGATAGGACAACCTGTCATAGGTTATTACCCATGATGGATTGTTGTGCCATATGAACCCAGAGTGATGTTCCCATGATAACTTGTGTGTGGGCAATAAGCCACCTGAACAACCCATGGGCTATTGTAGGGGTTGGTCCCCTACTTTTGTACCCACAATGAACTGGCATGTTGTTTGAACCCAAGTGGCTGTCCCATTATGCCAAGCAGTTCCAAGGTGACCACCAGTGCCAGCTGCCTTTGAAGTGCCCAAGCAGTGCCTGGGGGCAGCTGACATTGGCTTCCTTCTTCCTTCCGTGATTGTGCTTGGGAAAGTACAAGAGTGCACCACTCTTATTTTGAAGGGAAAGAATACCATTAAAAAGTGGGTAGGTTGACAAGGCAGTGGGTGGTTTTTGACTGGGATATATAGCTGCATGCATCCTGGTCAACTCCCTCTCTCCCTCCTGTCACTTAGAAGCCCCCTTTTAAAAGCGAACCAGTTATAACAGATAGCTATCATACGACTCCTTTTACTTAGAAAAGGCTAGGGGTGGCATGGCATTGCATCTTCCCAGGCATCTAGCATCTCTGGAAGAAATGCAAACTGTGCATGTGGACCAGCATGTGGACCAGCCTGCTTGCAAGTGGAGGAGGTGGGAAAGGCGAGGATTTTATTGTGAAGATAAATAATGCACCCCCTTTTCACATTCAAGGATCCCTCATGCCTTTGGCTTTGTCTTGACAGCAAGTCTTCTTTTGCACAATTGTTTATGAGCAAAGCATGGCAATTAGAAATAATCAAGTTAAAGAGAGAGACATAGATGGATTTGAACTTAGACCTATGATGGGTCTAAGGACTAACTGCAACCCAACTGGGCCCACATAACCTCTGCTGTCAAAATCACCACCACTAAATCACTGCCTAAATTCAGCAGTGGCAAGTGGGAAAGTTGTGTACCTGGGCATGTGGTCTTCAAACTGTGTTTTAAAGCAAAAATGTACCTTTTATGTTGCCACCACCATGCATCCCTAAAATTCAACAGCATGTTTTGTGTTGCCCACCCTTATAATAAACCAAAAAGCTGTAACTGAACAGCAAGCCTAAAGCTCCAACTAGACATAACTGTTCTGGGGGGTTGTTTGTTCTGCCCCCTACGTACATTAGGGAAATAGGGTTGGAAGCTGTGAAGTTCATTGCATCAGGGGCACTGGGAGATGCAGCAAGAGTGATTCCTTTTCAAGTTGTTTTTGTAAGTATAATCCTCCACCCACAAGATTTACCCTCTTTCTATCTCTTTTACAGTTTTAAATTCTCCCTTTTCCTCCAATTCCCTAAAAACAATCCAGATGTGTTATGGTCACAACACTAGACTGGGTTGATATCCTCTACCTCCCCCTCCTCTCAGCAAAATGTGTGTAATAACACTGACTTGAGCACAGATTGGCACACTCTACATCTTCTCAGACACAAACCAAATATTTATGTATCTGTGGCTCATCCTAGTTTGTTTATTTATTAACAGAACAAAATAATGCCTGCACATTTACTTTGTAAGAGGGCTAAAGAGTTGCTTTTTTAACAAGTTAAAGTTGAGAGGATTAAGAATCCAGGGATTATGGTTAATTTGGAGTTGGTGGTGAGACCTTCTCCTTTCACATGGATGCTCCTAATTACAAGGTCCTTTGAACAATCAGGGCTGAGTTTCTAGGTTGAAGAATTCAGGTAAAGGATGTTGCATACAGCAGAACTGGAGATCAGTTTCTATGGCCTTCCTTAAATAAATATCTGTTGGAATGTTTGGAAAAAAATTACAGCAGGTTCAGTAAGAGCTGGAGATCTATTTCATGCAGTGCCTATTTCTGCAGAATGTGGAAATACCTTGTTCCTTGGGTGGCTGAGCAGGGAGTATTATATGCCTAGATGCTGGAAAGCCAAGCAATTAAATCCACTTTTGACACTATCTTGAAGGAATGGTGTGCAGATGAATTGCATGTGAATTATAAAGCACTTATAATGCAGTAATTAAAGAATGAGCCTCAATCCACTGTTGCTAGTGATGCTTTCATACCTCGAAATGATTTTGCTTAATGCTTTGGCCAAGATCATAGATGAAAAGTGAACGAACCAAATTCTACTTCCTTTGCTTTTGGACACTGTTGCTGGGGGTGGGGAGGATGCCCCCACCCCTGCCATCTAGCCAAAAGTAACAGTGCATGTAAGTCACAATGAAATTCATGGCAGCACTACAGATATGAGTTGTTGATGTATCTAATTTCAGAGAATTGCATCTCTTCCTGGATAACAACAGTTGTACTGGAAATCAGCCTTAATGAGTTGTTATTTAAAGCCTGCGGGTGTAAGAAAACAAACACTTGATGAGGACACCTTGTTAGAATTTAAGGTCAGGCTGCACTTTGTCACACAGAGATTGCTGTGTAGGCTTGATTAAACAAATGCATGCAGGGCTCATGACAAACTAATCAGCGTCTTCTCATAAACTTCCCAAAAGCTAATCAGCCGCCAGCTTCCTTGGGGGAATAAGTACCTTTAAAAAACGTTCCAAAGGCATTTGGTAATATAATGTACACTGCCCTTTTAGTATGAGAAACATATCCCATCATGCTACAGTTTGAGCAACTAGTAGTAATCACTTGACTAAGATCTATTAACCATAGAAGGACATTGTGTTCTGACCCTACATATTGGAGTGAGAATGAATGGGCAAAATTTGTTTGCAAATATTGGAATTCTAAGGCAGAAGCAATGCATTAGAAAGACTCTATTGTTCTCAGTCAATGCTTCACAGTTTTATATAGAGCAATGTGCACAAACATTTTCCTGGGTGATTCATTCACTTCATATTGGTTACTTTCTCTGGTTCTGTATTGCAAAATAAACCCATTTCACAGGACTGGCTCTTCCAGGAAGCAGAGTGAGCAGCTGCCTCAGGCAGTGACTGCTGTGAGCGGCAAGGGGAAGCCCTGGCAGCTCTCCTGCCCTCCGCACTTCTGAGACCTGTGGCTGTTTATTTCTGTTAAAGGGTTTCCCTGCACTGCCTAGACTAGACACCTGTCCTCAGGTAGGGAGGACACCGTTCCATCCTTGCTGCTGAATTACAGCCCAACAGCCTAAATAGAATTGGAAGGAGAGCACCATCTCATCCTTTATCCCATGAAGCAAAATGCTTGAACAGGAAGAATCAAACGCTTCTGCAAACTATACATCCATCAGGTTCAGAATTAATGTTTGGAATTCCTCCAGAGCAAAACCTTATTCCTCCTCATTGCAAAGAAATGCAGCTGGGAAAAGCAGCCAGGTAAAATGATGCACACAATGTGCTCTGTGCAGGTGAACTGCAGGGAGTAGAAGCCCTGAGAAGATCTCCTTAATTTTCCAGATTGCAATTCCTGCATCTATCCATAAAGAAGAAAGCTAACATTTTCTTCTGCTTTAGTTCAACAGTGTAATTTCAAATCAAAAGCACCATGGAGTTGAACTTTTTAAACTTAAGCACCGCACTCTTAAAATTTCCTACAACAGGATGGAGCATCCTGGGACTTGCAGGACTTTCCCTCTGTCTAACCATACACAAAGTTGCCCGGTAAGAAAACTTTTGGATGGCGTTGAACTGTCTTCACATGGTACAGCACTGGGCAGAAAGTGTCACATTTCTGCTCCATTTTTGTTGGCTTTTCCAAGAATCCTGCTTTTTATTATGATTTTTACAGTCTGCTTTATGGACAATGTTTAAATAATGATTTTATCTACTGCTGTCATTTTAATATTGCTGGCAGAGCAACCTCCAAGTCTACCATTAGAGGATATCACAAAAGAGGCATCATAATGTCCAGAGTTCTGCTGGTGCACTGGGCTTAGGATAGGAGATGAGGGCATTTTACTGGTTTCTTTTCAGTGATAAAAAGAAAAAAGGAACAAAATGAAACAGACTCTCTCACTTTCCCCTGGCACTGAAACCAACCAGAGGAAATTGATTATGGCTATGTAATTTAGGAGCTTATCTGGGGACATATAAAGAACAAAGGGATTTAGGATCCTGCAGATCCAAAGCCTCTGTTAACATGACCTGACACCCTCAAACACCTATTTTGCCCCCCACCCCCATGACACATCAGGCCTGAGGTCCGGTAGCAGTGAAGTGTGGATCAAGCCTTTGCCTACCTGCAAGGATGACATTTTGACAGCTACAACCTTTCAGCCTTCCCCCCAGGGAGCATCAAGTCACTCCTTTAAGATTTTGCTTTCTACATGATCGCTTTAATAGCTTGCACAGTGATACCAGCTTTGTTCTGCTGCTTGCTTTTTAAGCTGTCTTGGGAGGAATGAGTCCCCTAAATGTTGGGAGAAACTGCTATTCAGTGCTGTGGTTGCATTACATTTAGACCACTCCTTTTTAACAAGGAACCCAACACAGCTTAAAAGGATCTCTTTCTCTCCATTTTATCCTTGGTACAGCCCTGTGAAGTAGATTAGGCTGAGAAGCCTGTGTCTGGCCCAAAGTCACCCCATGACCTTCACGCCTGACCAGAAACCGACCACGTTCTAGTCCCAAACTATGCTACACTGGCTTTTTGGGGCTCATAGCTATGGCTGATAAGAGCTCACTATTCTACTTAACCTGTTTATGAGGGACAAATAACATCATCCGCCACAAAACACTAGCATAAAGAACCATAATTTTCTAGCTTAGTCTTCCCCCTAATGGCAATTTTGGGCAACTGTACTTCTCACACGATAACTTCATTCGTGCCACTATACTCAAATTCTTATGTTGCTGGTATTGCTGTTAGAATAAGTCAATTTCCAGGAACTTGTTTTTGCAAAGTATTTCTTAAAAATATTTTTATTGTGACTCCCATCAAACAACTTTCAACAGAAAGAAAATGTATTTAATTTTATGCAGGAAAAATATATCACCTACAAAAGATGAACATGAAATCTGTACATACGGATTTATTTATGCAAGCATACTCGGACTTTGTGGCATCCTAAGGATGCACTTTATGCTAGATATTTGCCTGTTGCTTGGAAGTTGACAGTTAACAAATGGATTTTCCACGTGCTTTTAACTGATATTGCAACACTGGAAAGACACATGTCAAACTCCATAACACAATGGATTGAGACCGAATTATGTTTCAATATTTGAATGGGTGGCTTGAAGAAACTACCTTTGAAATACCACACTGACTCTCTTAATGAAAAATCAAGAATGAACCTGTGATCTGTTGGTAGGTCACAAACTCTGGTAAGTTAAATGGTTAACAATCCATAGTTAAGGCATAGTGCAGGATTCACACATAATGACAACCTACAATTAAACATCAACCTATACTCCACCCATATTCTGAGTGTGAACCAAGTCGCCATATTATTCCCAGGGGGAAAGAGGAGGGGAAGATGGCTGCCTCCACAGTTGCTTCCTGGTTTCTTTTTTGCTTTTCTAGAACTTGAGCCTTGCTCATGAGACAAACTTGAGAACTTGCTCATGAGACAAAATGTGTACATGCTTATTTGTCATATTTATAATTCCTGAATAAAATTCTCAGCATAGTTTACAATGAAAATGAATTGAAATACAGCCCAACTCCACTGACAATTTAGCTCAATGAGAAACAGCACATTGTGGCTATCAGCAGGTTTTGTCTTCCCAGTCTATTTTGCTTTCCTAGCCTAGTTATTGGCTAGGAAACTTTTGGGAATGGTTCAGGATTGCTCTTATACGTCCATGAAACAAATATTGTTTTCTCTTTTTCCCCCTAAGACGAAGCATATAAAAATCCCAAACTTGGCAGAAGTCAGAGTAGGTAGCAATTTTCTTCTCACTCCTCTCCAGTCACATTCAGGATAGAATTCTTTTTATAGCTGCCAGCAGATGGTGCTAAGGTTTCATGAAGCACATCAGAGTTGCTCAGCCTGAGAAACAGTTTGGGTTCTCCACCAGGTTGCTCTCAGAGAAATGACCCAGCTCAGGCACTGTGAGCCATTCACTCTCATACTGCAGTGTGCAGGCCTGTTTTGAATATCCTCAGACGGGTTTGCCAGTGAACGAAGAGAATAGTTACAAGCTGGTCTCCCACCAGAGGCCAGGTACTGTGTGAGAGAACGAAAGAATTGTGCCATTTGCTGCAACTTGCTCTTTGGAGTTGCAAGAAAAAAAATCCCTCCGTTTCACACATATGTTAATAGTTTTCTTCTGAAACAAGTCAGCAAAGCAGTAGGGAAGAATCTTAGCTGCTTTTTCATGGGCAGGACAATTGGGCAGTATAATAATGAAATAAACAAATAGAAACTTCACAGTCCTTTATCAGATGCATCAGACCTATAAACAATGATTGGTAAGGATCTTATTCCATGAAACAAAGAACTTTTCCTGTAATTACTTGTACAAATATAATCTGGATCATCTATTTTAAAATATAAGCTGGCTTATATAGTATGATTTAATATAAGGTGAAAGAAATAGCTCTATGCCACTTGTGTCAAGAGTGTGTAGCACTTCATGCAGAGCAGGTTTGTTCAAATGATGTGCAAAACTTAGTCCTAGTTTCAGGTAAGTGTGCATGCAACTGTGGACTTCAAAAACCATGCAGATGTGCACAAAATGTTGCACATATATATTTGATGAGCGCTCTTTGCTATGATTTGCACAAAATACATATACATCACTGTAGTAGAGAAAGCTGTGAGCAAGTGATTTCTGTGCTGTACTGTTTGATGGACAACTTCAAGGTCCCTGTTGCTTTCCCTTCATAACAGCTCTTTAATCCTATCTATAAACTTGACATTCTTGAAACTGGGGACGCATTCAGACAACTGTCCTTTAAACAGCCCCTGACATAGAGAAGGGCACCCGGACAGCCTAATCTTGATATGTTTAATAGTCTCAGAAAGCTCATTCTTCTACAGCTAGCTATAAAGCATAAGAAACAAAGAGAAGACGAAAGTACTTCCCAAGCTTATGCCAAGCAAGTGCCCCTTCTTACCTCATTGAGCAAGCATAGCTGGCCATCCATTTCTCCAGTATTTGGTGGAGGCATTCAGCAGGTCGCTTGCGGTGGGCTTGTCATGAACCTGCTGATGGAAAAGTATGTGAAATGGCTTCATGTCGGCATCCGGGGCGAGGGCAGCTGACCGACAGAGTAAAGGCACTGAGACCCAAGCAGACAGGGCAAAACAAGCCCAAAGCACAGTCCAAAATCAAGCTGAGAGTCAATACACAAACCAAGTCCATAGAGACAGATACCACAGTCCAGGACAAGCCAAAGATCAGAGAGCACAGGCAGGCCAGCCGGCCGGCCAGGAAGAGCTTCACCAACAAAAGGAGACCTTGCTGTCAAGAGAGATTCTGTGGGCAAGACCTGGTTCTTATATAGCTCTTCCCCAGGTTCCCCAGCTGGAACTCATGATTGCTCTGGTAGCTGCAGTGGGCTGAGGACAGAATCCTGCAACTACCAGAGCTGCTCTGTCAGCCCTTGGCCAGCAGAGGGAGCACTGAAGTTCCCTTGGGTCATGACACTTCAGAAGCAGCTAATGATGTCTGATTTCTCCACCATTGGCAGTTTCAGTCCAAGGTAACCTCAACCTAATCTACAATGTGGAAATATTCATGGATCACCTTACAGGGTTGCTGTAAATCACTGTCTTTCAGTCACCCCTATTTAAAAAAAGGGGGGACATTAACAGTGGACCATATTGCATTTTTCATTAGAAATGCCACACTTGTTCATATGCAAATGCAGGGCAATTTAACTAGCACATTAATCAACTAATGGACTAACATCTCAAAATTAAATGATATGGGTGCTTCTAGATGAGGCTTTTGTAGAACCCTCACCTTGCTTCATTCACATAATGTTCAGAGGATGCAAGTGGTCTTCCATTTTGGTCCTCCCATGCTTTCCCATCACTTATTTCATCTTTTCTCCTTTCCATGGAAAACTCCTTATGGAGAAAAGATGAAATACCTGAACAATGCCTCCTAATTGTTTACATTAGGGGCTATCCATCTGGACACACCGTAACCTTCAACTGGCTTGCGACCCTTCTTGAATCCCCTTCCAAAAAAACCTTTTGCATTTGCTTTATTAAGGCCACTCTTGGGGGCAGGGAACAGCTCTCATCACCATCATTGTAATGTCTCCTCAGAAGCTTAAAGCTCTCTTCTCATTACTTATGTTCCTCTGCCAGGGACTGAAAGTTAAACCAGCAGAACAACATGCAAGCTGCAGTTCTCCACCTTGTGCAGTGGGGCTGGAGCTTTCAGCATGAGTCTCATTGTCTGGTGAAGCGCAAACACTCCCGGGCAGTGAGAACTTGGAGGAACCCTTATGAGACACCCAACTTGAAAACCTACATGTGCCTATGAGCTCCACAGGAATTGCCAGTCTTAGCACCCCAAAAGGCTTGAGATTCTGGGTGGAATTCAGCCACAGCTGGAAAGCTTCTGCCAATGGAATAGGAAGAAGAAATGTTCTTCCTTGCCCTGCAGCCCCTGAATTGATTCCACAGGACCTTCTGATCTCTGAAGGAGAAGAGAAGGGACTGATGAGGGGGAATCACCAGTTTGGGATTTCATCCCAAAGCTTGTATTTTTCAGACATTTTTGAGAAACATCAGTTGCAGAAGATGGGGGTGGTAAGTCATTGAACTGCCCTGTGCTGGCTGGATTCATTCCTCAGCTTTATGGCATCCAGGCCACATTCTGCCAGGCTTTCATCTCTGCCCTTATCTGTATGCAGTTCTCCTTATGCTCACTAGCATGTTGACCTGCTCAAGTTTTGCAGTCTGGTCCTTTCTGAGCAAGCCCTGCTCAGCTTTTTGGGCCACATTTCTGAATCTTATTTGGAGGGAGAATTTCCAAAACTGATCGGAATAGCGCAAGTCTACCAACAGTTTCCATGAATGTAGCTTTTCTCCTCATGAGGGCCATCTCCTTCATATACCATAAAACAAATTCAGCCTTGGTTTTTGTTTAGTCACAAAGTCATGCCCGACTCATCACGACCCCATGGACAACATTCCTCCAGGCTCTCCTGTCCTCCACCATCCCCCGGAGTCCACCCAAGCCCACACCCACTGCCCCAGTGACTCCACCTAGCCACCTCATCCTCTGCTGTCAATCATTCCCAGAATCAGGGTCTTCTCCAGTGAGTTGTTCCTTCTCATTAGGTGGCCAAAGTATTTGAATTTATTCAACCTAATTCTCCCCAACAACTATTAGAGGGAGCACCAAGATGTCTTTCACACTGAAGGCATGCCTATTTGCTTCCTAGAACCTGTTAACTTCAAGCATTTCCCAAACTTGTTGGGAGTTGATGTCCAACATTTGGAAGAACACCAGGTTGGGGAAGGCCGTCATAGAGCTATCAGTTGACAGGACAGAGGGATCCTGTATCATTATATAGATGATGGGATTTCAGCAGCTTCCCCCTCCTCTGTGTGATGAAACGTCGTGTGCTAAGAATTCCTTTTCTTGCAAAACTTGAAAAGGCACAGCAGGCATGCTGCAACTGGTAAACAATTAATTCCCAAACACAATTCCCACCATTGGCTCCCAGAAATGAACACTTTGTGGGTATGGAAGGGCAGCCTACACTGAAGCTCACCGGGTGCCACCTCAAGTGTGCACCCTGCAGTGTTAGGGAAGCCTTTGCGAAGCAGAGTGTTTTGGCCGTGATTCCTTCCTGAGAACCAAGGAAGGACATCTCCTGTCCGTAGCTTCCTTCAGTATGAGGGTTGACATCCCCACTTCGCTTGAATGGCTGATTGTGAGGAGACAGCAGGTCAGTGCCAGTTCAGGTAAACTTACTGCAGATATGCCAAACTGGGTGTCATGAGCTGGACAAGACAGTCACTCCAGCACTTCTGCCAAGAGTCTTTATTCTGCACAGGAAAACTAAGCATTCACAAGTCTCTGAGCACGTGCAATTAGTGTTGACTCCTTTCTGCCCCCCCTTCACCCAAAGCTTTGCTTATAAGCTCTTCAGGGCCCATCTCTGGAAGGCGGGGTGCTGTAAAAATGCCCGTGGCCTGTGTGCTCTAAACCCATAACTGGTCTGGCCTGCAGCTGTGACAATGGGCCCTTGGGTCTGTGTCTTCATGAGGGTCATGCTCTCCATCCAAGAACTCTCCCCTGTCCCATCCTTCGCCTGCCTCATTCCCACAGGTGGGAGGGAGACTGGGTTACGGCTGTCTTTGAGCTGCTTTCATCCAGGGCAGGAGGAGACTGGCATGGCAGTGGGAGTGAGCAGGCACAGGCCTCTCTGTTACAACAACAATTCTGTTGTCCGAGTGTGAGCTATGAGCCGCCTCCGGTTCAGCCATCCCCACATCATCCTCAGAGTCTGAGCTGTTAGTGTCACCAAATCAGGCCGCCTCTCGGGTGTGCCTGGGAAACTTGTCAGAGAGCATGCACACAACAGCAGGATTGTACCTGCTGGCTCTGCCATTTTTGATTTATTTATGTCATTTCTGTTCTGCCCAACAGCCCAAGCTGTCTGCATGTGCATCAACTTCTGAAGAGTCTTCTTGTGCCCGAGCGGCACGTCTACGGGCTGCATAGATGTAACCTGGGAGGCGTCTCCTCATCCAGGTGTATTCAGTTCCCCCAAAGCAACATTCTGTATTGAGGCATGTGATGGCACAGGGCAAAACGGACTAGTCAGTTTGCCTTGTGGGGGAAATGCCTTTCTGAATCCTATTGCTGCACTCAGCTACCTGTACCTACCTTTCTTAGGCAAATCTGTGCCACCAGTCCCACTAGGAGAACCAGGGCAGTTTGGTGGTCAGAGTACTAGAGTGGAGCCCTTAGAGACCCGGATTCCAGTCCCCCCTTGGCCATGAAGTGCACTGGGTGACTTGGGCCAGTCACGCTCGCTCAGTCTAAGCTAACCCACAGAGTTGTCATTGTGAAGATAAAAATGGAGAGGAAGAGAACTATATAAGTGACCTTGGACTCCTGACAAGGGGCAAATGCCTGGATAGGAATGCAAAAGAACAATAACAGACGAAGAGGAAGAAGAAGAAAAGCATGTTGTATGATAAGCCTCGACTTTAGGTTCTCTGCGATATGTCTGGGGACTTGCTAGCAAACAGCAGTAATGCTTGTCAGTTGCACAGCTCCTATTAGTATTCTGCCCATGCATGCATCAGTCCATGCCAAAGATGTAAAACCTCTTTCAGTGTGAGGGCTGAATCCTGTTTTGGGAGGTGCTGGGGGCTAAGTGGCGGGCAGGGCCAAAAGCAAACTGGACAGGACTAAAGATCCCATGGGAAAAATTATCTATTTTAGCTCAGAGTCCTTATTGCCAGCAGGTAAACCTAGGGGAGGCATTTCAGCCTCACAGAATGGGGAAAGACTTGCCCAAAAGTCAAGAAACCACCCAACTAAGGCTGGGAGAAGGATGGTATGGCCAGGGTTTAGGGTGTGTGTGTGGTTTTCTTGGGGATCCTAGGGGGCTGGATGTGGCCCATGGGTCTGAGCCTCTGCACCCCTGCACTATACCTTACGGACTTTGAACAATACTTGCCCAATGTCTTGATCCAAACCTTTTGACCTGAATAGGTAAATAGGTAGGTATTTACTGCGTATTTTGATCTAGTTAACTGTGAGTGCTCGTTGCACCTTTCTGATAGCCAAGTTCTGATAAAAATACTTTAATAAATAAATAAATAAATAAATAAATAAATAAATAAATAAATAAGGGACTGTGAAATTGGTCCTTCCCAACGGGAACTTGCACAGCTCAAATTCACCAGGCAACAAGGTATTGCTCAATTATTATCAGCATTCTGGAGCAAACAGCTTGCTGGAGTAACAGCTTGGCCCATGAGGAAGGGCAGACAAGAGGAGTCCCTGCCCTGCATGGTTTCCATTTTGCGGCTTCTCAAGAGGGCCTTCCTCCATCAGGCTGAGTCCGCCGGTGTGAGCGGAGGGATGGCAGCAGTGAGGCACAGCTGCCACAAGCAAGACTGGTGTCTCGTTTTTTCCTCTTGGAGGCTGCAATGAGCTGAAAGGGCTGTCTCTTTTCAGGCTGATTCTTTTCGAAAGCAAGCTACATAGCACTGGCCCTGTGTTTATTTTCCTCTCCAATTAGGGCAGCCTGATTTTAATTGTGAGATCTACTATACTTAGTTGTGTTTGTGCAGCTGTCATCAGAAGTCTACAGAACTATGTTTGGGTATTTGCTCAAGACCCAGCGGCAACCCCCTCCAAAGGGATATTTATTCGCGCAAGAAGTCTCTATGCTTTTCTAAATGATCATACCAAGAAATGCCCTTGTTAAACCAGTGTTTATGCATGCTGAAGGGTTGTGCTGTGTCCATTGGAAGGATCGTGTCTATCATAACAGTCAAGATCTCAAAGTCCCAGGGCTTCTCCATTTTCACTGGGAAGACTTGAAGAAAACTTGCGACCATATTTAGCCTACAGCTGATATTTAACATGTGCTTTATTAGGAAGCAAATCTAGTTTTATGCTGGATCTTGACTTAAAATGTCTGCAGTAGACTCTCTGAAATCAATGAGTTTCAGTTGATCTACTCTAATTACTAAATCTTGATCTAACCCTTTATCATTGTCATTGTTTTATAAAGTTACAAAACAATATGTAAAACAGTAGAGTATAGACAAAAGTTATGGTATAAATAATGGGATTCAAAAATATAGTTGTATTATCCTGAATATTCTAAAATTGTGTCTAATATTGAATGTATCACCTGTTTGATTGAAACTTAGCAGCCCTAATCAGGCCGTTTTTGATTATCAAATTAAGAGAAGAAAAAAGAGAAGAGAAGAGAAGAGAGGAAAAAGAAAGAAAGAAAGAAAGAAAGAAAGAAAGAAAGAAAGGGAAAGGAAAAACCAGTATTTTACTGCATGATGGCTCATATCTTTCCTTGGAGACTGGTAGCTCAACACATTTTATTGCATTTTGTATTTTCCAATGGTCTGTGCCTAGTAATAGTTTATGGTTCTGCTATTAAGTGTCCCTAGAGAGCTCCAACAGCAGCATTGCAGGATGTGTGGGAATTCTTCTATATGTATGAGATTCAGGATCTTCTGTACAGATACGAAGCCTTTGTGCTTTTATATGCACGCATATAAGAGCACGTATATCAGAGTTGTTCATTGGGCCTCTAATTTGGGTGGCACAGACACTGCTTTTGGAATAAATCTGTTGATTACAGCTTTGGTGCATACCCAAATGTTCTGAATTATTGCATGACCAATGTCATGGCCAGTATGAGCTTAAATGAAAAATTCATCCTATTTTGCATGGAAACAAATGTTGCTGTAAGTGAATGTGATGTGGTTCCCATTAAGGCCAGTGAGTCTCACACAAAAGTATGTGTGGGCAAGAGGGATGGCAGGCTTGCTGTGCTACTTTGGTCCCTAACCAGGAGTGTTTCGCTGTGGAAGGGGGAGATTTATATGTGTTTTCACATCCCTGCAAGTAGCAGAACAGCAAAGGTAAAGGAGGCTATCCCTCCCCTCTGAACCTAAAATGGAAAAGCGGAAATTGGAATTTTGCTTGGGTGAATCTTCAGGGGTAGGAAAGCCCAGAATCATGTGACAACTTCTTATCTCCTCCTTTCCTTTCCTTTTTTCTGTTTTAGCTGACAGTTCCTGTAACTCAGATCTTCAAGAGCCCAGTACGCCTATTAAGAAGTTGGATTGGCAAAAGGCATTGGAGGAGAAGGAGGAGGAGGAGGAGGAGGAGGAGGAGGAGGACCCTTTTAGTGTAGTTCTCACAAACAGCAGTTGTGCTAGCAAATACTCTTGTGCTGTATTTTTGAGACAGCAGTTGGTACTAGGCTCTATATGTAAGCCTAGTCTTGAAATGAAGTTGAGACTAGCAAGGTAGCAGTGCATCCCCCGCACCCCGTACCCTGCAAATGCGCGGCAGAAAATGAGAAATGTTCCTCATGGTTCACTTTAAGTCTTGGAAGTCCAACTACTCTCAATGGGAAGGATTTTTGTGCACATTATGTCTCCTCCTGAAATCATATTGAGCTTCAAAATGTTTAACATTGGCTGGGTTGTACATAGCACTTGCAAAACAGTTGACAAAACAGAGGCATTCACTTCAGAATGTGAACTTCCCAGTGTTGCATAAAGTCAATGGAACTTTCAAAAAATATTTTAAGCGCAATTTACATATTCATCCTTCAAAACTCTTGAGACACTAGATACTTCCAAACTGCTTCCGAAGCATGAGAGATACCACAGATCCTGGAGGAAACATCCCATCTGTAATTTCTGGTCCATTTGTTCCTGTCTTCCCTGTTTGCATTGCTATCATCCTTTCTTAACCTTCCACCTAAAGGTAAATTACAGAAGACTTCTGTGGTATTTTGTTGAGATACTCACACACAGTTGTTGCTGTTGTTGTTTAAAAAAAAGAATATTTCCTTTGTGTTCTGATGACTAAAAGATGAATTAATAATCAGACCAGCAAAAGCTGCAGGTTAGACGTACCTAAATATAAAACAGATGTCCCGCTGTAACGGAGGATTGATATATTAATGGACAAGAACCTGTCATCAGCTCACAAGCACTTTTTGGGCTTAATACTGGAATTGCTAATTGCAAAGGATGGGCTGTCATTTCTAAGGGGCTGTGAAAACTCACTCCCTGTCTCTCCATATCCCCTATAATTTTTTCCTCTTTGCTAGTAGAATTAAGGGTTTGACATCAGTTTTGGCTCTATTTGCTGAGTGTTGCTTGCCTAGCTTCTGCTTGTACCTCTCCAGTAACTCTAGTACTTATTTTTTTATCGTGGACAAAGCAATCCTACAGAGAGGTAGATGGGAGGTCATCAGGGAAGAGGATGGAGAAGCTGCATTTTGATCTTTTTAGCCCAACCTGTCCTCCATTGGTTGCAAAGTGAAGGAAATTATGTAAGCTACCTTCAGGGCTGGTGTACATTTCCCTAATTCTGCAGGAGTGTTGGGGAATAGGAAAGCTATGGATTCTGAGGATCTTCCTTGATCTCCCCTTGACACAGTTCTAGAAGTTTTCACAACTTCTGGAAGGACGTTTTTGAGGTGGGAACTCCCTCTCAAAAGCAGTTTCCTCCCTCTTGGAGGGCAAGATCCAAAGCATTCAATGGTACTTAGGACTCCCTAGGTATACCCACCCAAGACTTCAACCCTCACTATCCCTTTTAGGCGGTAAGCACAGTTGAGCTCAGCGGGACTTACTTTCTAATTGTATGTGCAAAAAAGAGAGTACAATATTGTTGTAGTTAGCATTTAAATGATGAACATTATTGCTTTAACTTTCCTAGGAAAATAATTATACAGGGCTTCTTTTTCCCCCTCAAAATGAATTTTTAAACACGATACATGCAGATTTGAATTTGTGCCAAATTTCAGATTTGTGTGAAAGGCTGTAATATCAACTGAGAATATCTGTTGAAGTCAATTATCTTTGTGCTACATTCAAACAACTGTTGTAAGCCGCCCCGAGGCTTTGGCGAATGGGGCAGCATAAAAATGTTTTAATAAATAAATAAAAATAAATGGAAAGACACTCTTGGCAATTTTAATACACCCCATGTGAAACCTATAATTCTCTGGGTGCAGGAGAACCAATTCTGGCAAGGATAGGGAAGGAACTTAGGGATTTAGACCCATTCTTTCTATTCCCAACTTTTCCAAGAACTGAAACGAAATAGAACTGTGAGCATGACTATCAAAGGTAACACAGCTAGATTTATGGTGGACCTCTTATTTCAAGCATGGGACCCTCCTGGCTCCGTTGGGTTGTGAACTGGATTCAAGAGGTCGTTTTCACCTTAGATGGTGAAAGATCACCTTCATGGATTTGTTATCCTGTCAGACTGATGAGATCTCTTGAGAGGTCTTGCTTTGCATTCCACTGCCATCTGAAGGAGAATAGCTGCTTATGTGAGACAGAGTTCCTCCACTGTTTTGCCTAGTCTTTGGAAAGCCCTCCTGTGCTGATCCCAACTGCCTATTTTCTTCTCATTTGGCATTTTGGAGTCTAGTGAAAAGGAACTCTGTAGAAATAATTTGCATTTCTTAACTATTTCAGAATGTCTGTCTTCTTTCGACCTTCTGCTCTTAGTTTATAATTCTTTCTATTATACCTTGATATTTTAAATTCTGCGACTTTGCTGAACAATGGCTTATAAATAAGTAAGTATAAGCTCACAGAACAGCCCTTTGACCCTGCTTAAGTCTAAAAATTCTGACTTCCCGAGGATCCAGGAAGGTGTACAAATCCGGGTGTGGCAGAAACAGTCTCCAATTGCATGGATATGTGGAGTGATGGTGGCCATAATTAATATTTAAGTGCTTTAAATGTTATTTGAAGCCCATAAGTCATCACTGAGCATTCCTCAGTCTGACTTCGCATTATTTGAACATATAAGATTTACTGTGTTCTTTCCACATAGAGGAAAGTTCAGATGTAAATATAATAAATTACAGTTTATGGCTATGGAAATGAGCCCTAGGCAAGCTCAGGATTGTATGTTTATCTTCTACTTTCCTTTTGCTTCCCTTTTTGGCTAACTGCAGTTTAGCATTCTGTTTGAACTGTGGTTTGTTTTAGCTATGTTTTACTGAAATGGTTTATGAAGCCAGTTTGTTTCAGTAAGCCCATTGGCAAGACAATCCACAGCTTAGGGTCCAGATGTAGAACTGTAGAGCAGTTAATCAAAACCAGAGGTGAAAGCTTCTGGGTTCACTTGCAATTGCTCTGAAGAAAAACAAGGGAGAAGATGGTTTTCCTTTCATGATTAGCGTCAGTGTGAATTTGGACTATGTGAGTCAGTGTGTGATGGGTCCCAAGGCCAGAAAATAAAGAAAAGGGATGAAAACATTCCACACATGGAAAAAATAATTTTTAGTCATTCGAATTGTTTTTATGTATTATCATTGTGTTTGATCACAGTGATGTCTATTATTTCAGGTGAACGTCACCTGGCACATTTACAGCAATGGGTGTTTAGTATTTCTGCCTTGACATGGTCCTTCTTTTCTCATTTTTTTCTCACACCAAATAAGCTTCCAACCATACCATTCCTTACCCTCCAAAAATAATGGCACTTGGGGCTATTTGAAACTGACGGCAAAGTTTTCAAGGGTGGAGACGTTCATAATCATAATCATTACCATACTCAGAAGCTTTTGTTGATTTCAGTGGAGCTTAATAATAACTGAAGTGTTGCAACATGGCTAAGCAAAATTGCTTCCTTACAGTGACATCTTTTTTTCCCATTTAAGTCGCATGCACACACTGTTAACAAACCAATGGAGTGTGTGTGTGTGTGTGGGGGGGGGAGAGTTTTGTGACACAATCCAGAACCCAGTCCATTGTGTTAGGCACAGAGATATTATTTGCACTAGCACAGGAAATTGAAATTGGTGCTGCGGGGAAAAGGGGTTGGGGGAAGAACCATAGACCTCGTCATGGGAAATGGTGGCTAAGTGAGAACGGCCATTGGAATGAGTCAGTACAGATGGAAAAACGGGCAGATGAATAAAACTGAGCCACTAGAAGAAATGGCCCAAGCAGAACATGCATGAGAAGAGACAAAAATACATTATGTGTTCAATAGCAGAAAAACACACCACGCACTGTGTTTTGTCAATGTCATAAATTCAAATGTATGTTGGCTTTGGTTATGAGGAATAAGAGACCTCTGTTGTAAACGGCAGTTAAGTAAGAAGGACAAGACATCTTTGGGGTCTGGCTCACTGCCATTAAACTTGTTAGAAAGTCTGTGATGTCACAGCTCTGTTTTGATGAGGCCCTTTCCATTTGGGAGGCATTCTGCTCCAGCTGCATCCCCCGTGAGAAGTGTCATCGATTTTAATTAGTCCAAGAGATAGAGCCAAATCATTTGTAAGAGGCAGCCATTGGTCTGGCAAGCCTTGCAAGGGTATCTCCTGGGGCACGTAAATGCCCCTGAGATGGGACTTGAAAATGCTGGATCATTTAAAAATGCTGATTACATGTATCCTAATGCTGAAGTTGAAAATGTTCTGTTCCTTAATAACATAACTTTTGCCCTGAGGGAAAGGAGTTCAGAAAAGTAGCTGTCCATTCACACATTCCCTGGTGAGTTGGCAACTACACATAGTTATGGTACCTAAGGTTTTGGGTTTTGGAGGTTGCCAGCATGTACCTCCCAATCAAGATTGGAACCCTAGCATAGGGAAGAGGGAGACTTCAACCTTTTTCCTTTTCCCATCCCAGAACAAGGATGTAGAAAAGGTAATGTGCTGCTCAGCCTTGACTTGTAACAAAATGTAACTATAAAGACAGCTGCTTTTAGGTACCTATGCAGAAGTTCTTTAATGCTAATTACATTATCTCAACAGAAACGTCATCGATTGCTGTGAATTATGTGACCAGACCAGCCAACCAAAATGCCTTCACTTCCTCCTCCTCCATTGCATTTTCTTCTCTAGTTGGATCAATTCTCTATATTGTTTCTTTATACGAAAACATTTCATATGATTATTGTGTCGCATTTCAAGACTCTCTCTTGTTGCCAGATGTGTTTGTTTGGGGGGGAGGGGTTACCTCTCAAACATAACTGCTATAGAGAGCAGGTATACAGACAGATAATGATACTGAGAACCAGATGGATGTCAAAGTCACATGTGTGTGGCACTACCATTATTGTTGCAACACCATTATGAGCTGGTCCTCCCACTTCTTATTGGCAGCTTTGATTGCTGTGAAATACTTTTTTAATGCTGAAAGCATTGGATTCATAAGAGTCATAGGGAAAATCACCCTTTGGTCCTCCCGGAGAAGGTCCCAGGAACATGGGATTCATTGAAATCCTTCCTCTGAGGCTGTAGACTCTCTTGCAAGGTTGAGAGGGAAGACTCCAGAATACAGCCCCTTGACCTACCCCCTGACAGCTGCCATGAGAAGAACCATGATGCCTGCATTATGAGGTCACAGAAGCAGCCTCTAGATGGGTTACAGAGGCAATGTAGCTGTAGGCAGGGGGATGAGGGAGAAGCCATCAAGAATCTAGCCTCTCCATCTTTAGATCTGCCTCCATCAGAGTGCCTCTGCTAGATAGATGGACTTAGAGACCCATCTAGAGGGAAACATAAAGAATGGAGAGGCTATGCAGCCCAGGAAGGCATTATATACTTGGCTCAGTGATCAGAGGCTTTTGGCTAAGGAGGACACAACTGTAGCTGGGAAAATTCATGAGCTGAAGGCTATAATGCAATGCCTTGTTGCAACTCATAGAAATATATGGCAAAAACAATGACCTTATCTTCCAGAAATGCTCTTAGGGACAGCAAAAGTTTAGGAGCTGAATCATTCTTATTAGTCGATAGCCTTGTAAACATTAGACTGGACAAGATAATGTTTAAGATGATGTCATTTGATGAAAGAAATCTGTTTAAATTTAGAAAATCAAAGATTTTTTTTAACTGAAACAGCAACAATGAATATTCAGTTTATTTGTCCATTTGATTTATAGAACTGCACACAATAGTTTAAATAACCAAAAACATAGAGTCCCTTTTACTGGCAACTTTAACTATTGCTTTGAAGGCCTCTTTATATACTGAGGTTCAAATAACTCATATATCAGTATAACCACTTACTTGGGAGTAAGTCCCATTGAACTCAATGAGACTAACTTTGAAATCAAATGTCTATTTTATGGACGTTTTAGTGATTAGAGTTGAATTGATTTTACATTTTGTTTGAATTTTATTAATGGTTTTAGTCTACTATACGTGCTCAAAATAATATTAATGATCTATGTAGTTGTCAAAAGTGTACTATTTTTGTATTTTGTTTGTTTTTATTGATTTTAACTGTTCACTGCCCAGAGAGTTCTATATAGGACTATTGGTATGGTTTATAAAGTCATTAAATAATTTCAAAATTCAGTATGAAATCTTCATCCTATGCTTTTATATGAGAATAAGTCCTCCTGGACTTATTGCATTTCATTTCAGCATAAGCATGCATAGCATTGGCTTGGCAAGTAATGACTTCTGTCACTTATGAATGTTTGGCCTAGGAACATTTTTTAAAATGCTTTCTTCATTCATATGCCTTGCAGGTGGCAATAATCAGATTAATCCAAAGAGACAAATCTGTAAAATAGGTATTTCAGAGTAATGTGGAGAAAATGAAACATCTGGCACTGGGAATGACATGGGACTCCTGGAGGACTAACATTTTTCAGGAAATACTCAGAAGAGAAAATTAATTAGTAGATGATAAGAAATCTCAGAATGTCATGAGATTGTGTTCTCCCTACATTGTCACACTTTCCAACAGATCAACAAGGGACAAAGTTCTAGAAAAACATTTTTCAGGACCTGGGAACATAAGGAGTTCAAGCTTTTTCTCAGATATTAACCTGCTTCACAAATAAAATTATCTCATGGTTTAATGCACAGCTTACTGAATTGTGGATAGTTATGAAGTGCAAATCCGGCGACATAAATGAACGCTTTTCTTTAATCACAAAAAACCCAGAAGAAAACCCATGGTCTGCAACTGAGTTGTGAGCTCCAGGTTGTTTCAAACATGAGTTGTTACATATGAATCTGGAACCATGGGATTTTTTTTTTTTATTTGACTTACCAGATTACAGGGACAAGAGTGGGAAAAAGTGATAAAAAGAAAACTTTTATATACTTGGTGTACTGTATTGCAAGGCATTTGGGATACAGTGAGGAGGCAGATGAAAGATGCAGGATAAAAACAACTCAAGGAATGAAAAAGCTAAGAAAACACAATTTGTTCAGTCACCTCCCAGAGAAACCCTGGTTAAAACAACTAAGCACAGGTTAATCATTGGTTAAAATAAACCATCATGTGCAAACCATTAGATTTATATTATGTGCAAACCTGGCCAGAGATTCAGGTAGGTGACATTGTACATTTGACACTGGATTTGATATGTGGAGGACTAACATTTTCCGGAAATACTCTGGATAGAAAACTAACTAGTAAATGGTATAAAATCTCATGAGATATTTGCATTCTTACATATTCATACTACCCAACAGATCAACTAGTAACAATTCAACAGGCATCAACCCAGTTGCAGTCACTTACAAAGCACCTCCGCACAAAATTTGAACTGTCAAAATGTGTGTGTGTGTGCGTCTGTCGATGGTCCACCAAATGAAGCCACGTTGTACAGTACTTTTTTCCTGTATGGACCATTCTCAACACATAGTCTCTCTGATGATTATTTCAGGTACTAAAAAGTAAGAAGCAGTCTGGTTTTCTGGCCCCATGAACTCAGGCAATTGCTTTCTTCTGAAACTCAATAAAGCTCCACTTGAAGAGTTGCAGTTTGGATTAGGCAATACATTTACCCCTTTGATCTTATCAGTGTTCATAGAAAATTTGTTAATTAGATCAATGTTTTAATTGGCTATTAATAGCTATTAATGTTGGCACACATTTTATTTAGTCTGAGAACTCAGTGTTTCAGCTTGTGCAATTATCTGAAGGGTGCAGTTTTCTAGGCTGTGAAAGCATCTTCTCTCCTTTGGGTTTTTTTTTTTTTTTTTGGTTGCTCCTCCTCTTGAAAATAGAAGTGAAATTGTGCACATAATCAGAATGAAGGCATAGAAGTATTACCTATTCTTTGATTTTTTTCATAACAGAAAACATAGACATAGCTATGTTAAAATACTAAATACATTGCTACCTTGGCTCACGAACTTAATGCATTCCATGGCTCTGGTCGGGATCCAAACTGGTCATGAGCCAAGTCAAATTTCCCCATAAGGTTCAATGTAAATAAGGTTAATCCATTCTGTAACTATTTTTTTTAATCACAAAAATTTGAAGCAAAGTAACAAAGAATAACAAAGATTGCGGCCGCCCCCCCCACCCGAGCACAAGCATGGCCATTCCTGCCCCCCAGCACAACTGTGATTGTGCCGTGTCCCCTGCACAAGGGTGACCTTGATTGTGGCCATAGACGGGCACAATTGCGGGCACGCTCGGGGAGGGGGGCAGGGGAGACGGGTACAATCGCAGGTGTGCTGGGGGGGAGATGGGCTGATCGTGGGTGCGCTGGGGGGAGATAGGCACAATTTGGGTGTGTTCAGGGCGGGGAAACGGGTGTGATCGTGATCGTCATCCAATGCAGAGTTTGCAACCTGAGTAAAAATTTTTCTTAAATTTTTGTTCACAACCTGATTTGGTCATGAACTGAGGCATACATGAGCCAAGGTACCACTGCAGTGTTTTCATAGCATTGCTATATTTTGACAAAGAGTATGTAACCCCCAACTGTCCAGCATCATATAATCAGCCATTTAAAAATGAGACATTGTGAAAGGAAGGAAGGAAGGAAGGAACTTCTGGGTTGGTAGTGAACATCTGTTGAAAAAAAAAGGTTTGCCCCACATCCCCAGAAAGGCTATTTTCATGCTGAAGATGTTCAAATGCAGGCATTCAGAGTAGCCCACATTTTATTCCACTCTGTAACTTCTAGTTACAGTTTAAGTGACTAAATTGTAGAAGAATTATATACTGAGAACTTCTCGGACCTATTTTGCTGATAAAAGTATAGCAATAATTAACTATTAGCAAATGTAAAGATTTTATATAAAATAAAACAATAAAAGATCAAAATGACAAGTGCTTGGAGTTAAGTGGATAGATATGGTTAATATTAACTATATTATTAAAGATAACATATTTACAATATATGTTAAAGAATTGCTTTTCTGCAAGAAGATTCAAAAGGCTCAAGACAGGTTATTACAGCGAGATGACCAATTACATTATTATTGTTGTTACGTGCTGTCAAGTAATCTCCAGCTATGCCTCTTCTTCTTTCACCTTCAACTTTCCCTACCATTAATTTCTTCTCCAATAAGCTGCGTCTTCTTATGATGTGCTCAAGTACAGCAGTTTCAGTTTCATCATTCTTGCTGCCAGGGCAAAATGTCACATGCATGCCAGCCATTAGTCATTAGCTTTTGATCTAGTTACATCATTAGAGGCAGCGCTAGTCCTCTGCTCTTTGCTCTTGTCCTTTGCTCTTCTCCAACAGCTGGTTGAGTGCCTACTGACCTGGAAGTCTCATTTTCTCATTTTCTGGCACTGTCTCTTGTTTCATTCTTGATTGTTGCATCATAGTCCTTAAATGGCAAGAAGTATTTGGCAGTGATTTGCCATTACCTTCTTTTGCACAGTACGAACCAGAGTTAACTTGAACAGCAAAGCCATTTTCTCTGAAAGATCCTCAGCCAGTGTCACCTCTCACCACCACTGCTGTCCAGTATCTGTCCTTCAGGAGTATCTCTGCTCCCATCACTGTCAGAGTCTCTTCTGTTGATGTAACTGCATCGCCCAAAGAGGGTGGACGTCTGGTGTCTCAGCTTTGACCATTCTGCCTCGGGTGACACTGCTAGAAGACCAGACTAGTGAGAGAGAACTGCTCTCGATTTCTCCGACACTCTCACATCTGCTCACCATGTTAAGGTGTGTGTCCAAAAGGGAAGCTACTCAATGGAATCCTCCCATTCTTGTGAACAAGTACTGTGTTATCTTCTGATTAATTGAAATATTAATTGGCTTCAACAGTGCAATCAATGGTGTAACAAATTGCTTGACAAGCCTAATAGTTTCATGTCAAAGGGCATGAAAGGAAAATATAGATTAGCATTTTCTGCTAAATAGTTTTGCCCTTGTAGCAAGCTTTTGAAGAAAAGAGTGCTTCACAGATGAGCAATCTGATTTGTTTCCTTAAAACTAATAGCATGATGTGAGAAGGTCCTCACACACCTTTGCTGTAACTCTTTACTAAATGACTGGCAAACTTATTGGCTTGGTTCCACAAAATAGTTACCAGTTCATCTTTGGGGATACTCTGTGCTAAAAGACACAATGCATTAAATATGTAGCCTTACTTTCTCATTTATTTACAAGGGGGTCGGGCTTTGATCTGTGCTGGAACTACACATGCCAAGGAGAATTCTAAGTTTTCCCCTCCCACTTGCTTGTTTTCCTCACTTTGTTCTCCATTGCAGAGGCTAAAAAAGGAAAAGATGCCAAGTGTCCTTTGGCATAGATGGAGACTTTTTTCCTCTTCCCATTCTCTCTTTTCCATTTTAGACCTTGTGCAGTGTGATTGTGGGAAGATTTAGGAAAACAAATATCTGGGAAAGGAAATTATAGATCTCCCTTACTTGCAGGCAATGGTCCCAGTCCAGATTTTTCTTACTTGTAAGTAAAGAAGGAGATGCTAACCAGGAAATGATGTCTTACCTGTCTCATTTTAGTAGAAGTGCAGTCAACAAAATGAAAGCTGTGTATCCGAAGCAAGCTTGCAGTGCATCTGCAGACCCATTTTGCAATGGGGAAAACATCACTCTCCCACACTAGAGACATTTAAAAAGAAACTGGACAGCCATCGGAGTGGGATGCTGGAATTTGATGTCCTGCACCAGCAGGGGTTCGACTTGATGGCCTTCATGGCCCCTTCTGACTCTAGTATTCTATGATCAGCACTCTTTTCTTTCTTACCTAAATCCAACTGTGGCACCAGTGGTGGAGTGGTCTTTCTTGAAGTGCTCACACTCATCCTACCACTCTCTGTGACCCCAAATATTCAGGCTGCTCTATTTATTCATATGAAGAAATCTGCTCTCGCAGTTTTCCTCTCCGCTAGAAAATGGTGTTTTGCAATCTTAATGGAAATGAACTTCCCATTCAAAACTACGGCACCCCAAAATACTTTGTATAACCAGAGGAAATAATATATTGTTGCTCAAAAAATTATACCCAGCTACTGTGAAGAGTGCAGTTAAACTGAGAGGGAAGAGGGAAATCTGTGTGGGGTAGCAGATGACATTGGCATCACTGATGATGATGATGATGATGATGATGATGATGATGATGAAAAATATGATGATGGTGGTGGTGGTACTGCATACCTGTGAATCTATTATGCAGTACTGAGCACCTATTTCTCACTGAAGACATTCTGAAGCATCTACACTCTCCCTCCTGGGCTGACTGTACCATGAAAGAAGATGGAACGGGCTGCTTTGCATGAGAAGGAAGGAATGGTGCTATGAAACTTTCAGAAGTCTTGGCCTAGCTGCCATTTGGCCCTCCAGGAACAAAATGTCTTGGACCAGTGGCCTGACTGTGAGAGACAAGAACCCACCACAGTTTTAGCTAGCTTCCCAGGGAGTCTGCTTATGAGGGCACCAAGTGAATTCAGCAGGCATATCATTCCAAAGATCTGACTTTCCTTGATTTAAAGGGAGCCATGTGGTAGGGAGGGGATGTGAAAAGTACATGCATAGAAGGCCCTACAGAGGTAACAGCAGCCTGGGTGAAATGATTTAATTCAGGAAAATGTGAGGTGAAGGGTTAAATATCCCACCCACAGCACCCCTGCCATAAGCAAATGCACGGCAGCCCTGTTTGGCTGCATTTCATTTAAAAAAAAAAAAAAACCCTACCAGAGGCTCCAATTATAGACCTTCCACATAATATGCAGTTTGGCCCCAAGGGCATTAGCTGCGTAGGTAAGTGTTTGTTTAGTCCTAGTATAAAACCATGTCTAACATGATTAATGCTGTAGATGCCTTTTCCTTTACAACCAGACGGCTTTTATGAACATGAAGAAGTCAATCAACATCCCCCCCACCTGCTCCCAACCCTCATAAATCATACTTGAGTGCAAATATAACTAAACAAGCATTTTGTAATCAGGATGCAGAGGACTGGATGGATTCGGTAACGGGCTGGCTAGGTAATTCCCAACTGCCGGGGCTGATATGCTTGTCAGGTGTCTCTGTTACTGATATTCTCTTCTCTTTAAAACTCAGAAGAAACCATCTCACACCCAGTGTGTAATGTCCTGCCCCTGTAATATGGCAGTGTCCACTATGTGTATAACGTTTCTTTCTAGTGACTGGGGCAGTTCACAAGTAATGGTAGCAGATCATGGGGTGTTTACCCCACAATTTGACATGGGGTGTGCCAGGCCTGAACCCAGACTCTGGAAGTTAATCATGGGTTAAAGTACTTACAAGGTACTCTACAATTAGCAGTGTAACCAATGATTAACCTATAGGATCTGGGTTTGAACATCTCCTAGCAGCCATTTGGAATATTCAGAACGGTGGTGGAACACACACAAAAGGAACCATGGCAAATCATGGGTTAATCATTCCTCATTCCCACCCTTATGTACAAACTGGGTCTGAGTCATGAATGACTGGAAGACATTTTGAAAAGCAGGAACAAAATAACTCAAACCAAGAAGGAATAGAGAAGCTCCTTGAATTTTCCCTTTAATTGATGATGTCATGGAACTACTCTATTCCTATAATTCATCAAATTATAAATAAGAAATATAAATGAGAGACTTTCAATATTTACAACTATTTAAGCATTTAAGGCAATTTAACCAGCTAAAACTCAACAACATGTTATATTAAAGGACAACTGACATAAATGCCCCTGCAGGATATCAGTAAATAATTGGGAGTAGAGGGGTTTAATCCAGGAGGATTATTCCATGATCAGGGACCACCACTAAGAAGGCCCGCTCCCTTGTTGCCGCCCTCTGAACCTCTCAGGTTCAGAAGGTGGCATTCAGACAAAGGGCTCAGATATTGATCAGTCTCTGGGTAGATTCAGGTCAAGACAGGCACACTATCAGCTGTTGCAGTCCTGTTCTGTGTAGGGCTTTATAAGTTAAAACCAGCACCCTGAACTGGACTCAGAAGCATACATGCAGCCAATGCAAGTGGACCAGCACTGATGTGATATGCTCAGAACTTCTGGTCACAATTATACATTTGTCTGTTACATTTTGCACAAGTTGCAGCTTCTGAACAGTCTTCCAGGGCAGCTCCGCACAGGATGCATTGCAATAATCTAACTTGGAGTTTACCAGAGCACAGATTACTGAAACCAGTTTGTCCCTGTCCAGATAGGGCTGCAGATGGGTTACCAGCCAAAGCACTCCAAGCTGTGGAAGGTACCTGAGCCTCATGTGATAACAATGGGTCCTCAAATGATCCAAGAGGCTCCCAAATCTATTAGACTCCTCCTTCAGCAGAAGTGTGACTTTATCCAGAAAAGAAGCCTTGGAAAATAAAACATCCTTCACCAGATGCCAAAAATTTAAATGCAGGTGTCAGATGACCCTTTGTACTCAGGATGTTGCCATTGAAAAGGCAGACTCTTTAGTTGCCTTCTTCCTCACTAGATTTGGTAGAGCCACCCAAGCAAGGGGTTCATGCAGGTATATGTGGACTAGACAGTCCTCCCATATATAACTTCAAATACCAAACGGTCCTCATACAGTCCTTCAAATGGTAGACAGTCCTCTGTAAAATAGGCCACATGATTCCCCTTGAAATAGAATGAGAGGATTAAGATGACACAGATCACCCCCTGTGGTGTGGATCTAGAGACTTGTACATCAGCTAGTCAAACAAGACTGCACTTGAGAGCTGAACGGGTTTTCTTAATGAAAGCTATGGGAAGTTCCATATAAGCTTGCTTGCATTTTACCTGAATGTGAAAGTAGACCATTGCAGATGTAATCCTAACTGCCTGTATGGAAGGAGGCTATGACTGACCAAGAAAGAGGTCTTGGAGTTGTGGTAGACAGTTAAATGAAATGGATGATCCAATGAGAAAATGCTAAATGTCAGGCTAGGGCTGATTTGGGAGAAAACAAAACTGCCAGAATCATTACAATGTTATACGAACCTCTGATGCAACCAGACTTTGATTTGACTTTGATACTCAGTTCTGTTCATTGCATCCCAAAAAAAGATAATGTAAAGTGAGACAAGGTAAAGGAAATGGTACAGTCCTAATTTGTTTTTTCCCAACTCACAACAGCTACTTAGTTTTTAAAAAAACTCTCATGCTGTAGATATTGTTGAATACAGTTTGGTCCTGAGAACCTTTCAAATTGACAGCAAACCAACCAAAAGTCAATTCACGCTGGCTTCTTCCTGATTCTATGTACTTTGCTCATTTTCTACATTTCTTTCCATTGTTCAAAAGTAGCTATTGAACCTAATTGATCTGATCCTGGAGAGTAAATGACATCCTGAATTACAAAATCTATACATTGGCTTAGGTATCAATATAGTCTATCTGGCCGGGAGTGTAAATGCAAAGAATGACTACAAGCCAATAATTTATTTGTGTAATAAATCATTTTTACAGGAGCAGTGTTTCCATAAATGTTACAGCAACATGAAATGACATTAAATAAGAATGACCTATAAAGAAAGAAATTGATGAATTTTGGATGCACATTTATAGTTTTCCATCTATTTATAGCTTTATAACTTCAGATACATAGAAATAATATTGTTCAGATGCAGCAAGCATCTGTTCATAAACTGGAGGAAAAGACTGATTCGTTTAAGGGGTAGAGAAGAGTTCCTTCTAATGGAAAATATGATAATTATGTCACTAATGTTTTAACATTTCTATGGATGTGCTACAGTCGGCACCCACAGGGTTAACCCCTGCCATATCTAAAATAATTGAAATAATTAATTATGTAGTTCTGCCTCACCGTCCTCTCTCCCACTCTCTCTCTAATAGCCAGGTTGCAAGAATGATTTTGTAGATTTCTAATACTAACCTTTGTGTAGCTTAAATAACCATTATAAAAATCTTTTCCACCCATAGCCCCAGCACATATTTGTTACAGGGTGCATAAGGCTTTGAATTACATATATTTATTTAAAGCAACATAGGTTGGAATTGTCATTTTTTAAAGTTCAGTGTTATGTTCTTCCAAAAGCTAAGCCATCTTCCAAATGGAGCCAAAATCTAAAACATATTTGGAGAAAATGTAAAACATATTTACTTGATTATTAAGAGAGCTCTGGATTCCATCACATTCACTCTTAATTCAGAGCACATTCCAGGGGTTTCTCCCTTCCTTTTGCATTCTCTACTAATCTGCTGCAGAAATACAACACCAGTGATGTGGAGAGGAAAATAAATGATTATTTTTGCAAGGAATGCCATTTTAGCTATGTACCTTAAATGTACCGTTTAAGAGAGACCTTTTTTTGTTAAAAAGTAACAAACTAAGTTGTTAGCATTTTATAGAAAATGTCTGGTGGATAATGTGAAGTGTGTGTTGAATAGATCATACGGATCAGAAATAATGTATTAGGAATGCTTAGAGAGTGATCCTACCTATCATCTGGTGTATCACCCTTACCTATCATCTAGGACACTCTGGATTCCCAAATCTGAGGTCAGAAACTGCGTTGACTTCAAAGCTGGGGATTTGCACTTGAATGAGGGTGTAGAAAGGACTGCATTGGCTGCTTCTCTGAGGCTGGGAACCCAACCTTGGAAACAGGGGAAATGGGATGTTCTGGAGGGTGGGGAAGGGAGGGGACTTCAGAGACCAGGATTTTAGCTCTTCCGCCTCCTCTTCTGCCTCCCTCCCTCCCCTCTGAAAATCACCAGCTAGGCATCCAAAATAGACCAGCTAGTCCATAAAAAAGGACCACAGAGGAGGACGTCTGGTGTGGCAGAGACAGCCTCCAGTGCTTCTTATGCTCTGCAAAGGATGCTCGCCATAAGCTTCCAGTTTGGGGGCTTTTGAGCATCCAGTACACAACCCAGAGGATTCACCCTTATCTATTTAATCCATTTCTTCTCCACTTTCCAAGACCATCATCTTCCTGGGACAGCTTACAGAATAAAAACAGAACAAAAAAAACCTATAGTATCATATTAAATGTACACAAGTTTAAACCAGTTCAAAGTGCAATTTCAAAATAACCAGTGGCTATAAATATTTATTTAAACTTCCAATTAAAAGCTACCACAGATGGCAGATAATTACATGTTGCTTGGTGTGAGGATGGACCGCCACTTATGAGGCCCGATCTCCAGTGCCCAGAACTTACTGATATATATTTGAGGCCCTCAGATAACATACCTTAAGGGGATTCTCTCCCTCAGTGAGTCTTCTTTCGCATTGCTATTCTCACCAGCAGGTACTTCTTGTACTTTTCTTCATCATTGCTCCTCCTCATTTGCTTCCTAGGTGGAGAGCTTAGGCGTACGTCGGAAGGGAAGTCTGCTGCTCGCACTTCTCGCTACACTGGAAGGAGAGGCAGGCAGACAAGCAGGTTGCAATGGTGAAGAAGAGGGGCGCCCTGCTGGCATGTGGGATCTCAGAAGGTACCCAAATAACCCAGCCTTTGGCACCATCCCTGATCCAGATCTTTATCCCATTGTGGCATCCTGGAAGGGGAGTTTAAATCTCTCTGCTCAGCACCCCATGGTCAGCTGAGAGAAGCTCTCATCTCAGATACATTCCCGTTCAGGGAAATCTGCTGATCTGCTTAGGGAGAAGGGTGGGGATGTGGAAGAAGCCAGGTAGCCAAAGAACAGATCTCTGTGGGCCATAGAAGCCACATACCAGGCATTCCCCACCTAAGCCATATACTGGAGATCCCCTTACCTCTCTCACCATTGTGATCTCTATGGTCCAGTCCTCCATAGGTCCCAAAGATGTGTTTGTAACATGTGACTTAATGCAGTAGTTAATTTTGCTACATAAAGAAATAGATAAACTCCATGTTGCTATTTATTGCAGTGTCTGTGTGCGTGTGCGTGTGCGTGTGCGTGTGTGTGTGTGTGTGCGCACATTTGGAACCACCTACATGCTCCAAGGTGTTTGCAAGAGCTGAGTAGGGCTGTGAAGGTCAGGACATTTTGGAGCAAACTTAATGGCACATAGCAACAATTATGGCAGAATTTTAGAAGAGGCACAATGCCCTTTGTATGTGTGGTGGTATTCCTAAAAGAAGCTGAGGTTAAATGTACTCCTCTAAAGATTTCAGGTCTTCAGCATAGAGTTTAGGAGAGAATTCTTGGGCCAAAACAGAAAGTGGTTGCAAATTATACCCTTTAAACCCTTCTATTTTGAGATGATCCCGTATACCAAACAACCCATTTCTTTACTGTGTACTTTCAGAAAACAATGTTATTATTGCATGCATCCAGAAAGTTTACCTGCTCCTTTACATGAAACAAAATAATTTTTACCACCTCCCCTGTCTGTTACTTAAACATTAGAGTGCATCTAACAGAACAAAGCTGACCCTAATTCAAGGCATTGTTTAGTTCATAAAATGCATATTATTCCTTCTTAAATATATAATAGACTAGCACTATTTACTAATGCAGCATTATTAACATTAATTGCATGTCATTTGCACTGTGATCAGTTATGCTAGGTACCCAGGAGGCAATCTGACATCATTAGACTGCCATTAGACTGCTTGTACATCTGACTCAGTATTATCTACTCTGACTCACAGAGGCTTTCCAGGGACTCAGCCTGGTAGTCTTTCTTTCTGCCAGCTAATCTTTTAAACTTTTGATACTGGGGGATTGAACCTAGATATTCTCCATATAAATCAGCTCTGCCATTGAGCCATGACCCCTCACCAAGGTACGGTGAGGTAGCAGGTCTTTTGTTGGATGATAACAGGTGCAGTTCTATGATCGGCCTCTGCACAGCTCAGAAAACCCCACATTCCAGGGCATCCAAGATTCCTGTGCCCTGCTGGGCTGAAGATGGTAAAGCCAGAGGCCATCTGTTCCTCCCCTCCCACCCTCTAATCTCCTATATTCTTGGTAGACCCCCTCTGATGCATGAACCCATCTAGTGAAGGCTCATCAGAGTGGGGAGGAAGAAGAGTGGAAGAGGCTCTTGATAAATCACATCTTGGCCTTTCTGAACTTTGCCCCTCCATACCCACTAGTATATCCCCTTTCCTTCTTCTCCAAGGTCCAAGGAATCATACATAATAACAGTATGGTGAGACTGTTATCTAGAATAAGTGTTTTAGGCATTTAATTGTTAGTGAAAAGAGACAGCATTTCTAAAATAACCAAATAAGCTGTTATAAGAACAACATAGATACAAAGATTTCTGTTTAGCCACCAGCTCTGGAGCCAATTTTCATTATCAGAAGTTAGATATTTATACTATTTCCATGAGCCTTGTTAATAAAGAAGAAAGTGCATTTCTAGCACATTCCCTTGAGATACATATGGAGAATCGGTTACAAATAGATGGAAAAAAAATTGAAAATATTTATGTACAAGGTTTTTCCAGAGCCTGGATTGGTATTCAGACACTACATTCTGCAGCTGGAAATTTGGTCTCATTGCAGACTGAATACAAACACATCTACCATGTATATAAGTAAATTGATCCAAGAACAGGTCTATATCCTGCAGGAAGTATATGAAGCTATTGAATAGAATCTTTCTGTCCCAACCAGGAAAATATAACATATCCCCATAGGCACAGAAAGCCAGGATACCATTCCTTTCCAAAAAAAAAAGTTGTCTTTTTTTTGGAAATTCATGGAAGAAACCACCTTCCATGAATTTCCACACAAGGCTTCTCATTGTGGCATCAACTGCTATTTTGAATACCAATGACACAGCAGGGGTGCAACATAACTTCTCATTATGAGCAAACCCAGGTTGTTGGGGTGGTTGATAAGCCACCCACAACCTTGACATAGCCCATGACTTCTTGGTGACTTGCCAACCATGCCAAAAACTCACCCTTGTCATGTTCATGTGTATCAGGAAGCTGTGGTTGTGGATTCTTGAAATGGCATCCTTGAACACTGCAATCCAGCATGCCTGATAACCCACAGGAGGTTGTGGTGATCATGTGAACCAAGTCAATGTAAAAGCCAGGTTTGATGCTGAAACTGAATCTCTTGGAAATTAAACATTGAATTTATCTCATGCTTCTCCCTGAAAAATAAGTCTGTTGACCATTTTAGTGAGAGAGTTGTGGTTTCAACATCAAACAAATTATTCAATTCATGTAAAGAATGCTTCTCCCTAATTGCTCAGCATCCATCTTCCCACCAACAGGGTCGTCTTAATGCATGGGCCTGATGGGCACTTGCCCGTGGGCCCCATACTAATCTGTGTATGTTAATCCTTAGAAAATTGGAAAACTTCCAAAATTAACAGTAGTTGTAGTTGTCGTAGGGGTCCCAGTACACTGCTTTGCCCGGGGCCCATAATGCTGTTAAGACGGCCCTGCCCACCACTGCTTTCTCAGACCTAGGCATCAAGAATAGGCTTTTTAGCTTGCAGATATGATTCATCCTTAGCACCTGTTTTTCTGTTAATTGGTATCTGCAAATTGTTTTTATTTATGATTAAGCCACATTTAACAAGGCAGGCATGAACAGAGCTGAACTACATCCTAAATGTACTTTGGCTTTAATGACATTTGTATCCAAGCAACTGTGCGCTAGACTGAAATCTAAGCTGCAAAATTACATCTGTTCAATTTTCCCCCTTTATCTAGCTCATTTCTTTGTTTGCTAGTCACACCAGTGAAGTCAGAAAATGAAGGCATAATGGTAATTTCCCCTGTTTTTTTGAATTATTAATAACAATCACTCCATTTTCTTCTCTTACCATATCTGAGTCCGAGGACACTTCTGCCTGGCATTTGGAAAACAAAATCTTTACAATTTCACAGAACATCTTGAAATTAACAACAAAACAGGATAGAGAGTAAACACACTGTGTGGAAGTAAGCTGAAATGAAATCACAGAGACAGTTTTTCAGTTCAAAGTGCTGTTACATGTCTAAAGGAAGGCACCTAACAGATTCTAAACTAGGATTTTCATGTTTTTTCTAATGAAGCTCCTGTTCTTTTGGCTGGTGCACAGCTGTAAAATATCTGACAGCCATAGACTTCTGCATGGAGACATGAGGATGGGAATACAAGTTATTCTCTAATCAGATGAAGCCATTGTTGATACATCCTTCCCAGATATGAGGACAGAAATCTGGCTTCATTTTCCAACCTGGTAATACTAGCTGCCAATTTTCCGGTGCACCATATTTACAATGAAACTTTCCTCAGACATAAGCCTCTAGTACATTTCTTTCCTCTATATTTTCTTTCTTTTCACTGGTAACCCATTCAGATCCATGGGATAAATAAAATGTAACGATTAACATTTACCAAGGAATATTGATGAGCAAATATGATCTACAGGGTCTTAAGAAAGGAACGATGAATTGGAGTGTCCTATTGTGCCCAACCCATAGACAACATTGTAGTCATTTATTTCAGAAGGGGTAAAAGATCTTGCATTATATTAATTCAGTTTATCTAAATCAGCCAAATTATTAGTGCTGTAACAAAGCTAACACCTCTTATTCATATGTTTTGGCAATGCTGGATGGCTTCTTTCTGGGAAGAGGTAATTTGGATAAGGTTTGTGATGGAAAGCACTTTGATATCATGGATACACACATTCTTTTTACTTATCACTTGTATCTTACAACTTAATGCAAGGTCAGAGTAAATGAATTCTCCACATCCACTTGATAACTAAAAGCCTAATGTTACAACATTGAAAGAACAAACCATCTCCTGAAAGAACATCATGGGTGGAGGACGCAGTAAAGCTTTCAGCTTTTGAACTGGTGGTTTTTAGGTGTAATTTATGAATGGACGATATTTGGGCTGACTTTGCTGAAGTCTGTATATCATTGAAGTGCCTGATCCTGCTTTATCTTGGAAGCTTAAGCAGGGCTTAAGTCCTGGATGGGCAACTTAAATGTTGTGAACCACCCAGAGGGTTTTGGCTATGGGAAGTATAGAAATGTAATATAATGATAAGTAAAACAAAAGGATTCAAATATATATATATTCGTGTAACAGAGTCACTCAAAGCTGAAGCATGAAAACTAATATTTGGTTTTTAATATTTCATGTCTGCCCATTGTTTTCTTTATAAATTGAAAATGTTAGTTTGCATGGAAGGGGAGGTCATTCCATTGAAATTTATTGATAGGATCTTCATTCTGTCTCTGTCATTCTAATTAAAGAGCTTGTCTCTTTTCAAATGTGCTATCAATATTTACAAAGCTTGTCTAAAAGTCTTCCTGTCAGAATCTTCAAAATATCTTCTAATTCACAGAGAGCTGTGGTTTTTCTTCCATTTTCTCCGTCATTGTCCATTTATTTATTTATTTAATTTGTTTTGCTTGGATTCGAAATTCACAATAACAAACATAACAAAATGCCCTAGTTTCAGACTGAGGAGATGGCATAAGGATACCAAGCATGGAGCAATGGAGAATTTTTAGCAGTCTCCACTCTAATGTAGGCATATCAAAAAATCAATACTGTAACAGAGCTTAGTCCCAAAGCACAATTGTACAGTGCAGCCAAGATATTCAAGGAAGATCATCTGAGCTGGGAATGGAGAAGTAAAGCCGCTTATAGAGAAATGAAGCCAATTTCATCCCTTTGAAGAATGTCCAGAAGATTGTTCCTGTGCTAAGTGCCATGTCATGATTTGTTTGTTTGTTTTTTTAAGTAATTAAATATTTGCAGTGGAAAAGTTGTTTTAGCTCCTGCTTGAGTTAGTGTTCCACACTGACTGTGCTGCCTGCTCATCCGTTCAAATTCACAGGGCAAACTCCTTTATAAGGTACTTGTTCCCTGGCACTTGTGGATCCAGTTTGATCACTTTTCTTGGCACTTGAAATTTACTATAATTTCTGTTCAAAGCAGCTTCCCCTCACCACACCATTCCTCAAGTCGTTCGTCCTTCTTCTATTAGAAATGAAGAAGAACAGAGCTGCACAAGTATATATAATGGTACCTCGGCTCGCGAACGCCTCAGTTCATGACCAAATCAGGTCATGAACAGAAATTTCAGAAAAAAATTTCCTCAGGTCACGAACTCCACATTGGGTGATGATTGCGATTGCGCCCTGCACAGGCGCGATGCAGTCATGGTGTGTGGGGGGATGTTCGTGCTGGCAGGGGAGATGGCTGCAATCGTGCTGGGAGGGGATATGGCCATGATTGTCCATGGCTGTCCTCCCTGCCCGCGATTGCCCCATCTCCCCCCCTGAGGGTGCCCGCGATTGCCTCCATCTTCCCTGTGATTTAAAAAAATATTTACAGAATGGATTAACCTTATTTACCTTGAACCTTATGGGGAAATTTGACTTGGCTCACAACCAGTTTGGGTCGTGACCAGAGTCGTGGAATGGATTAAGTTCATGAGCCAAGGCACCACTGTATAACACAGTAATGACATAAAGAATATCAAGGGGGCCCCCTCCCCCCCAAAAAGGAAATCCTTTGGGACTTTTATTCTTTTGCAGGTGGAAAAATGTGAAAGAGTTCTGGAAGAATGATAACCTTAGTGCTTTTTTGGTGGGGTCCCTCTCTTCCCCACACTTCCTCTGACATTAATGACTTTTGGGTGTCTATCTGAAGGATAAGCCAAGACATATTTGTAATGGTCCCCTGTGAAATAAAAGGCAGAGGTTTCTTTCTTTTCTCTTCCTGGCCGTGTAGACGAAGCTTTGGCTTCAGGCTGGTAGGTAAGAGGTGGCAGGACAGCAACAGGTCTGTGTTTTTCATCTGACTCCGCATCTGTGGAAACAACCTTCATTTCCCACATGTTAGGACCTCTCCCCTTTGCACTGGCCCACCGGGGCCTTTTGCTGTCTGCTAAAGTCATTTGGCAAACCCTGTCAGGTTTTATCTCTTTCTGCCTGTTTCAAGGAGCCTGTTCCAAGAAATATCTTTCATTTGTCCCAGTCCATTTCAGAGAATATTCCCTCCATGTTTTTGTTTTGTTGACAATTGAAAGTGTCAGCAGTTGCCACTCCAAACTGAGGGGGCGACCGGCCAAAGCGACATAATGCCTTGTGCAGCGTTGGGGGGAGAGCCCCCACTTTTTTATCTGGATTTCCCCTCTCCCTCGTAAGTACAGTAGATAAATGGGGCCTTATAAAATAGCATTTCCCAGCCTGGTGTCCTTTGGACATTTTGGATTACAACACCCAGCCTTCCTGACCATTGACCCTGTCATCTGGAGCTGATGGAAATTGATGATCAAAACATCTGGAGGGCACCAGGTTGGGGAAGTCTGTGCTAAAAATAATGAGATGAACATTCTTCTTTAATCTAGAGTCAAATGGCCGATTGAAGCTTTACAGTTTGGCTTATTTCTCACCATATCCGAGCTTTCAGAAGATACTGTAAAAACTATTTTCTGTTTGGCAGCTGTATTTTAATATAGCAATATCTGGAAAGTCATATCCCATACCAGGGGTGTGTGTGTGTGTGTCGGGGGGGGGTTATATACTATAAAAATATTTATTTTTAAAATTGTACTTCACCTTGCCTAATACAAATTAAAGGTGGCCAAGGCTACAATCCATGAACCTGAAAATAGGCCCCATTGAACTCAAAGGAACTTACCTCTGAGTGGAAGAGTGCTGCAGCAGACTTTTAAAAATGCCTAATTGGAAGCAACAATAAATAATAATTGGTATATAAAACATCCAGCAATGATAAAAAAGCTAACATCAGATCCTTGGAATACAAACCTAAACAATAAGATGCACTGGGCAGAGGCCAACACCCCTGCATCTTGCTGCAATTAATCTATCTGAACTTTGGGGTGGCCCCTGTGAAAACAAACCCACCTTTTATCCTAATCATTTTCACCTTTGTTCAATCTTCCCAAGGGGGCTAATTTTCACAGTATATTGTATGCTTGTACACACTATGCAATGCATATAGAAACTTGTATACAAAATACACACACGTCTTCTTAAGTCGCAAGGGGCATGCAGGGAAAGACAGTAGCTGGGCTCATACTGTACATCATGAAAAGCAATCCTGTGTGGATACTGCAGTTTCGCTCTCTCTCTCTTTTCTTCACCTTGCAGAACAGATGATCAAACTCTTCAGGGGGCTGAAGAGACCAGCATGCAGGTTGTCTAGCCACCATCTTCCACAGCATGGACAGAAGTAGTGCATTTCCCTTTAAATCATAACAAAGTTGTTTAAATTTGCATCTATTATCTAATCACTGACCTTTTTTTTGGTGACCCATTTCCTTTTGGGGAGGGTGGCAGTTCCTACGTTTTGTCCCCATTTATTCACATGGTCCTGTACTAAGCAAGGCAATGTATTTATTTATTTATTTTTCAATTTATGTCCTGCCTTTTTCCTACAAAGGGCTCAAGGCAGCTTACATCATTCTCCTCCTCCATCTTATCCCCACAACAAGAACCCTGTGAGGTAGGTTGGGCTGAGAGTCTGTGACTGGCCCAAAGTCACCCAGTTGGCTCCATGGCTGAGCAGGACTAGAACCCAGACCGCCTGAGTCCCAGCCCCATGCTCTTAACCACTACACCACACTGGCTCTCTGGAATTTATTCTATGGAATGCAGAATGCAATTGATGATATATGCTGAGAAAGGCCTCTACTGATTATCAACAGTTTTTGTGGCTGGGGATTGGTCACATGGGGGATTAATACTATTGGTAATACTTTTACAGAAGTGAAAAATGCATTTTCTAGGAGAAAATAAAACAGAATGAATGACCAATGAGGTGTCTACTTCTGTCTTAGTATCATTTCCCTGCCAGCATTCTATGAGTGCAGCACTTGGGGTATTGCTAGCTTGGCAGGGGCCCTGGGTAAATTCCACCATGAGATCCCGTTAGTCACCTTGGCACTGGGGGCTTCCTTCCTCCATCACCACTGCTAGTCCTCCTTCCTGCCTTGAAAAGCAGACAAACAAACATTTACAAAACTTCTTAGCCCAGCACACAATTTGCAAGATAAAGATGTTTTAAAATATATAAAATTTGACTAGCAGGCATGGGAGATGGTTGAGGTCCCATTAGTAAGGGTGTTCAAGGAAAGATTGGACAAACACATGTTTGGGATAACACGAGCGGAGCTGACTGGAGCTGGGTGTCAGAGTAGATGGCCCGGGAGACCCCTTCTGGTTCGCTTTTTTCCTATGTCTCTACATTTTGGAATCAATCTAAATCAATCGGATGCTGCCCTTGGGATGCTGTGGCCTATGAGGGCACAGGAGCAGCAAAAGGATAGCTTTGTTACCGCTGCAGTCTCATTGGCTGCATTCTCCAAGGATGGCATCCGATTGGTTCACATTGCTGCTACTCTAAATATTGGCAGAAAAATGGTACTTGTAAAATGGCATGCTGCAGAGCCTTCAGGGGGTTCGGTGCTTCTTTTTGCTCATGCTGCTTTGAAGGAGAGAGAGGCCAATGGCACCCTGGACCCCACGGCCCTAACCCTGTACCTTGTGGTGTGGCCCTGTCTTTGTCCCTGGCACTCTAGCCCAGTGGTTTGCTGGGAAGTCCCATTGAGACCAACGGCACTTACCTGTGCACATGCGTGGTGTGGCTCCTGGTACAAGCAAGGTGATATTGACATTGGCATTTCAAGGATAGGCTAGACATGCACATAGTGGGCATGTCGTGAGTGGAGCTGGCTGGAGCTGGGGGTCAGACTAGATGGCCTGGGAGACCCCTTCTGACTTGCTCTGTTTCTATGTTTAAAACACCTTGTGAAGGATTCATCAGGAACAAAACGTTGGGACAGAATTTGCAGCTGAAAACTGTAGGTACCGTGACAACAGCAAACAAATCATTATAACAAGGCATAGACATAGCTGTATTGCTAGCAGAGGGAGCACCAGCATTAGAATATTACCGATGAAACAGACTCCGTGGGCACATGTGGCCCATTGGAAAAAAAACCACATTTTACACTGAATTTACCTCAATGTCTAGGACCTTGGCTGCTGCTAAAGCATCTCCTAGTCTCATTTATCCATCAAATCTGTTGCCACCAGCAATGAACCCCCTATGAGGTAGCGTCTCTCCAGCATTTAGACATGTTTTGTTTCATTAACTAGATTCTAATTTACAGCAGGGGGATTTTATTTTTAGTTCTTAATATGGACTTTGCTTGATTTTTGAAGGCAGCTAAAAACTGTAAGTCTAGTGCAGCCCAACACACATAATAAATCCTCAAATCCTAAAAAAAAAAAAAACCCCAAAAGCTCATGCAGAACTGCCCCATGTCTGCCTTTGTAGGAATAAAACAAAATTAACAATTATGGAGAACTAGCATGTGAGGCGATAGTGAAAACAACTGCACAACTGAGGATGGTTTCTCTTACAAATGTTTCCAACAATGGGGAAAACCGGTCATGCCACCTCTGGGAGGTCATTTCAGATTCAGAATCCTACTGAATGTGAGCATGATCCGGGAAATCATGCAGTCAATTCCATGCATATGTTAGCCAATGGCCTTTCTCGGGTGTTCCACAGAGGTATAGCAACACCGAGCATTCTGCTATTTCCCTTTGGTGGGTTTTAGCAACATCCAGCTGGGGAAGGCTGAAGCTATCCTCCTCCAGATGTTTTGGACTTTTCAGACCCAATCATCACCAATAGTTAGGAATTCTAGGAATTGAAGGACACCAGTTTAGAGAAGGCTCTTCCATGTGAATTCCACACCAGATAGGAGATTCAAGCATTTGTGTATTGAGAACCGATAGTTTAGTGGTTCCATGTTATGGATTACTGTAGAGTAATTCCTATGGATTAATGCTTCAAAGTCAAAGCATTTTCAAAGTCAAAACAATAAATTATGTAAGCATAGATGTGAGAAGTGTGTGCACAGTGTAGCCACATTTCCTGATGAAGAGACAAGTTGTTTTCAAATAAAAATGGTGCATTCAAACTTAAAAGTGGAGTTCCTTGTTGGTATTTGGTATAAAAGCATGACTTGCTTTTTCTCAGGTTTTTTGTTTATTTGTGTTTTAAATTGCAATCTTGGGGTCTTCCTGAAAGCTCATCAGGAATGTTTGCTGGTCCCAAACCCCTGTCCATGAACATCTGAATAAATTCTGAGTTGAATATTTTCAGATGTACTACCCTGCTTAGGAAATGTGAGGAGTTCTAGGACTTTTTCCCTATCGAAATGTGAATAGAATTGCACCAAAACTGTATTTTATTTGATGGGGATTCTTAGTTTTCCATTTATATCTGTGGAGTTAGATATGACAAGTATGGCTTGTGGCTTGCTGTTGATAGAAGTTTCTCTACAAAACTGAGTTCAATCACCAACTGAGAAGAGACATTTGGAATTCACCTGGATCAATCCAGTTTCCCCATCGGCATATAGGATTACAAACCTCTAATATTTTAGAATAAAAATGCTGATGTACCTGGTCCAAACCACAAGCCTTGAACACACACACACACATCAGTATTTTAGGTCTTTGATCAAAAATAATGATACAACTCTGAGAAAGGCATGGAAATCCAGGTTCTGGTAAATATGAATAATTGGTGCTTCCCCAGGCATGAGAAAGGGCCAGCCTTTTTCGCATTGTTCTTCTCACTGTCAAAGAAGCGCAGAGTCAAAATGACCCTCCCATTTGTAACCTGAGAAGTGGAGCAAGCTTTGCATGGCTGTGATCTCTGACTGACGCCAGGTTGTCCTGGAGTCACCACTGCAAACCTGGAATGGAAAAACCTACTCAGCAAAGTGTTATTTCATCAACAGCACCATTTATCATGGGGATGGGCTGGGCAAAATTGAAAGGAAAAGCAAACATTCATCTTGTTTTTATTAAAAGGCACAAAAGGTTTGTAGTGTAGTTGACAGAGGCCATATGTGACCTGCTTAGTGTTTGGCAGGGATCATTCCAGATAAAAAGTGAAAGGAGTGTCCTGTGAGGTAAAGTTATACCTCACCTTAATGAGCAGTAAAAACAGGGAGGAAAATGATTGGATTTCCAGTGACCTGAAGTTCAACTTCCTACTTCATCAGATTTATACATGAGTTGCTGAGGAAAGCAGAGATAGCTTGACCAACGGAGCAGCTTTAAAAAATATGGACTCCTGTGTGCTATTTTTCAACCTACTGAGGGACAAGTCCCACCTCATCTTTCAAGCTGCTTGCAGCTGGTTGTCCAGGAATATAAGCAAAGACTTTATCATTCCAGAGCTCCCCACTGAGTTGGGGTTTTAGAAGGCAACCAGAGAAAGATGTGAGTCGGAAGCAGCTCAGTGCCAGGAATGGATATGATAGCTATTCACAGGTGGGCTAGAGGGTCTTCAAAACTCAAGATCCTTCCAAAGGGAGTGGCTTCTACACACACAGACTTTCGCAAGAGGGGTATTGAATTCAAAGTGACTGGGATTCCCATACCCCTGGAGAAAGCTCTATGCATGTTGAAGTTGTTCCCATCAGACTGAACTTCTCATCTGTTGGCTTGGAGACACTCAGTGTGCACATCATGGGCAGGAAGGTGCCAGACACTGCATTCGCAATGGAGCCTTGAGGTGTTTTTGAACCCATGCCAGAATAGGCCTTTTTTTCTTTTGAAGAGTAGCAGCTTTTTCAAAACATGAAAGTGGAAGAGAAGAATGCACCACCTTTTGTACCAAAATAAATAAATAAAATAAATAAAAATGAATCCACTCTCACCCCCATGGAGTATATTTGCTACCACTTCCTGAAACACTCATTCTACTTAGTTCTCTTAACGATGTATGTACTTAGGCCAAAAATTCTCCTTCCCCTCTGAGGGGCTAATATAAATGAGGGTGTCAAGTGTTCTTCTGATTATTTATTGTTTCTTCAAGTAGCAGCCTTTACACAGCACTGTAACTCTTTAGCCGTGAATATTATTTCACATAATTCATGTGGACACTTGCATAAGTGCAGCTGGGGGTGGAGATAAGTGGCTATTACAAAGGTTTATCGTTGTATTTTGCATTTTAGTTATGCCACCCTCGGCAAATCAGGCTGCAAATAGAGCAGTCGTGAGACCCGTCAGTGATTGATTACTTGAAGATCAGCAGAGTTAATTTTCTTATTTGATACAATTACTGTTATTTTTATAAACCATAGATTTAGTGTCCCTGTGACAAATATTTGTAATTGAAAAATCTTGGGTATTTGGTGGGGACAGACACAAGACGTGTCTCATGTTTTTGGATTTGTGTTAGGATAATTAATTTTCTTATATTCTTACCATTATCCTATAAAAATAAAAAAGTGTTCTAAGCCGAGTTCTTTCTGCTTTTGAACATGTGTTAGTCTTGGGTGACTTTAGTACATTGTTTTCATCCACTATATTCAGTGCTTCACTCCAAAATCTGAGCACTTTTGCATTGCTAGAGTCCAGTTTCTTCAGCTTGTTTGTATATGTAATGAAGTTATATAGTGCCCTTCAGTAGGTATTTCTCGGGTGGTTCACATAAAAAAGGAAAGAATGAATAAAAGTGCAGAATAATAACAATAAAAATACAGCACCATCAAGTTCAAAGGCCTGGGAAATTTTTAAAGGTTATTACTTTAAATGGTAAATACATAAATTTATGCCCTAGACAAGCCACCCTGTGGAGAGAATTTCATAAATGTTTCTGGGCACTGTAACTGAGAAAGTTCTCTCTCCAGGCACACTCTGTTTCACTTCAGATAGCAGGAGCACCTGGAAAAGGTCCTTTGAAGAGATTCTTGGTATATGGGTAGTCAGTGTGGGAGCAGATAGGCCAAGTTATGTGGGACTTTAAAGATAAACAGTGACATTTTTAATTCTGCTCTGAAACAGACTGGAATCCAGTGCCACATTTTAAAGCACTGGCAAAATTCAGGGCCAGCCCTGTCTTTAGGTGAAATGAGCCAGTTATCTCTGGCTAAGATGTAGCAGCAATATGTTGGAGGAAAGAACTCAGCCCAACCTACTTCACAGGGTTGTTGTTGTTGTGATGATAAGATTGAGAGGAGAAAGAGGAGAATTCTGTAAGTTGCCTTGAGTTGCTTGAAAATTAAAAAATGGTGGGGTATGCATATAACAAACGAATAAATAAATTCTTAGTGATGTGTCTTGCTCTGTTTCCTACCCCAGGAGGAAAGATTACCTCCAACCCAGACATCTTTTGTATGTGGAATGGAATAGAACAGGCACCATTTTGTCATTTGCCTGAGGCAGAAAAATGGCTTGAGTCAGCCCTGATGAGATGTTTTTCCAAAGCCTCATTCTAGTTAATAGCCTAATAGTTGCAACTTCCCTTAAGTGAATCTATCTAGTGGGCTCATTTTCCACTGTGTGCGTCAAAATCTTCATTTAATTGGAAGAGGCAATGGATGTTGCCAAGCTTCTCCTTGCACAAACACAGCTGTCCTGTGGTACTCACTCAACTAGATATCAAGAAGGAAACAGAGAACACCAGACTGAGGCAAGTTAACATTTCTTGACGTCCACTGGCTGTTTATTTGTTTACATCATGTTTTGACATATTTTCTCTATTGTATTGGTTTTGCTTGATCCAGGTCTTTTTAGCAGAGTGCTGTGAGCAGCCAAAGGCTCTCAGAAGGCAGAAGGATCCAGGGCCGCTTCACAGCCTCGTGAGAAATCAGCAGACACTGCATCACTAACAAGAGATAGGATAGAGGGTTTTCTAAGCCCCTCTGTTTAATCACTGTGCCCTCCCCTGCTACTATCCATCTGTTGAGAAGATGACCTTCTCTCACAGAAAGACTTCTCTACTCAAGACTCTTAAATTGACTTGATTTGGGTAGAGAAGTTTCCTCCTTGCAAATGTTCACCATCCAAACACAGGGAAGGGATTAAAGTGAGTGACAGTAATCTGGTACGCTATATGAAGAAGACCCAAATACCCTCTTAACACCCTCTTGTTTATCATACCCAAATTATAACACACTCTATGTATCTCTATCCCTTCCAGGGAAATGCTTAACAATGGTTAGGTGAACTTTGATTGATTCCTACAGTTTAAGTTCCCCAATATCTTCCCTAGGGCCATCCAAACAAACAGGGTATGTTACAGAATGTGATGTGGGAGAGAAAGTGGATATCTTTGGTTACAACAGTAAAGTCTCATTATTAGCTTGGTTGGCAAGAGATTGCCAATAACAAGGAGGTCTGATCAAAGGTGTCATATTCTGCTGCTTCACCTACAAACCTTCTGGTAATCATTGCTAGAAATGAGAGAACTTGTTATTGCAGGAACATTTTGTCAGATCATCAAACACCCCAGCAATTCAGTGAAAATTATTCAAATTTCCGTGTTAGAGGAAGAAAGCTTGGAGTGGGGCGGGGGGGGAGGGGGGGAGAGGGTTTCAGGCCCTGAGCCATGGTAGAAAGGGACATTTTCTAGAACAGTTTCTTCTCTTTTTATTCATCTTTGCACTTTATTCCCCCTTTTATCACTTTATTCATCTCTGTTTTCACTGCTTGTGTGTGGGTGTATACACATGTTCCTGTGGTGGGATGAAGAAGGGGATCTACTGAGAATTTGCATCAAATTGTAACTCATGCAGAACAAAGCAAAATGGAAAATGCTATAAAGGGTGGGTGAGATTTGAGAACAACCTTTGAGAAGATGCTTAACTGTTTAAAGAAAGTCCATTGGCAGGGTGGAGTCACCAGCCCAAGGATCTAGAGGTTGCTGGAAAAGAGAAGGGAGCTGATGGAGCCCACGCAGTGTGAACAGGAAGCGTATGTCGAAGAGGGAGGAACACTTTTTGCAGAGCTCTTTTTCACCTGGCATGGTGAAGGTCCAGGGAACAATCTGGCACGAACAGAGGCTGTCAGCACTTGCAGGGATTTACAAACTGCTGGTGGGGTTTCTCATCATACGCCAAAGCATGGGCTCTGCATGGAGTACACAGGCCCAGCGTCTAAGGCATGGATTTACTTGGTGTTTGCTGCTATCAGTCATGCAGAAGGCATCTTGATTGCATTAAGCCAGATGCTCTGAAAGTGCAGGGGAATGGTTGTCTCTCTTCCTCAGGTAGAAAGAACCTTGATACATTTCACCCACTGGAGAAATATGAACAACTTTCGGCTAAATGCAAATTTGCTGGTACTTTCTCATCTCTTGGGATGGCTTGGCTGCTAGTTGTCACATTCACCTTCTGATGGTGGTGTTCATAGCTGGATATGAATTTTTCTGTTGCTAGCTGAGAAGTTATTTCATCCTCTCCCTGTACAGTTTAGAATAACTCATTTCCTAGCTCCATTTTCCAGTATTTATTGTCATGGTTCACACATAATGCAACCCATTTTGTTAAGATCCTGTGTTTACTGCGAGGGAGACAGTGTGCTAGTGAAGGCAACTCAATCACTCTTCCTTGACTTCTTCTGCTAGCAGGAGCAGTTAAACAAGCAAAGGTTGCTCCATCTTTGACATTGCATCCAAACCACAAAGACTTGCTAGTCTACTGGAGACCAGGGAATTTTGGCTTGTAACCCAGAAAACAAACCCTGGGCTACAACTCTGGCTTTCTGCAGGAGAGACAAGCCAGATTTTCTGCTATTGATGTAGGACTAAGACAAGGACAGAGCAGCCCTGGAAATTTAGCTGGTTCCACTGGCAGGAGGAGCAATCGGGTTGCGGGTACCAGTATGTTGGCTGGCCGATAGAGTAATACAGGGTTGGTTAAAACAGCATGCATACTGCCTGATTCCATGAAACCATTCAAAATGCTCATCAAGACTGCAGCTACTTCTCACCTGCCTGTAGTCAGTTGACAGAGTTTTGCTACGTTATTAAGAATTTTTTAAACATGAAATTTCAATCCCTTCATTGCTCAGATTAATTTTTGATTACAGATTAAAGTGATTAGTGAGTTAAAATGATGGATCCAAATGATTGTAGGGTTGTATGGCAGCCACAAAAGGAAAACAAAAATTTGTACATGGGAGGAGACTTGATAGAAGGTTTTAGAAGTAATTGTTCATGTTGTAGAAAACATGGATAAATCTCTCCCTGCTCCAGTCATACACACTTCTCCTTAACATTGGAACTCAGATTTATTAAATGAAATGGATGGAGATTTAATTCAGGACGGAAAAAATGAAATGCTTCGTACAAGGCATATGTAATTTATGAAATTCACAGGCACAAGCTGTGGTAATGGACACTAATAGAATTGGATTAGGGTGTCAACAGCTGTCAACCAACATGGCTAAATGAAGCCTCAGGTTTAGAACTAGTTTGCCTGGAAAGCAACCTTGGGAAGGCATTGACTTGTTTCCCTGCTTGTTGGGTTTATGGAGGAATTTGACTGGCCACCATGAGAAACAGGTTGCTGTCCTAGGTGTTCTTGCAATTGAGGACTTCTCTAAATGAAGCATTTCTTTATTTGATGAAGCTCATGATCCATCAGTCATGGGAGTCTGTAGGCATTTTATATCACACTGTCATCCTCTTAGGCGTCTCTTGTCATTTCTAGCCCTTTTCATTCCTTCTTTTGCAATAAGGAAAATGCATTTTCCCCCAGTGGGCCATTATTTAATTTATTTCATTTCTATACCACCCAATAGCTAAAGCTCGCCATTGTTCAGTATGGAAGTCCTGTGTTGCTTTATGCCACAGCACAATCTTGTTTAACAGAACATATAGGAACATAAAGAAAGGCAGAGAGGAATACCCCAGGGCAGAGGGTACCCCATATATAAAAGGATGCTAAGAACATAAGAACAGCCATGCTGGATTAGAACAATGATCCACTTAGTGCAGTCTTCAGCTCACACAGTAACCAACCAGCTGCTTCTAGGATCTCACAAGCAGAACATGGAAATACATAGGCACATTGCTGAAAGGGGCATATGGATCATTAGGACACTTTCCTCCATGAATAACCTTCTCCTCCATTAATTGTCCAAAAAGGGGGGATAGAAGCCTCAGTCAGTGAAATATCTCATGTAGATAAGCCCTAATTTGGAAAGGATCTTCTCAAGATCTTTATTTTCTTCCTTTTCTTTCTTTCATTGCCTGGATCAAATATGATAAGAGGAGCTCTCTTTATCAGACAAGACTATTCTTTAGGCTTCTTCAGAATGTGCATGACCCCCACCCACCAAAGCAATGGGGTAAACTGTGAAGGTAGCAGATGTAAGGATATTGGCAATGAAAAAAGTTGTGCAGAGAACATCAAGATAGGCACTGCTAGAGAGAGGAAGCATCTTAGAGAGCATCACTAAGTTTCTGACCTGCGTTGTAAGAAAAGTTGCTATCCAAGACCCCATCTTATCAGAAGCTGTGCGGCCTAAAACCAAGACCCTCAGAGCAGATCACTTTAGCGTGGGACTCTTTCACTCGTTCTCAGTATTGTGCCTATCTGCTCCTTTCATATTAAGTGGCAAGGAAGCTGAAGGAGATGCACGTGAAGCTTTGTAGTTCTGCAATATGGAATGGAAACTGCCGGGATGTGTTCCCAGAGAAATTCCAAGGACTGTACAGAAGCGATGCCAGGGAAGAATTTGACCCAACATTTGGACATCACTGCAGCAGTTTCTTCTTCCTGCCAAGCCTGCAAGCTCTTTGGAATCTCATGGTTCAGCAGCCAGCACCTCCCTTCCATATTCTCTGGCAGACACACAATGCAAATGGAAAGAAATGCTGGATATGTATTTTTGTTTGGGTTTTCTATGAATGTTACTTGCTGGATGATTAAGAAGGCCCATTTCAACAGTATGTGTCCAAGTTCTTTAAAGTTTATTTTGCATGTATCACATAATTATGTCTCAGGCCACTGAAGGTGGAGGGCAAACCCACTCAAATGGGTTCCCCCATTTTATGCTCTCTGAATTTAAAGAGGATATTGATGAGAAGAAAGAACATATAATAAAGAATATTCTCTGCTTCCAGTGGCAAGGACCTTTTCCCACCTGCATAAATAGAGCTTTGAGGAAGAGCGGCTTTCCTGATTGCAGCAGTGTTTTCTCCCCAGAAGCATGTCCACCCAGCTGTTACCCAAGCCATTGTTTTCTTTGCTGCTTGGGGTGGATAGATCACCTTCCTTGGAGTGATTTAAACTGGCACCTGAAAGCATCTCTTGTGTCTGGAGGGGCGGGGGGGATCTCTGTTCACATCTCACAGATTAATGATGCTAAGCAGAGGGTTTGTCAAAAGGACATGAAGTCCTTCCAGTAAATAAATCCATCACTGAAACTTAACCCTGGCTGCCAAAGATGAGAGAAGGAAATTGTGTTAACACTTATGCTGGAGAGTACCCTCACTGTAAGTGGTTACTGCTGAGACAATTTCATATATTGTTAAATGCCATATCGTACTATTTATCACTAAACTACAACTGTTCTCAGTAAGGACTCATTCTAGCTTCCGGCCACAGTGTTTGCCATTTGTACCTCTTGCATTTCCCTTTGTAAATACATGATGAATTCTCTTTATGTAAGGGTCAAAGTGAACATAATGTTTACTGGATGAATGCAAACAATGTGCACATTTGAAAAATGTAAATAAGCAGCAATTTACAATATACTTGCTAATTGCATTCCCACGGGGAATCTGATCTTTAGTTTGGCCCTCAGATAAGATTGGTTCCTAAGAGAATTCTCTGTAAAAGATTTTGCTGATCATGAATGTTTGGCATGCTTTAATTATTTTGCCTGAGCATGCGGTCATATTTTTTTTGAATTTCATTTTGCTAAAATTCAGTAGCAACATGGGGCTGTATGAAATATTATTTGATTTTGTAGGCTCCCAAATTCACCTTGAACAGTGATTTAGGCAAAATGTGGTGGGAGCAATAAAAACCTCTGCAGCCTGCCTACTGCAGGAGAGGGATCGGCACTGGAACTGGCACCTCCATTCTCAGTGGCCGCCCACCGCACTGCTTGAGAAAGCCTAATCCACAGAATAACAGCGATGCTTTTCCATTTCAGCCAACATGCAATTGTTAGACATGTGTAGGGGTGTTTTAACAGTGGTTTTACTAAAACTGTGATTCATTATTCATTGTTATAATTGATTCCCCATGCTTCCCTCTGTTTCAGGAGGCAAAACCGAGTTGCTTAGCTCATAAACAAATAAATAGTTTCTTAGTCATAAACAAATAAACAAAAGTCATTAAACTAGAAAGCATATGTTTAAAACATCCCAGTTGTGAGTTAAGGTTATGGAAGAGGTAGAGAGGGGCTTTTTTCCCCTCCTTCCATAATGTTAGAACATAGGGTCATAAAATGAAGATGAAAAAGAATAGCAGGATACTCAGGACACACCAAGGGTAAGTCTTCTTCACAGTATGCAAAATTAAAATATGAAATTGGCCTCCATAAGATGTGCTGATGCTTGCCAACTTTAAAAGGGGAAGTGCTGGTAACTCTCTCTCTCTCTCTCTCTCTCTCTCTGTGTGTGTGTGTGTGTGTGTGTGTGTGTGAGAGAGAGAGAGAGAGGGAGAGAGAGAGAGAGAGAGAGAGATCCAGTATTGGAGGCAATTTGCTCCTGCACATCAGTGGCTGGGATCTTCCACTATCATCATCATCATCTTCATCTACAGAAAGATGAAGTGCTATTTATGTTATGTTCTTGAGTTGAATCTCACAAAGATCTATCCCATAAATCCACTTATCTTACAATGCCCTACTTGAATAGAAATACATTTCCCTTTCTTTGAAGTATTTGCAATTTCGGGGTTAGGTGGGCTTCCTGGTAGAAGCAGCTCCTCTGCAAATAGAGTCTTTCTTTGAGCTTCCACATGTCTCACTGCACAACAGCTGGATGGAATCTGGACCATGACCTTGCCTGACACAAGAACGGTCCTGGAGTCCCAAAAGTGAGAGGCGTGATTTCAAAGGCTGATGTGCAGGCCGAAAGAATCTCCAACAGGGAACTCACCGGGTTCCATAGTATGCCCATTCCTTGTTCCTTATTTCTGTCACTGAGTTTCCTCCCATATGAGGACAGTAGGTTCCTCCAATGTCATGGTGCATTATTCTCACAAGTCCGGGCTATCCTGGACCCAGAATAGCCGCAGTGGTGCCTCTTCCCTTTTGAGAATGTTGCATTCATTCCCTGAGAATTAGGACATTTTCTGCTCAAATAGGTTGTTGGTGTAACAAGTAGGTGTAGTCCTAGTCCTTCCTCCAGACCATGGCTGAACACATTGGGTGTGGGGGTCATGCAGATGCCCTTTTTGAGAGTCCAGAGGAAGCAGGAACAAGTACTTCAGGCCTGATTTCCATCTATGTGCCTCCAGTACACAGGAGATCTGGCAGTGCATCCAGCTGCGTGGGACAATGCTCAATGAAGGTCTGGGAAATGCAGACTTTCTGTGTCGTCTCCCACTGCAGAGTTTGTTGCCAAAGTGGCAGTGGAGACAAAAAAATCACAAGACTCACCTTACCTTGTGTATAAGCAGAATCATGCCCCAGTACTCCCCTGGAAGCATTTGGAAAAGATTTTTACCCTTTTTGTCTGCAGAGTTTTTATTGTCTTTGTATAATGTGTGTGTGTGTACAGCCATGTCCAGTTATATGTCCAGATCCGAAGGTTAGAAATAGAAGAAGCTTAAGCATAAGGGCCCCAAAGTATCTATAAAAATATCAATCAATCTTCTGGGGCGGTCAGCAGTGAAACCTGACTGGACCGAAAGAAAATATGTTTGAATTCTGACCATAAGTGATCAAGTGAGTAACTATTTGTAAGCACTATGTAGTTAAAATTGCTCAGAACTTACTGACATCTTGCAATTCCTCCTTTACTTTATAATCATGAGGGCTAGAACTTTGTTTATTATTGCAAGCTAAGATTTTCATAATGTTAAGTCTACAGGTCATGTACAAGGTTATTGTCTTCCCCGCTGTAGTTCTTCAGCTTGCAGGCTTATACAAAACCACATTGTCAGCCAAAATACCTTTTTATCGGGCTAACATTCATTCAAGAAAGAATTCAAAAATATGCAGAGTGTATGAGATGAAAAATATTTAACATTCATGGCACTTAGCAGACCCTGTGACTCGAAGGGTGCCAGCTCTGGCATGTAATCAAGCCTTTGGAAAAAAAATATAAGAAGTTGCCAAAAGGGCTTCCAATTAAAGGACTTTCTCTAAGCACCATTGCAAACAATTAAAATTGGATGTATTTTATAGCTGACCTTTCATCTGGTGTAAAAATCTGTTTTAAATACTGAAACTTGTTTGATCATCAAATTTTTAAAAAAAGATTCTAAGGCAGCACTTACATCCAGCTGTACTGAAATGTTGTGCATGTGGTGACTTTTGGAAGCTTTATGCTCTTTTTCTTTTTTCTTTTCGGGTGTGAGTGTATGTGTATATACAGCTGGTTGCATGAATAACTTTGTCTTTTTGAGCCAGTCACTAAAAATAGTAAGGGCTGGGTTTCAAAGACTTCTATCATCCAAGATTTTTTATATTCAGGATGAATTTTATTCCACAGCAGAGCTACCTCACTCAAATGTCACTTTCTTGGGCTTAATTTTAAGTGGACTCAGCCTGATTTACAAATATCATTTCTGTTCACATTAACCAAAGGACCATGAGCAAGAGACCTGTGCCAATACAATATCTCAGCTGATTTTCAGTGCTCAGTTGCGGGGTTAGGGTGTCATTACTTAGGCTGCTATCCTGAATTGTACCCACTAGGAAGTAAACTCTAACACATTCAGTAGGGCATTCTTCTTCAACAAGCATGATCGGGATCAGAGCTCATAGCAAAAACAGGTAAAGGAAGGAACTAGGCAATTTTTGCACCAATCAAAAAAGTCACAGATAGAACAGCAGTTTTCAAATATGCAAAGCGAAGACTCTACCAAGGCCCCTGGAAGCAATGCGCTCAGGTTGGGACAGTAAAGGATATTGTTCTAAGTCATGTCAAACACTTGTATCCATGACACTGTTTTACTACTTTGCTGTAATGTTCTAAAGGTACTTATTGTTTGATATAACAATATGCCAGTTTTTGTATTGCATTGTGTGTTTATGCCAGTTTTTGTATTGCATTATGTGTTTTTATGCAAACCACTTGGAAATCTCAGGATGTCAAATAGCACAGAAGTGACTTTAAACAAATAAATAAATAAATAAATGTTACATGTTGTTGCTGTTAGTCACGAAGTCGTGTCCAACTCATCGCGACCCCATGGACAACATTCCTCCAGGCTCTCCTGCCCTCCACCATCCCCCGGAGTCCACTCAAGCTCACACCGACTGCTTCCACCTCATCCTCTGCCGCCCCCTTCTTCTTTTGTCATCTATTGTGCCCAGCATTAGGAACATAGGATGATATAATTCTCTCTTTCTCTCAGACTTAAAGTCTTTCCTCAAACTATAAGTCTCTCAGTTCCTCAGATCTCACTTGCTCAATTCCTCTCCACCATGCAAAGTAGGACCAGGGCCACCAGGTAGCTATTTTAAAAAGTACTTATTTTGATTAAATGCTGCACTTTACTGGTTGCAATGAATCTACATGACTTTACAAGACCTGAACACTCCACATATAGAGGTTAACATGTTTGCATAAGCAGGATTGACAAGTTATGCTCATTTTTGTACATGGTAATGGAGTTACAGCCCTTACTAGCCCTACCTGGGTTAACTGACCCACCTCTCACCTCTATCCACAGGTTTGAGCCCTGTTTACAACAAGTAACTTCTTCCTGGTGAACCACAGAAGCATCTATAAACTCACGAAGAATTGGTTCAAGATTTTGCAACTCAGGTTATGACTGTGCCACAAATACTTAATATAGATATTTGTGGGCAAACAAGTAAGGGTAAGAACAATAAGTGAGAGATAGTAATTTGGAGATATATTTGCAAATCTCTTCTAAAATATGGATCTGTAATATCTTGCTTTGGGATTATGATACAATATTCCCTGAGTATTGATCCACCTACTGAGCATTTCATGGAGTTGTGAATCTCTTAAGTTGTCTCTGTAGCTTGTCCCTTTTGAACAGCTGATCTGCAGCAATTAGTATGAAAAATGTTTTGTTCCATGCTAGGTAAAGTTTAATTTCTGAATAGCAAATGCCTGTTGAAGGCAAGGAACAAGCCACAGTGGTGTCCCCCCTCCCCTCCCCCCCACCACACGCACACCAAACTATTTGACAACTAATGTCCCCTGGAATTTATTATATGATTCAGTTGTAGAAAACTACCTGGATTCAGATACTATTGAGGATTGTTCACAGTGGTAGTCTGAAATTGACCTGCCAAGCAGAAGAGAGGTTGCATTTCCCAGTTAGATTGTGAATTGCCAATTTGTGTGACAAAGCAGTACAAATCAGTATCTTTTTCTTGCAGTACGGCAATTTCTAAGCCAGTTTCTTTCTTCAAAGGATGAAATACAGTTTCTTCACCTTTGAAATTCATGAATGATATCTGCTTGAGAGCATTCCTGGAAAAACGCTAGAAAACTCTTCTTTACAGGGAACTAAATTCAGTATCATGCTTCTAAAGATTTGTTAGTTCAGCACACACTGCTCCCAAATTTGCTCCAGTTCCTGGTTCTCTGGAGCAGATTCAGAGGATATGCCTGGGGATGTGTGGTAAGGAACCATTCCATTTCCTGGTTCTACAAGCAGAAGCAGTTCTGTCAGTGGAATGACACTGCTGGATTCAACCCAGGAATAACAGAGGAGAAACTGCATTAGAGTCTTATTAGTGTGTGTTGCAGTGTTCTTGTTTTGTTTTGTTTTTAATGCGGTAATTGCATCCACCATATTTATAATGCCCCACAAAATTATTACAATTGTGGATTAAGTAGGTAAAAATCAGAAGGACATGAAATGAATAAGAGGAGGTTTGAAAGGTCATGTATATTGCATCATTTGTGGGAGGAAGTGCATGTTTGCAGAATGAACGCAGCACAAGCCTTGCTATACTGCTGCAATTGCAAGGAAAACGGGGACAGAGAGTGGTGGAGTTTGATCATTACATAGCACGTGACAATACAACTGTAACAACACGGTGTATGGTCACTCACAGCTGCGCTGCTATGTATGCATGCAGACAAAAGTAGCTGCAAAACAAACAAAGCACCGTGGAGAAGAGCAATAGATGGGACAGTGGTGATGCAGGCCAGGGTACCACTGCCGTTGCTGTGCTCTTCCTGCCTGTACCCTACCACCATTGGATGTGGCATTTTTGTTGACCCTTCTGGGGGCTCACATCTCCTACAACCCCTGGGATGAAGCAATGAGAAAGAGAGCGTGTGTGTGGGAGGGGGGAGGGAGAAGCTTAAATTCACTCCTTCTGCTAAGGGCTAAAATACCACTAGGTTGGAACTCAACTCGTCTTTGTTGTTCATGGAAGCCAAAAGCACCAGAAGCAGCTTGGGATACATCAGAATATTAGAGAGGAAAAGCATCAGCACAATGGGTTAGATTTGCATAGTGTGTCCCATGCGTGAACCAGATGTTAGAGGACAAAGATTTAATGCTTGTGTAAATTAGACCCAGGCATAAGAGAATACATTAATTTAGTTGCAAACAGACAGGCACTTATCATTTTAGGGATTCAAATACAACACTGTCTTTCCTATTTTATTTGCTTAACTGTATTGAGCATGGCTTTTATAATGTGTCCCCAACAAACAGGCAGACATATCAGTCCCAGCAGTAGAAGTCTACCTTTAGAATTTCTTAATATAGCATATGCACCAAATGCCAAATGCAGAAGGAATGTTCTTTTTCATTTGTCCCTGTTACCATTTCTGTGGGACCCAACCACGCTCTCATCCCTTCTGTTATGTAGTATTAATACTATTTGTATGTATGCTTAATTCACTTTTTTCTCATTTTGTTACACCACTGTGGACACTTCTTGATGAGGGACAGATTCAGCAAATAAGAGATATTAAAATAAAAATAATATCTCTTTTTCAGCAAAGATGCACACTACTGACATACCTTTCATTCTTTTAGTTTGCACATTTTGACATAATACCTAAAGGTGTAATCCAAGCAAGTTTATACATTTCTGAATCTCATTAATTTTCACTAGAGAGATTTAAGTACACACTTACACTTTGATCTCCTACTGTAGGATTTAAACCTGCTTAGATTTTGTTGGATTGTCCCTTATGTGGCATCTTCAACAGATAATTGATCTTCTGGTTAAGTGATAATACAATGATGTGATAATAACAAGAAGAAACTATTTGTAACTATACAGAAGCTGGCGCAGATAAGGAAAAAAATCTGCCCAACTCCTGTGATGTCAGCTGTTATTTCATTCAAAATACTATTTTTCACCTCTTAAAATCTATGGTTTGAAAGTTGACATGGGTTTGGACAAATGGCCTCTGAAAAGCTTGGCTTAAAACAGCCGAAAACCACCAAGTTCAAGATCTCGAACTTCAGATGTGAATACGATTTCCATCTGGGTCATTAGCAAATATTTCAACAACAGAAACTGCAAGACATGATTGAAACACTCCAGTTTGGCACCAACAATGTTTTTCTGCATCTACTGTGTTCGTAAACATACTGTTAGGAGCTCCTATGCAGTCCAAGACTTAAGTAGCAAAGCGCACGCATGTTGTTAGCGTTCTTACTGTTCCTGCAAGCTCTCAGGGCATGAGGAGTGTATTACTGAAATCTGGGGGCAGTTTGCCATGCCAAATGAGTTGCTAAATTAACATAACTTGAAAGGAGAAGTAATTGTTTCAATGCACCTCTTGAGATCTGGAGGAAGAGGCTAATGCAAAATTATTCTTGCATTTGTTTTTTTAATTGTAAACTTCTCCAGGCTTGGAAAATTTATCTGCAAGGTAGTTCAAGGCAAACCTTGACAATGTAAGTTTTCTCCTAGTAATTGGTGCTGAAGGTAGAGGCTTACAGTACAATTCTAGGTATGTTTGGGTTCAGCGGGTCTCATTCCCAGGTTCAAGAGGAAGAATTGCAGAATTAACCACCATCTTCTCTGGAGTTGCACCTGGCACAAGTGGGTGGCTCCTCGGCGGATCAAGGAGCACCGTTTTAAGTGTCGTCCAGTGCCAGTGTGGTCTCCCTTCAGGAGGAAGCCAGACTGACATCGTGCCCTCCGCCGCCGCTGCCTGGGCGAGAATACGTCGCTTCGCTTGCCTTCAGGAAGGCAAGCGGAGCGGTCTGGAGCCCACCGCGCCCCTGCTGGGGAGAAGGAGAAGGAAGCAGGGGGCGTCCCGTTCCTTCCCGCCTGCCGACCAGCAGCGCCGGCGCGGGCGGGCGAGCGAAGGCGCTTGCCCTGCTTGCCTCCTCCTTCCCGAGGAAGAGGTGCGCGGGACTGCGCCGCCTTCTCAAGCCCCCTCAGGATATGACGCTCCTGGCCCCAGGTCGACATGGCACCCACGGGACGGGGCGCCGCAAGTGGGGCAGGGTGGGCAACGCGTTCGGCTGGGCGCCCTCCGTGGCACGATCGCAGGGGGATCGCATCGGGGGGTCGGGCTGGGGAGTGTTTGGCTCGGGAAGGGCCTCGCACGGGCGCCCCGAGGGAGCGAGGCAGGGATGCGGAGAAGCACCGGCCCCCTTGGGAAGCGCTTACCAAGCTGCCCCCGCCCCCCGCAGTTACTTGGCCCGAACTCGGGCTAAAACTGGGGCAGCAGGATCGCTAACGAGAAGTCCCGCTGCCAGCACTGGAGGGAGCGCGGGGCAGGGAAACAGAAATGCCCAAAGTGCCGCCGCTGCCCCTTGGTGCTCCCCCCACCTCTGCCCAGACCCAGATCCTCAACCTCCGCAACTGTAAGCCTTTTGCAGGCCCCCGTTATCCCTCCAATACACAGTTCAGGCCAAAGAGAGGTTGCCTGCAGTTGCCCCAGGCATACCGAGATAGACATTCACTATACGCTAAGCCCGGGTGGTTTTGAGAAGGTCTGCAAGCTTCCATAAGTTGAGGTGGGACTTAGCAGTCAGAGCGAAGCCGAAAATGGTAATTCTGACTTGACTTTCAGTATTTCATGTTTGTGGACTTCACTGAATGTTTGCATGGTATTCTTCTTTGCTCCCCAGGCAGGTTTTCATTGTGCTGCTGCTCCTGAGGCTAAACGCAACTGGTGGTCTGTAAAAAAGATGGACGACTCGCAAAGCTTCCAGTCAAAAGAAATTAGGAAGTGATTCTCTTTGCCTCCTCAACTGGTTTTCCTTAGCAAGAAGAAAGGCAGAAGTAGTTGGATCACAAGGGAGGGTCACAAATGGAAAATGGCAACCAGACCTATATGTATGTGCTCGTACTTCCTCCCCCTAGTAGTTTGTGGGGACTTTACATGATGTTGGCATCATCCAGAGGGATGGAGAATGTAGAAGGACTGGGAGCAGCATTACCTTTGAAAAGCCAACTTAATCTGTTGTGTTTTGCTCTGCCTCTGCTGATGACGGTTTAGCGTTATTTAGGTTCTGGTGAAGCCTGGACTGCTGTGTCCCTTTGTAGAGTGGGGTCTTTTGCTTCACTTCATTTTTATAAAGTCAGATTTCAGGAAGGGGAAAGCACCACTGAAGCTCTGGGGCAAGAAACAGAGCAAAGCTAATCCATAAATACGGGCTTGGCTACTTTGGCTGGTTGGCTGCTTTGGCTGGTCTCTGAGTGGGGCTGACCCGTTTTAGCAATTTTGGGCTGCAGTTATGTGGGAATGGAATAGCATACCAGTGACCTTATGGCCCAAGGCCTTGGAGCCTGAGGATGGAATGCAACCTGTCCTGAGTGCAGGAGAGCCAAACCCTGCCCCTTTCTGGAGCACTGAGTCCTGAGCAGATGGAAGCCTCACAATGCCTCTCTTTGGCTGGTCCTCTGCCTGGACTCTAAGCTCTGGAGCATCTTGCTTTGAGGGCATGAGGTTGTGATCCTCTGGGAATTGGGGTTCTGGATCTGAGTCTATGACACCCTTTTGCTTGCCCTGTTTTTGCATTTGATAATGTAATGGTCAGGTCAATCATTAAATGGGGAGGGGTGCTGTAGCTAGCTGGGTATTGTTGGAGACCATGATGCTACATGATACTACACTTAAAATTACCATTTTCTTCTCTTTCTTTCTAGGAAAATATGCCTAGAGAAAGTAACATTTTGTTTTAGTCTTGAAATATGCTTTGTTAAAGTTATAGTTGTTATACCGAGCTATAAATTTTATAAAACTGATTAAATGTTGTAGATCTTTGAGCTGGGACTTGGACGGAGTTTAGGAAATAAGTTGAAACAGGGACATACTCGTATATATACTGACAATGCACATATACAGAGACATGTCTATTAATTTGCAACTTTATACAATCTAATCAATGATAATTGACTCAAATCAGATTATTAATTGATTAACCTTTCTTTGCCTGAGTTAAAATTCCAGTTTCCAGCCTGCCAGTAGAGATGCGGCAAGTAGTTTCTTGCATCAGATGAAGGCCCAGGTGGCTGGGCAATCTCGTCCTCATTGCTGCTTTGCAGGCTACCCCAGAGCTTTGATTTTCCTGATCGCCCCCCCCCCCCGTACTTGGCAGCTTGAGGAGAGCACCCTCAACAGTCTGTGTGTGGTTCAACTTCTGCCCCCACCTTGCTCATTGCTAAGTGATAACCTGCAGCGGAGGAGCTGTGGGAAGGAGTGGGGAGTTTGGGCAGGTCTTTTTCGTCTGCTGCTCTTCATAACTTATTGTTTTTTCTCTCCTGGCCTCAGCACTATTAGTTATTTCTTTTCTTTCTTTTTTATCACATTGGCTGCAGACTCCTTACAGTCTACTGGGTCTGCGTGTTCCCTGCCAAAACCAATATTCATGCAGCTGCCAGAGGCAGCTTTGACTGGCGCTTCATTAAAGGCAGTGAGGACCATGGCTCCAAAATAAAATAAACTCAGCCATTTCAGATCTTTCTGACAATGTTACAGGCTTCATGATGTCACCCTACAACCACCCATTGCCACTCTGTAGCTCTTCCAACAAGGCATGTGAAATGGGTGGATCTCCATGTTTTATGCATTGCCTCACAAGAAGGAGAGAGTGGGAATTCAGAAGGTCTAAGGAGCATGGCTCGTCCCCCTCTTGCATTCTCCAGGAGGGTCTAAGGAGCACATTCATCTTTTTTTCTCTCTATCTCCAAAGTGAACTTCCTGAGCTTTTTTGCTTCGACATCAGACAAAGCGAAATTTCATTGCTAGAAAGCATCAATGAGGACAAGATTGCCCAGCCACCTGGGCCTTGGTCTTTGAGGGGATGAAGTGGGGAGCTCTCAGTAGAATTTTACATCTCCTTTTGACCCAATGGCTGGGACAGACCCTCTCATGACTATGTCAGAGATAACAGGACAGTGAAGAGTGAGCAACTCACAGCACTGAAACAACTTTGGAGAACTGTGGCCACAGAGGGTATATAAAAGATGGTACAAATCAATTTTTCTCCACCCACTCTAACTAAAGCTCGTAGCACACCCACACAGTATACAACATGATAACAATGCCTTGTTTTTGCATAACATATTTAGGCTGAAGTCCTATATACAGTCCTTACCTGGGTGTAAGTGCATCTGAATCAGCTCGACTTCCTTCTGAGTTGACATGTTACCCTGGCAAAAGCTCTCAGGTACTTCTCTGCCATTTGGCTAGCTCCAGTGAAGTGAGGTTAGCAAAATGGCAGGTTGTTTCATGGATTAAGATATTCTTTATTCTGCAGGAATGGCACTTAGAGGATTTTCTTCCTCAGGTGCCAAAATCACTTGACCTCGGTGCACTTTGAGTTGTGTGGCAAAGGAGGACAGGGCTTGCTGTTCCACTGCAGGCAGCAAAGTGCTTTTGGCCTGCCCTGTTGAGGAGGGAAGGTTGGAGTGCCAAAGTCTGCCTCATGAGTTCAAGCCTGAGGTGGGATGTCAACTGTGGACTGCGAAAACAACACAGAGAGCTCGTTGTCCCGTCTTTCTCTGCCGAGTATGCTCAGCAACAGGTCAAGACACAATCCATATAACAATGTTTTTTGACAAAAATGAATGAGGAAGGCATAGTAATTTAATAACAGGGATTTAGCAGCAAAACAATCATTTTAAAAGGGTATATTTGCTTAGTATACTTTCACATGTTGGCTTAACATTTCTGCTTCAGACGTTTGTAATAATGATGAAACATGGTCTTTTGAAGTTTTGGCTTCTAATATGATTAAATAGTTCTTGTCTAACTCTCATGTTCCCTACAACTGTAAAAATAGAGGCTACTCCAAATTAAAAACAATCATTGATAATATCCTCCATATTCTGTGAAAGGAAATAGAAACCAAATAGCCATACTTTTAGGCCTTCCCCGTAGGATGCTTGGCCTGCTACCAGTGGAATAGTCAAGGTGGAGCACCACCGCAGGACTCTTTTCCAGAGCAGGGGTGATGACATCATCTGCCCAGGTGGCAGGTGATGGACAAACCCACCTTATGATAACAAACGATGAAGCAATAACAAGATCTTCAAGTTATTACTGCATGCAACAGATTAGTCGAGCCTTGCTAATCTGGTGGTCTTTAGAACCTGGACCAGGATGATGTGAGTTGAAGTCCAACATTCCTTGAGGGTACCAGCTTGGGAAACATCAACAGATAGAGAGCCAAATCTTTAGGAAAATAGTCAAGCATAAATTCAAGAATTGAACATGACAGGCTTGGAGATTTTTATGGCATATTTGCTTGTATTCCTTTCCTAGTTTGGGATATATATTCCAGAGCATACAAGATACATCTCCTGCTAGTTTTAGGTACAATCAATTATTAGAATGTTGGGAAATACCAATAAAGAACATTGTCTTCTCCAAACTCATTGGTTAAGCTAAGAAATAGCTAAGCTACTTCTTCATGTGTAAATCTTAATCATAGGACATCCCAATCAGCCATTTAGAAAGGCAGGCTGAAGCTTGCGTGAAAAAAGTACATTTATTAGTGAGTAGGCCCCAGCCAAAGAACAGTGTCCTTTTTTATGTCTACTGGCATATTTTTACTCTTTATCTTCACTAGAGGATGCTGGAAAAATGAATGGATGTCATAAGAAAGGGAAGGGACAATGAATCTCAAAGATTACAAAAGCCCAATTTGTTTGCAAATTAGCATGAGAGAGAGAGAGAGAGAGAGAGAGAGAGAGAGAGAGAGAGAGAGAGAGAGAGAGAGAGAGAGAGAGAGAGACAGAGAGAGAGAGAGAGACAGAGACAGAGACAGAGAGAAAGAGAGCACAAGAGAAAGCTATTCTACTAAACAGTCCTGTGTGAAGTTAGTTTGTAATAGCATGGTCAAAATGTCCTGAATTAAATGGGCTTCACACAGCTTTCCACATGAACTTGCTTCTGCACTGTTACATTTTCCTACTATGATTTGTGCCTCAAAAGGCATGCAAAGCAAATGCCAAGGTATGTACATGGTCTGAGGGTAGCTGTGGAAGCAACTGTAAGGCATCTGAAACAAAACATCTGCAAGAATGGAATATGTGACAAACATGCAGACCAGTGAGGTCACTGCAAGGTTTTTTAAAATTTTGAATATCATTCAAAACTAATATATTTAATGAGAAAATTTGGTAATTGGAGGTGTCCTGGACTTGTAGTGCTCGAATCTGAATTTCCCCTAAGGATCATTGTTATTTGAATCTTGGGTTTTGGTCTGATTTATTGTAAAAATCAGACAGGCCATGTGGGTTCAACTCTAGTTCCCAAAGTCTCAGTGTGTTCATATCTGAGATTTTGGCTTGGAATCATGATCTCCATATAACCTATCCAACTACTGAAGTATTTTTAACATTTTGTGGGGAGCTCTGCTGAAGGACTGTAGGCTTTTATGATGCAGATGTTTGATTTATATTTCACCATTTATAATATTTTCAAAGTGCTTTACAAGTCTCCTGTCTGAAATGGAGCCATAGCATTAGAGGCTTGCATACTGTGAAGGCGAAGGTCATAAAGGTGAAAGGCCAACTAGAGAAAGAACTAACACTGGGAGTTAAAGTAACTGTGCTTAAGGCATCTTGGTAATGAAGACTTCCATGCATATGTATCAGTGTAGTCTCATTTCTTATCTGAGAAAGAGATTATAGCTATGGCCCGAACCCTGTCCATATTTTTATTGATACTCTTGAAGAATAGTGAGATAGGACTTACCTTTGTGGAAGCCATGTTGATTCTTTTCTCTCTCTCTCTCTGTGCTTACTGATTCTAGCTTTAATAATGCATTCGAGCAATTTACCCAGATCAGATGTTAAGCTAACTGGCCCGTAATTCTCTGGATCCCTGTTTAAAAATTGGTGTTACTTTGGCCATTCGCTGCTCTTCTGGTACAAAGGCTGACCTTAGGGGCATATTAAATTAGTGAAAAGGTCAGCAATTTCATATTTAAACTCTTTAAGAACTCTAGGATGGATACTACCTGGTTTAACTTTCATTTGTCAATAAAAGTTAAATGAGCTGTATTTTTCTGCTGGGTTCTCCATATGAAATTTAGCCCCCAAGTGTAGATTTTTATTACTTTCTTCCCCACTTTTTAAGCCTGGGTTTAGTTTTACCTATCAATTTAGGTTATGCCCCTGTGCAAGGCTGCAGGTGCTGTAGGTTTCTATTGAGTGCATCCTCCGGAATTTAGCTCTGTGCAGGGAAATCCTTCAGGGAATTTTGCCCCCTTGCTGTGCTTTGTACCAAAGTGCTGCAGGGTCCCTTGTGAAGAGACAGGCATCCATCAACCGAGTTCCAATAGCAGTTGTTGAGTCCTGACACACTCTTCTGCTCCTGCTGCCTTGAGCCTATGTATCAAATATCATTGCACCCTGGTGCTTGAAGCCAGCATAGGGTGAAAGAATCGTGGGTATTCAGTATTTCTGTCCTTACAGCTAGCTCACTGTGCAATGTGAAAATAATATGAAACTAAATCAGAAATGCTGTGGGCCACATATTTTTCTAATATTGTTTCTTTGGTGGGTGGAGAGGTCTTCTTTCTGGGTTGTTCCACAACTTTGATTTAATTCAGAACCTACAAGACCTTTTGGAAAACAGAGAGAAGGCATCAGTGAGACACTGTGAATAGTTTATGAGTTATGTTAAAAAACAGTGTGGGATCGTTAGAACCAAGCCCTCTTCTGTTTCTAATCATTTTCCCATTAACATTGTTGCTTCTCAACCTGAGAGAGTGTAGCATGATCTTATGGTGAAACCTGGATGGTTTAGATGCACATGAATATTCATAGTTGAAACCAAGATAAACTTTGTGATAAGAATAATATACTCAGTAATGATTTCATCTATTTCCTTTGAGTCCATTCTCCCAGGAGCTTGGAGAGCCTGGAAGGTTCCTAAGAACTGGCAGTGACAACAACATAAATGCTATATCCTTTAATAGGAGCTGAAATTGTTGGACAACATATGTGGTGCATATGGCAAGCCCCCTACAGATGCTCCTGGAATGCATGCAAAGTGTCCTTACTCCCAGCCGTCATGCATTTATTTAAGGGTGGTGCAGGGAAATGGGAAATTTTGCAGCTAGGAGTTGGTGACCCTGGGGCATCAGCAATGGTTTGGAACCAGTGTGACCTCGTTCGGAACCCCTTGCCATTGGTTAGGATCAAGCATGGAGTGGCGTGCAACCACCGTTCGCAGCAAAAGCATTTTAGAAGAATAGCCATAGTGTGAGTGCTGCGCAAAGGGAATTTCAGTGTCATTACCAGTTAGGACATCATGATCGTGTGCTGTCTGCTCATGCAATTGCAACATTTTTTATTATTATTTTTTTATTAAAACATTTTTATGCCGCCCCATTCGCCGAAGCCTCAGGGCGGCTTACAACGTGAAGTTAAAAACATAATAATTATAACATTAAATTAAAAATATAAACATTAAGTTAAAAATGCAAAAATACCAATATAAAATAAAATCCAATAATATTAACAATTAAAATGCCGCTTAAATAAAAAGGTCTTTGCCTGGCGCCGAAAAACAAACAACAACGGCACCAGGCGGACCTCTCTGGGGAGCGCATTCCATAACTTAGGTGCCACCACTGAGAAAGCCCTCCTTCGAGTACCCACGCTCCTAATTTCTTTCACGGAGGGTTCCCGGAGAAGGGCCTCTCCCGCCGATCTCAAGGGGCGGCTGGGCATATATGGATGTAAGCGCTCCTTCAGGTAACCAGGACCCAAGCCGTTTAGGGCTTTATAGGTCATCACCAACACCTTGAATTGGGCCCGGACTTCAATGGGAAACCAGTGAAGCTGACGGAGAACTGGAGTCAAGTGAACATAACGCCCAGTCCGCGTCAGCAGCCTGGCAGCTCTATTTTGAACCAATTGAAGTATCCGGACCGTCTTCAAGGGTAGCCCCACGTAGAGCGCGTTACAGAAGTCAAGACGGGAAGTCACCAGCACATGTGTCACTGTCGCGAGGCAGTCGTACTCCAGGTAGGGGAGCAGCTGATGAATCAGCCGAAGCTGAAGGAAAGCGCTCCTCGCTACTGCTGTCACCTGAGCTTCCAGTGAAAGCTCCGGGTCGAGGAGCACTCCCAGGCTGTGGACCTTGTCCCTAAGAGGGAGTGCAACCCGTTCAGGACTAGGTTCAATTCACCCTCTCCGAAGCCCGATCCACCAACCAACAGGACCTCCGTCTTGTCTGGATTGAGCTTCAGTTTATTGGCCCTCATCCAGCCCATTACCTCGGCCAGGCACCGGTTCAGTACAGCCACTGCCTCACCTGGATTGGTGGAAAACGAGAGGTAGAGCTGGGTATCATCAGTATACTGATGATTCCGCAGCCCACACCTCCTGATGACCTCTCCCAGCAGTTTCATGTAGATGGTGAACAGCAAAGGGGACAAAATGGACCCCTGCGGTACTCCATGGCATAGCTGCCATGGTGTAGAGCCATAGTCCCCCATCACCACCTTCTGGAACCAGCCATTGAGATAGGAGTGGAACCACTGCAAAGCAGTGCCTCCGACCCCCAATCCCGCAAGCCTATCCAGAAGGATACCATGGTCGATGGTATCGAAAGCCGCTGAGAGGTCCAGGAGAACCAACAGGGACATACTCCCCCTGTCCTTCTCCCTGCACAGGTCATCGTACAGGGTGACCAAGGCAGATTCAGTAGTGTACCCGGGTCTGAAGCCGGACTGAAATGGGTCCAGATAATCAGTTGACATGGGTGCACCATGTCAAAGGGACAGGTTCAGCCTTAAAAAAGAAGCCCCCAGGTGGTGTTCAATGGTGTCACTCCACGGCCTCCAAGATCCTCAGCTCCCACTGCCTATGATTTTTTTCTGTGGGGACATTAAAAGCCAAGTGTGCCGCACATCCTGCAACCACTGATGAACTAAAAAGGAGGATTGAAGAGGAAATAGCTGGCATTCCTCTTGACACGTTACATTGAGCCATACAGAATTTCCACAACAGGCTGTCAGAATGTGTATGGAGAAATGGACAACACATTCATGATGCTGTCTTCAAGACATAACATGAATATTGAATGAATATTGATTACCATCATTAGTTGCATATCCTGTACAATACATTTCATCATAGAATGCACTGTATAATGTGTTTATTCATGCATTGAACGTCAATTGAAAATTTCCCATTTCCCTGCGCCACCCTGTATATTCTGCTCTTTGCATTATCACAGCTCCAGATCCTGGACCTCTCAGCAGCTTTCGATATTATTGAACAAGGTGGGCGGTTCAGGTTTTCAGGTAAGTGATTTTGGCCCTGTCCTGGATGGGGTAGTACTTCCTCTAAAGGACAGGGTCCACTGCTTGGGAGTGCTCTTCGACCCAGAGCTGTTCCTGGAGGTCCAGGTGGTGGCGGTGGCGAGGAGTGCTTTCCTTCAGCTTCAGCTGATCCATCAGCTGCGACCTTACCTGGATGAGCACTGCCTAGCAATGGTGATATATTCTCTGGTAACCTCCCAGGTGGATTATTCTGGCCTTTATGGAGCAGCTGAAAGTTGGTGAGGTTTGTGAAGGCACTGGGAAGAGTTACTTAAAATGACAGGGTCACACTGCAAAAGGACAGCTGTTATTCCTGTAAGTATCTGCTCTTGCTAATTTCCCCCTTGCTAATTTCCCCCTGTTTTTAAGTGAATGCTCAGTAATGAGACTCTGGCAACTGTGCAAAGATTAGCCTACAGTCTCACCGAGCCAGTTGCCATGTGCGCTACCTACTCCACTTAAGCCACCCCTTTGACTGTTGAAACACACAAAAGATGGACCCAGGTGTGGTTGTACCTACTGGGCATGAAGAAGAGAGCACTTGTGAAAGTCCAGTAATGGTAGTAAATTATGAAAACATCTGCACAATTTTCTAGTACAAAAAAGTGAGTCACAGTTGCACAGTTTTGAAGTCCTGGTTTTGTTTTTCTTCTTTTTAAAGTGGCAAACCAAAAGGAACAGTGATCTGAATGAGGAGAGAGAGAAAAGATGGGTTCTGTTGCAAAGGATACTGGGATACTGGCTGAAGGTCCACGGGAGAAGCAGTGAGAAAAGAAACCATGGTGAGCCTTAACATCTGCTCACTGTGCCATGGATTATTAAGCTACTGTGTAGCCAATTTACAGAGTGGCATGCAGATCTTTCCAATGACTCTATCCACCACCATGTAGTTTTGAGAAAAAGAGGAAGGCAGAGAAGAAGGCAGTAAGAAATAAAGAAAAAAGACCAACATTCATATTCAGTCAATAAATTAAAAGTGGCTTCCATATTAGACACTAGAATTAAAAGTGAACCTGAATCTGAAGTTTTAAGTCTCTGAGAATATGATGATGGTTGCATTTTCCAGGCAGCCACATGGTGGTGCTAAACTGCAGCTCAAGTGGTCTTCCTAGCAGGGAAGATCAGTTAAGAAAAGTTTCTTCTTTCTTTGTCAGTTAAGTGTGACTTCCAGAGACATCTATACAAAAGGTGTGATGCTTGGTCATTTGGGGAACTTGAGTTCACTACCTAGTGCATTTTCACAATTCAACTCTGGCATTATAATAGAGTGTAGGAACCCCTTTCAGCCCATAGGTCAAATTCAGTCTTGCAGAATGGCTGCATTTCAGGGGCAGATGAGGCTGAATGGAAAAGGTGGGGTAAAAACTACAGAAAAGAGCAGACTGTTGTAGTGTAAAGCTTTTGCTGCAGTAATTAAGCTTCGGGAGAATTATTCCAGCTGCTTAGATAGGGAGAAACCCACCCAACAATCAGGAAACCACTGCAATGGTTGACAGTTGGGCAAAGAGACCGGTGCCAGGTAAGCAGCATGGCCTTCTGGGAAAACCAGAGAGGTTGCATCGGCCTTTGAGCCAGAGGTTCCCCACCCATGCCTTACCAGTTTGCTCAGAGCAAGGGTGTCATGGTGGTGGCCACCATTTTGATAACGCGGAGTGTGGCCGGGCAGGCCTTGGCTTCTTGTTACCTAGGAGCCAGGCCATTTGCTGGGGTGGTTAGCGGAACAACTAAGTTGTTAAGAGGACAACTAGGTGAGCAGGCAGCAGATGGGACAGGAAGGCAGCAGCGGCAGTGGCTCATTCGCAGAGCAAAGAAGGGACTGGCAGTGGAGGCAGGGGAGGAGAGGGTGGCAGAGAGAGAGGCAGGCTGGCGGGCATGGAAGACACTGTCCCCCTGAGGATGAGGCCGTGATTCTAAGCAGAGGAAGGTGAGCTGGAGTGCTGCCTTTGCAACAAGAACAGCCAGATGGGCAGCGGGAGACAGAGGCTGGTGGAGTCTCACATTCTGGCAGAGAGAGGAGGCAGGTGGTAGAGGAACCAGGCAAAGAGGCTGAGGCAGATAGCAGGTGACCGTAAGTAGCTAACACTCTTGCCAGGTCTGCCTCCTAAGGGGGAACGGGAGCACCATGCAAGCTGTGAGCTACATAGCCTGGATTGTTTCTGCACCAAGAGAGCAGCTCACGGGCAGCAGGAGGCAGAGGAGAGGGAGAGGCAAGCCTTAAGCTCATGAGACAGCATCCCCTGCTGCCTCATCCTGGCACTAGACAGGTCGCGACAAAGAGAGAGAGCAGCCAGTTCAGATTGCTGCATAGATATTAAGTTAATCTGGACGCAGGACACCACACAAACCACCCGCTCTAGGCACAAGGCAGAACACTCCTATGCTTGCAAAATGAAAATGTGATACGAGGGACATGCAGTAAACAGATAAACTAGTATTCATAGGATTAATTCATGGTATTAAGAAATAGTATTAACAATGGAATGGACAAGGATGTAACTCTCCTGTAGTAAGATTGGAAGAAGTTAGAAACGGTGGACACAGCCAGTCATACACAAAGCAGATAGACAAATGATAGAGATTGTGTGTGTCTGTGTGTATTTCTTTTTTTACAGATGCAAAGGAAGGGGGATTAATTACCAGCTGATATTAAGGAAGAGAGAGACACATAGCACAGACTGTGAAAAGATTAAGAGACAGCACAGATCAGGGATAGAAAACAAAAGGATTATTCTATTGGAAAAAGACTGGGCAGAGGGAATGATTTAGGAAGGGGAAAGGCATCAGGAGGGAGGGTAGAAGAGGGAAGCTCCCAGAAGAACCCTCTAAAAGTCTCTGACACCTTAGTGGTCAAGTCATTAAAACCAACTAACAAAAAGCATAAGCTGGGAAGCACATACTTTTATTAAATTAATATTTCCTCTTTAAAGCACAGTGATTGGAGATCCCCGGCAAAGCTCATCCTATGACTAGAAGATGGATCTGTTGGCCGATCCCACCCTCTCCCCCATAAACAGGGTTTGCAGAGAAGCAAAACCTTAAAAGACTTTTTTTTTTTGGCAGACAGTCTACTTTTCTGAAGCCCTGTTCATGTGGGAAGCTTCATATGGGGTCCAGCTTTGGTTCTGGTGGGTTCAGAAGGATGTCTCGAGTGGCAGAATGTGAGGGCCCAATTTGGCTTGGGATTCAGGCTTTGGCTGAATCAAAAGCACATCACAACTGCTGAGATCTACTTGAGCTGATCTGACATCAATTTTTAAAAATTATACTGTCTCTTTTATTAAAGATTACTTAAGTATTTGCACTTCATCATTCATTTCTTTAAATGGGGGTGAAGATCTGCTTAGGCATAGCTCATGGCATAATAAGTAATCGAGAGCAAAGGAACAGGTTTATTAAGGTTACATTCAGACCAAAAAAGAATAGACAAAAAACAAAAATAGTATATGTCTTTTGGATCAACTTAACTATAGATGGAATGTGCAGTTAAGGCAAATATTCCGTATGTACATTATAATAAGATGAAAGCCATAATGACTCCACTTTCAAGCATGCCTTTATTCCAGATTTCAAAGTGCAGATCAAGTCTTTCTGGCTCAGAGCCAAAGAACTGTGTGTGGTGTTTTGCATACTCCACACCAAGCTTCCGCACACCCCACGCTGAGCACATCATGTTCCTAAAGCAGCCACCTACCTTCTGGAATGGTTGGGAGGTAACCTGGGAGCTGCTGTGGCAACCAAGGCAGTAATTGGTAGACATTGCCATGCATGAGGCACTTTGGAGCCAAGTCTGCATCTAAGTCTCTGTCAGACCTTCAGATGGGTATCCCACCTGACGCTGCTCTTCTCTTGCTAAAATTGACATATCCCCTCCTGTATTTCAAGGGTTAGGTAATGATCTCATCATCATGGGCTGGGAGACTATCCATGGCAGTTTGTTTATCTTTTGGTTAAAGATTTAATAATTTAGAAATTGTTTCCCTGTACGATCCAGGAAAGAAATGATAAATTTCTTTTCTCCAGTATCGGCTGTGACAGGTAGAATAAAAAAGAGGATAAAAGAGGCACATATTTGCATTAAAACTGCGTATGATAACTTATATGCAAAAGTGTAAATGTAGGGATAATTTCTGTAATTAAGGTTATATTCTGCTAGGTAAAGTCAAAGGCAGAAGAAGAAAAGGAAGACTGAATATGAGGTGGATTGGCTCCATAATGGAAGTTACAACCTTGAATTACAAGAGATGAGCAGGGCTTTCTGTCCTGTCATTCTGGGTCATTGATAGGGTTGCTGTAAGTCGGATGATGTGATGGCACTTAACAACAAGGCTATTCACCTACCTAGAAATAGGACTGAGCAGTTAATGTTGATGGGAATCTTGAAGACCCCTCTCCTCCTACCTTAGGTTTCACTGGTTTTAAACTGGACTTGGTTTGGACAACCTTTCAAAGAAAACCTTCAAATAAGATTGTCCTCTGTCAGCTCTCCAAAACTGAAGACTCTCTTTTTAAAATTAGGACAATTGGACACCCTATTTCGATGGGGTAGCACTCCCCCTGAAGATGTATGGTAATAGTTTGCTGGTTCTTTTGGAGCCAGTTCTGACCTTGAATTCCCAGGTGCTGCCTCTGTTGGTTCAGGAGTTGTGCCTAGGAAGTATTTGTTTCTCTTGTACAGATTACACTGACTTTCCCCTTTATTTTTTTCTTCTGGACCAATTTTGAAGTGATAGTGGCAAGGTTCTTTAGGACCATTTATGGTTTGGAACCAGGAAACATGCAGGAGTGTTCCCTCCCCCTCCACCCACTGAGATTATCTTCAGAGGCCATCCTACATGTCCCACTATCCCCAGAAACGTAATTGATCGGAAACACGAAGGGGAAGGGCCATAGCTCTGTGGCAGAGCCTGAGATGGCATGCAGGTTCAGAGAGTGCTGGAACAACCTGCCTAGACCCTGGAAAATGTTTGCCACTTAGAGTTGACAATAGTGGTCTAGCATGACTCTGTATAAGGCAAGTTCCCATGTTCCTCTTGGCTGTGCTCCATGCCCTGGCCCTCCTTCCTGAGGGAAGCTCATCTTATTCCCTCTCAAGGGCTTTCTGGCTAGAACCTTGCTTTGGGACCATACGTGGTGTGTCACTTAATGAAATGGCTTTAATTGTTAGAAGCTGTCTGGTTAAAATCATTTTTGTAGCTTATTGTACTTTTCAGTCTCTTTTCTCTATCACTTTAATGTCTTAGGGTTGCTTTAGCCTATGATTCCTATTGTAAGTTATTTTCAAAGTGCAAAGTTACTGTTAATCTATTGATTGTGACTTCCTTGATGGAAGATAGATTGTGCATGTTTCAATCAATCAATCAATCAATCAATCAATCGTTTACGTTTGTGTTATTTCAGAGGTGTTTTTGAACACAAATAATAGGCTTAGGAGAATCTGCAAGGCTCCATCTTGTGAAGGCTCTCTGCTTCTCCTCATTTCCCTTTCCTGAATGCAAGCTGCCCCCATCCCGGCTGCCTTGAACAAGAAAATTGTGCATTTGGAAAGTGCACACCCCAAGGCATATACTTTCACCTTTTGACTAAACCATCAAAACATACACTTTTAAACGGGCGCACTTTCCCACGTGGTTTTGAACCAGCATCGCAATGTGCTCACATGCATGTTCACATGCGCAGAAGGCAAGCTCCAGCCACCAACAAACTAAAACAAAATTCTTGTCTGTTTCTATCAACAAATAGTTACAGAGCAATCCTATGGCATTCAGCAGTGGAAGAACGGTCACTTTTCTCTTGCACCTTTGGAGCACCGATGGCAGAGGTAGGAGGGCAGGTGCTTCCATCGCTGTAGTGAGAATGCTTCCAGGGATAGCTCCTCTTCTCTTCCCATTGGCCTCCCGCTCCAGTACTCTCCCAGGGATCACTGGGTTGTCCCCTTGGCCATATGTAAATTTGATTTCCATTGCAGCATTGAATAGATGCCTTTTCCCCTTATGGCAACAGTGTATTTTCTATTACTTTGTTAATATTAATATGCAATTGATATGCAGACGTCTGGATCCTTTCTCCCAGTGCCGTTAAGCCTGATTCTTAAAGCCATATTCACAATCCCATTTGAACCCAGGTGTACTTCAGTGAGGATCCATTTGCTTATATTCAAACTTTTCAGTTGGAGAATACTGTAGATTGAACTCTGAACAGTTTACTACTGTAGAAGTTAAATGCATGGTTCCCTAAAGGGTAAAGTCTATTTGTGTGTGTGTATATATATGAGTGTGTGTATAAAAATTCAAATTCTTGAGACTGGTTCCTGCAGCTGAGTATCATTTTGTCTTAGTATTATAATTGTAAAACTAAACCAAATAAATATTGATACATTACATAAAACTCCCATGTAGAGTCTTGTGATTAGAAATGTAAAACATATATACAACGGAACCTGGTCTCTGCAAACTAAGCTACGATACAAGAATATCTTTTTTATATAAATTGGCTTCAGTCCCACCACAGGGTCAGAGACATGACGTCCCAATAAACATTCATGGATCACTGGGAAATCACAGGGAAGAATGTGCCTTCTCCATTCCACATTTCCTTAAAATGGATCCTACGAGCTTCAGAGTTTATAAATTTAACTTCCACTATCCAAATATTAATTGACCAAAACGAATGTTTTGCTAACTAATGCCAACTAATTTGATCCATAAACCTGTTTTGTACCACCCATGGTGATAGATAGATAAGTGAGATCTTACTTCTGAAATTAGTGGAAGAGGAACTACTGCTATCACTGATGCTTATTTCCTACTACCACGAAAATATTGACCTTGCCATGACATCATATGCATCAGTATTTGAACCTAGCTGTTTGGATCTTCATTGCACACTGCAAATTGCAAAGACAAGATAATGTCATTGTACAAGCCATCAATAGAAGGAATAGGCGCATTATTTTCAGGGGCTTCACATGACATCACAGGCTGGAACTATGGTGCCATGTGTCCTGCTTTACTCAGGTCAGTCATCTTCCTTCACTGTGATGAGATATATTTCATTTCTATTTAAGCTGTAGCAGTTGTTTTTATGTTTGTACATGCAAACCTGTCACAAACTGTCATCTTCTTTTGGCTTCTATTTTGGTGATGCGTTGCCTCTTTTCTTGCAACACATACAGGGCTCCTGGGCCAGGTCTACTGAGAAGGAGTACCTTTACTTTGTCTGAATTAAGCATCAGTTTGTTTGCCCTATTCAGTCTATCATCCAGTCCATTGTTGCCTCCAGGGACTGGTTCAGCAGGCACCAGGAACCACTGATCCATGAGGCAATTCCAGCTCACATCACTTTTGCATCCAGCCCACTGCCTCTCCTCCTGAGCCCCAGCATTCCTTCTTTGCAACACTCTCTCCTCCACTGCCCCCCACCTTGTTTCTGCCCTAGACGGGGAAAAAACAGCTGCTGCTTCCCCCACTTGTCTCTGCCAGTCAGCTGTTTCTGATTCTGGGCTTGTTCCAAAGGTCCCAAGAGAGCTCCAGAAGTATACTTACGTTTTAAGTGCTATACTATGAATTGTATCATTGCATGAGGATAGTAAGGGGATGTATGTGCATCATGACTCCTTGGACTGCACTGCAGATTATGAAGATTGGCAGAGTGCTGCAGTTCAGCCAGTCCTTGACAGTCCCAATTTGGATGCAGCTACAATCCAAGATTCTATTCCATGTTGTTTGCAGCAAGATATATTGTAGAGTTCTTGCATGACTGGGCCTCCCTCACCCCTTTTGCATTCAGGTGTATTTTGGCATTTCCTTGCAAATTTATTTAAAATGCCTTTAAAAGAGCAGTGTTTTGCTCTGTGAGGTCCAGCAGAACCAAATGAGACCCATTCACCCTGCTGAGTTTCACCATTTCCATCCTCAAACTGGTTTAAGCCAAGTTAAATTGAATCTAAAATATATAAATATGTGGATGTATCAGTACAAAAAAGAAAATGGACATTTAACTTTTCTGACTCATACACTATAGAACAGTGGTGGCGAACTTATGGCACGTGTGCCACAGAGGGCACACAGAACCCTCTTAGCCGGCACACGAACCAAGTCACCCCAGCATTACCTCAGCAGCCAGGCATCGGATAACAGCTTACACAGGGGCCATGCACATGCTCAGAAAGGAGTAGTGGTGTCAGGCAATGATGTCACAAGCTGCAACTCATTAGCCGCGACTCGCCTAGGTTTTGTTGTAGTATTGGCACTTTGCGATAAGTGTGTTTTGGGTTGCGGTTTGGGCACTTGGTCTCTAAAAGGTTCGCCGTCACTGCTATAGAACCTCCAAGAGGGCTTTGGCTTTGGGGTGATATAGAAATTTAAATGCTACTACTACTGCTATTATTGATGATGTTGACGATGATGACAATGACGATGATGATGATGACATCGGCGGTGACCATGACTGGAGATAATTCTGATATCCTTTCAGTGTCTGGTGAAAATGTTCTCATTGGGCTGGACTTCTTAGAAGGCCCTTAAGAACCTCTTTTCTTGAGCTTTGCTGGTCACTCAGACTTGACAGATCCATTAGTAAACACAACTTGTGATGCACTAAGTCAAATGCACCCAATTAATCATGGATTGTCACCGCCATATGACAGTTCACCTCCTTATTTTCACAGTCCTTCATGGGGCAACTTAATAGAGCGTTGGGCTAATTTCTTGGTTTAGTAGGTCACTCAGGGTGCAGTCCTGAACTAGACAATAGCTGTAAGGCCGGAGTTGTTTCCAAGTTCATTCAAAGGTTTATGCAGCCATTAAATGAGGCAGTTCTGCAAAATCTGACTATAACCACTTATGAAATGGCTGAAGAACTTGTAAAAATGAGGTCCCTTGGAATTACTTCCAGTAGGTCCTTTAAGTGATAAAACATTCTTATTGCTGCCAATGGGTGGTGGCGTCTGTAGGATTATTTGCACACAGTCCATATCCATATTAAAAATAATCACCTGATTATTTTGCAATGTCCAAGGCTCTCATAATAGTTATTTTGTTATTGTGAGCTACCTTGAACACCATTTTTGGATGGAAAGTTGAGATATAAATTAAATGAATAATAAATAAAGGAAGGCTATTTTGTATTTCTCAGTGTGTTCAATTCATAAATATATGTAGGGGGAACTTTATATTATTGAGTAACTGATTCTCTTTCTGCCCTTGTTGTTTGCTTCATGAGACAGCCTTTCACCTACCAGCATAGACTTTTTGGGTCATGGGTAATATCTCATTTCAGGTAGGGAATACCTCTGGGGGAAATGGAGAAGAGAAGTTGTGCCTAGTCACATATGGTATCTGGCATTCATTCCAAAGTGCTGGCAGGTATGCCAATAAAAGCTACTCAAGGCTCACTGGCACTGTCTGAAAGGGCAACATCAATCACATTTTTGAGTTCCTGTGTAGGAAGTAAAAATAATTGCCTTGTTATTTATTACATTTGAAAAGTTCCATCTCAGCCAAGAGGGCCTTTGGAAAAAGAAAGCATTAAAGATTCTGCTTTTGTTGATATAGGGCCTGATATATCTAAAGTGCTCGCGCGCGCGCGCGCGCTCTCTCTCTCTCTCTCTCTCTCTCTCTCTCTCTCTCTCTCTCTCTCTGTCACACACACACACAAAGAGAGAGAGACTATCTGACTGTATTTGTATTAAAAATAGCTCCAAAGCATGTATTTTATTTTTTTTGTCAAAATGGGAATGTCCTAAGATTCCTCCAGGGGTAGAGTAAATCCTCATTAGTGGAGACAGAGCAGGCACATTTTTCTTGTGCCATCTATCCATGTTTGTGGGATGGCCTGTTTAGGAATCAAAACCCATGAGTCTTCTTCACATTTCATTGCATTATGTCCCCTTATCCTATTACTAGGAAGAGCTCTGTGCAGCCTTGAAGTGGGTTTATCCGTGCAAATAAATGCTCATCCCTCTGGCCTATGTGAATAAGCAGTGTCACGTCAGAAGCAGATGGGGTGGGAGGGTATTCCTGAGGCCGCTGATCCTGCTTTCTGAGTAGAAACACTGGAAGGGTGCAGGTATTCTGATTTTGGAAAAGGAGTTTCCGTCTCCCACCCAGCACCTGAAGTTGTGTGCATGTTAGCAGGAAGAGAAGCTCATGCTGAAGGCATACAATCTTTTATTTTTTAGGAAAACTTTTAACATTTAGCCTGCATGCTGTAGCCCTTTTTAATGGTTTTTATAGATGTTTAATTCATTATGTTTTAATTGGTTTTAAATTTGTTTTTACTCTGTTAATATGTTTTATGCATTGTAAGCCGCCCTGGAAGAGCTTGGCAATTATAGGTGGCCTATAAATACATATAAATACATATATACAACCATCAGTCCATCCCACCCTATTGCAATTCGCACAGGTACAAAAAGCCCAGCTTTTTGTCTGCACAGGTAGCCTCAACCTTTGCTCACCTCCCCTTGTTCATGCTCACCACTGTCCCTTGAGGTGCTGTGGAGCTCTGCCAAGCCTTGGAGGGGCTCTGAGAGCCAGCAAAATGGGTGTCTGGCTTGCTTCACTCAGAGGCCTGAAGTCCATTTCAAAGAAGTACTTGGGAGGGGCATTCCAGTCATTGGTAAAAATGAAGGCAAAGAAGTGTGGCTGAAGACAGAAGGGACAGAGCCAAAGGGGGAAAAGAGGTAGGCCCAAAACTCCCAGCTAATTTTAGTCTAAAGTCTTACTGCCACTAACTATGCCTCAGAAGCAGCATATCAACCTTTCAGGAAAAAAAACATGCAAAAAAATAGGAAAACTACCAAATGGCTGGTGGTCATGTGGGCTGGGAAGAGGACCAGATTGGGATGTTGGGAGGGCCAGATGACTGTGGAGACAAAGCCTAGTCTACCTCAATACTTCTGAGATGGGTAGGGGAACTTCTCAGAGCCTAAAAAGCCAATGAGGCTCTTGCTGAGCTTGCCTCGAGGCCCAGAAACCAGAAGACCGCTCTTCTCTGCACCATTATCAAGAGCCAGAAGAAGAGGAGTTCTGTACTGTATGGAGCTTTGGTGGTGAGCTGATGGAATCCCAGTCTTAATACGTGGCTTACTTTGAAGCAGAAGCATGCCACAGACTGGTCTTCCTTCCTCCTCAAGGGCAGCCCTAACACCCTACCATTAGGCAGAGTGAGACGAGAGCCTAAGACAACAGACACTGGGGGATAATGAAGGCAGCTCCTCAGCTGTGCTTCCCAGGCCCCCTGGCCATACCTGTCTGCCCATGACCGTCAGAGGGCTGTATGTGTCACAGGCTGTCCTGCACCTCTGGCTGCCCTCGTGTGGAAGAGGACAGCAACCCATTGCCAGTGCTGAAGGGAGTGTCAGATTCAGTATCTGTCAGTGTAGTGGAGGTGAGGATGCAATCCATTCTTTGCCTTGGACAGCAAAATACCGTGCGCTGGCCCTGGCCCTGGCCCTGCTCTCATACTGTTAGAACATCTAAACACATTAGCACCATACACCCCATGCTAGTGTTAACCTGATAAAAATTGTGCCAGTTGACTGCTACAGTAAAAGTCATTGTCGGTTAGTTGGTCAGTCGGTCTGTCCATCCATTCATCTGTCGTGTCCATCTATCTGTCTATCCATCCATCCGTCTGTCTGTCTTAAAATGGGATCACAAAGAAATGCCCCACCATCCTGCTTGATATGTCTGGGTCATTAATAGCGCCTGGTTTGCTATTCCCCCCACCCCGCACCAGGTCCAATTGAATCATAGTGAGCCTCTGCATTATCGAGTATCTGCATTAAATCTTCTTAATGCATCCAGAGTGCCTTAAGACACATTTCTAAAAATAGAAGGTAGCTTGTTATACATCACACGCTTAGAGACAATGTCTGTGGTTTGGAGAGAGCTGGGTGGTGAGGATATCCAGATCATGAGTGATGTCTCCACAGTTTGACAGAAGGCAACAAATTTAACTCTTTCCCTGCATTTATTTATTTACATATATCTTGATTTTCTTTGTGGATGGCCAGACTGGTTTTTTGGATGCCTGCTCTCCCTAACAGGAATCCTTGGATATTTCTTGTGATTGTACTTGCATTTGCCAAGAACTATAGATGGGTTGGGTTGGTTTAAGCTGGCAGGGAGAATGTGAAATGAAGGCTGTTAAAAGCTAAGAAGTAATCTTTAATATTACCTCAGAAAAGAAAGAATTCCTGGAAAACCCAATCGTCCTCCCCCCCCCCACCCCCGCCCTGCCCGGCCCCTTGGACTGAGAGGTTTTTAGCACTTTGGGAATCCTACTCCTCTGAACAAGTGCAAGGGTGGTTTTGCCTCCTCTTCTTTGGAATCTGGAATGGAGGACATTATGGTATCAGACCCAGCAGTCTGGCCAATGGGTAAAGGAGAGGACCAGTCTCTACACAGGGATGCTCCAACACTTCCTCAGCCTCTCACTTCCAACATACCAACCTGCCCCCCAACTTGGGGTCAGTATGGTATCCACTAGTACACACCAGAAAGGTGGGACCCAAGTAGGAATCCTTGGGAGGAATCCTTTCCAAATTCAATCTTTTGTGTTGCTTTCTTACTCCATCCTGTTGCATTCAGGGTGGGGTGTAGTTTTAATTCAGCTAACTGGCTCGCAATTCTCCATATTAGTCAGAATGAGTATGAAATGTGAGGGGAAATGTTAGCAACTTTGTGGGAGATGGTGAAGGCCCTGAGGCAGTGCCAGTTCCTGTGTTTGTGGGTGACATGGCACTTCTTTCAGTTGTGCAGAACAGGCTATAATCTAAGGACATTTTAAAGGTCCTAAAGGGTCTTTTAATCCAGCATCTTGTTTTGCCCAATTGCCAACCAGGGGCTCCAAGAAGCCGAGAGGCAGGGCATGAAGTCACTGTATGTTAAGAAATCCAGCAGCTACTGGGGAATATTGTGTGATAATTATGCTGAAGCTAAGATGGCTGTCTTTGGGGATTTTGTTGTGGAGATTTCAAAATGGAGTGTGCATGCTTAGCATCCTGTTTAATCAGCCATAGAAAGAGCCTGCATGAGGAATAAAGCTAATGGCCTTTCATGCAGAACACTGAATATGTGCCTGGGCATGGAGCTTCTGTGACTGAAATTACACAAGGCAAAACTTTCCAAGCACTGTACATTTTCCAAGCTGGAAAACACAGCCCCAAGGCACAGACTCATTAAGATCCACACCTTCCTTAAAAATTTACTGGGTATATCTTTGTGCTTCAGTGTTTCTTCATAGTTTCGTTTTTCATAGGTGATGTTGTTTAAAAAGCAAGAAGAGGAAGGGAAAGTGGCAGTATCTCTCAAAATTCTCTGGGAGTGCAACTGAGTGCCAAGGTTTTGAACTTCATTAGCAGCTTGTTTATAGAAATAGGTTATTTAACCACAAAAAACATTGCTGTGCTGATAATTTGTTAAGCTGTTTTGGGAGCCGTGAGTGCGGTCAAGCACACAGCGTCCTGGAGCTGTTAATCACCTGTCATCGGGTTCCTTGCCTCTTCTGCAACCCAGGCTCTTGTTGAATCAGGTCTTGATGGTGAGAGCAATAAAACAAGGAGCATTAATAGACCTTTAAAAAGCATCAACTAAGACAAGGCACAGACCTGCAAAATGGTGCAGTGTGAATTAAACCAGGTCTCGGTCAGTAGCAAATCACATGGTTGCTGAGAAGTAAGAGAGAATCTCCAGTTGTATCACTTGCAAGGTATTTTCTTTTAAAAGGAATGCATCCGGTATTGTTTTTGTTTGACCCAATAATGTAAGAATGACACTTCAACAAAGAGAATTACTGATTTTGTAGCACAATGGTTTGATTATACATTTGCCTAGATTTATTTCTCAGCCTGTCCTATTTATTTATTTATTTATTTATTTATTTATTTATTACAAACATTTATATCCTGTCCTTCCAGCAAGCACTCAGGATGGCTTACACAATATAAAATTATAATAGTACAATAATAAACCCTCAATTATTAAAACAATGTAAAACAGCACATCATGAAAAGGGAGGATAAGAATAAAAAATGCAACTGTGGAGAGGGGAAATAAAATAAAATTTGTTTAAAACATCTAAAACCCTTGATTATTAAAATGATGGTTGAATAAAAAGGTATTTACCTGGCGCCAAAAAGAGTATGAAGTTGGAGCTAGGCGGACCTCTCTGGGGATCGCATTCCATAGTCTGGGCACCACTGCGGAGAAGGCCCTCCACCAGGTAGACACCCTCCGTACTTCCTTCAAAGAGGGTTCCCAGAGCAAGGCCCACCAATCTTAAGGGGCATGAGGGCATATAGGGAAGGAGGTGATCCTTCAGGTATTCTATACCTAAGCCGTTTAAGGCTTTATAGGTTAATACCAGCACCTTGAATTGGGCCTGGACTTCAATTGGGAGCCAGTGTAGCTGATAGAGGACCGGGGTTATATGAGAATAATGACTGGCCCCCTTCAGCAGCCTGGCAGCTCTACTTTGTATCCAGACCATTTTCAAGGGCAGCCCCATGTAGAGCGCATTACAATAATCCAACCTGGAAGTTGCCAGGGCATGTATCACTGTTGCTAGGCAGTGCTAGGCAGGACGCAGCTGATGGACCAGCCGAAGCTGGAGGAAGGTGCTCCTCACCACTGCTGTCACCTGGATTTCCAGGGATAGCTCTGGGTTGAGGAGAACTTCCAAACTGCAGACGCTGTTCTTTAGAGGGAATGCTACCCTGTCCAGGACAGGGCCAAAATCACTTACCTGAAAACCTGAACCACCCACCAAAAGGATCTCTGTCTTATCTGGATTGAGTCTGGGCCTTCATCCAGCCCATTACCTTGGCCAGGCACTGGTTCAGGGCAGCCACTGCCTCACCTGGGTTAGATGTAAATAAGAGGTAGAGCTGGGTGTCATCAGCATACTGATAACATCGCAGCCCAAACCTCCTGATGACCTCTCCCAGCGGTTTCATGTAGATGTTGAAGAGCATGGGGAACAGAATGGAGCCCTGCAGTGCTCCATGGCGTAGTTGCCACGGCGCAGCATTATAGTCCCCCAACACCTGGAATTGACTGGCCAGATACAGCAGAACCACTGCCAAGCAGAGCTTTAATTGTATTATTTTATTAATGTTATTATTAATACTTTATTGTAACGGTGGCCCAGCTTTTATACAAATTTAATAACTAAATAAATAATGCTAAGAGTGTCATAAAAGTAGTTCTATGCCAGGAAACATCGCTATATTATACCTTACACATGGATAAGTGCTTGGGGTAGTGCTTGGAGAATACTGATTGGCCCTATGGGCCAATCTGTAATATGAGATTCTATAGGGGCCTGCTTTATGATTCCCTGTACTATATGGAATGTATGTGAAGCCACTGAGTAGGGTCAGCACCACCATATGGAGCCATTGATCCAAGTAGGAGTGAATCCACTGCAATGCAGGGCCTCCCATTTCCAAATCAGATAATGTCCTAGAAGGACAACTGGTTGCTGATAAGAGTGAAAGATCAATGGAAAATCAAAAAGATCAGACAACCCTTTTTGCTCCCAGCCTGAATCCTGACTGCAATGGATGCAGACAATCCCATGGATTTCCACTTCCAGAAAAGATTCCTTACACATCCAGAGTATAGATGCTCCTTCGCCTTGTCCTCCCCGTCCCCCCACTCTCCCTCTCACACACAAGCCACCACCACTGATCAAATTGAATGAATGTTAGCTTCAGAACTCATACAAGTGCTTGGAATTGGATACAGAGTAATGCTTGGAGAAGTTCCACTCATGCTAGAGGAAGAGGGTAAGGAGATGTCCTCTGTGATTCCTCCTTTCCACTTCAGCCCTCTTTCTTGAAAAGCTGGTTCTGGGGAATTGTGGGAGTCTTGAGAGCAACTTGAGGGCAGCCATGGAGGAAGGGGAAGTTTTTCTGTTTCCTTCCTTCAGAAGGGCACCTCTGCCAGATCCCATACCTTTTGTGAACATGAAGATCTCTTCCATTCATGGAATGGCCAATCTGGATCCAAATCATAGCTGTTAAAAATTAATGTCAATGCACTATACAAATTCAGCATAAGAATCTCAACTGCAGTTTTATAAATTGTAATATCAGTGTGGGAAAAAGTGGGTTCTGAGAAATAAAGCTCTTGGAAATATATCTCTTATTTACAGTTTGCTATGCTCAGGACAATGGTTGGAAAAGGGAAGAAATTCCTTTCCTTTCCTTTCCTACCCAGACCCTAATGTTGTCATCTGAGGTCCTTCTCAGGGAGCTCCCTCTGAAGGAAATTAAGTGGGTGGCTAGGAGGGGAAGGGCTTTTTCAGTGGTGGCACCCAAACTCTGGAATCAGCTCCCCATAGAGGTTCTCCTAGCACCCTCTCTCCACTATTTATAGCACTAAGCAAAAACTTTTTGTTTGCCCAATATTTTATAGTTAAAATAATTACTTAAAAGGACCTTTTATTCCTTTATCTATCTGTTATTTACTATACCCTATTGCTACTATATCCGTGAATTAACTTTAGTTGTGGCTGTTGGAGTTTTTTGTTTTTTGCTGTTTTATAGTTGCTATTTTATGCCTATGTTTGATCTATTGTTGTGGTTTTTATTGATATATTGTCTGTTACAACTTTGTCAACTGCCCAGTGAGCCATTTAGCTTAACGAGCGGTGTAGAAATCAATCGATCAATCAGTCCATCAATCAGAGAACTCAGATGTGTGAAAATCATGGGGATTCAGTTATGTGGATCCATAGAAGCAATATGAGCACCTTGGGGGCAACCCTTGGATCTCTGGATAGGAGTAGAAAAGACACCAGCTGGAAACTGGGAGAGCCTCTGCTGGTCAGTGGCCACTGCATGGGGCTAGACCAGCCGATTGTTCAGTGGACAGTATCCAAAGCTGCCACTTTGCTTATGCCACAGGCATCATGCAAGCACAAGTGACCCCTAGTGCAAAGTCAACAGCATATGCTTGAGTGGAAAATTCATCACTCGAGTATACAGTATGGGTGTTGTAGGAAAGGTCACGTCTGCTAGTGCTGCATCATGTGTTAGAAGTAGCAGCATTTGATACTGGCCTATGTAAGACAGTTTCATACAGATGTAACCATCAGGCTAACTGTCCAAGTACCCTAATCACTGAAATGATGTTGAAATGTCTTCAATAAAAGATTGAAACCATATGACAGTTTCTGAGAAAAGGATGGAATGACACAAAACAGGACAGTAGATTGCCAAGTCCTTTCTAATACCAAGATAAGATTGAAAATGCTTAAATAGGCAGGCATGTTCGTAATCTGGGTCCATTATTCAAGAGAATGGCTATAGAATGCATAGTTTTAAGTGTGCTAACATAAGGCATATAGTCAAGCAGCATCTGAATAAATATTTTGAGGATCTGGTTTGAAACTAATTGAATGTATTCTTGGATGAATTGGATGGAGTCATGACACATTGGCTTTTTTTGGACTTCCGAGTGGTGTTTTTGTTTTGGTTTTTCCTGTAAAAGCTTGGCTTCCCATATAACAAATGCTTTAGAGCGATTCTTGAATAAAGTCCAAAAATGGCTGAACTAGAGTATGTCATTGAGAAAGACATCTAGTTTTGATTTAAGTGCTGCAAGAGAATTTGCCACACTCTTCACTAAACAACTGCAGTGTGCAATTAATCCCAATTAAAAGTTTGTGTACTGTTGCCATGCACGGGTTATGGACTACGTGAATAGTGTGTGGGTCTATGGGAGCGTTTATAATTAGTAAAAGTGAATTCCACTAAACTAGAGTGCTTCCTTAATTTTAGATGTAAAAAATCATCAGTACACCATCAATTCTGTTCTTCATTCAATGACTTTTCAGAAATATATACTTTACGATCACAAGACAAGCCCTGCTGGCTCAGACCAAGGTGCATTCAGTCTTGCATCCTCTTGCAATAGGCATCCTGACACGTCTAGGACACAAAATCTGCTTAACGACTATCAACTCTTGTTTTGTTCCAATGCCTAAAAACATGTTCTGACATGGAACAGCACATACACATTGGGTGCATATTAACTCTTGCCCTACATAGTCCCCCAGGATGGACTAAAACTCCTAGCATTCCTAAGCATTGGCTATGCTGACTGGAACTGATGGGAGTGACAGTCCAAAATGTATGGTGGGGGCACCAGTGTGGGGGAGGTAGGGGGACATTTCTTCCCTCAAATTTGGCCCTATTGCCCTTGGATTTTCAACTCTGACTTGCCAAATAAGGAATCATTTATTGGCTGGGCTGCAGTGTGTGTGTGCATAGAAATGTTCTAATAATAATAATAATAATAATAATAATAATAATAATAATAATAATGATGATGTCCAATTTCATTGACCAATTTCATTGAATATTTTTTTCTAAGGGAACTCGCCGACTTGTCCAGCTCTATTGTTTTATATAGTATAGTCTGTGTTTCAAGGGTAACTTTAACTCCCCAGGTGCACAATATGTGTTGTAACTTATACATGAATAGTCCCACTGATTTTTTTTTTAACAACACTGTCAGAAAGTGCTTGGTCTAAAAGGATCCCCAAATCTCATCTCCTTCCTCTTTATTTATTTATTATTATTTATTTATTTTTAAAAATTTTCCTGGGGTGACAAAGTCACCCCAGACATTCCTTAGGAATAGCAGGGTGGGGTGACTCTGGAACGCCAAACAAAGGCCTGGAAAAAAGCCACAAAGCACGGTTCATTTCAGATCATCTTGGTCTCATTTTAAAAATAAGATACTTAGCTAAAGGCTGCAGCAAAACATAATGAAACTCTACTGAAGTAAAGCTGTGCTTCTTTATTATTTTGTAGAGAAAACCAGAGAAAAGTCAATGTGCCTGCTATTGTTATGCAGATTTTCTCTGGGTAACAAATTCCCTGTGCTTGGGAATAAGTGAAAGCCATTCTTGTGCTGCTTCACCTCCTTGAGGGAAAATTACAGCCGGAACAAAGATTCTTAGAATTTTGCATTTTTGTAGCCTCAAGCAAAGAAGCAACATTTTTGTTTGTTTGTTTGTAATGCAAAATGACATTAAAGTATGCCACGATCAAGATTTCAGTTTCACAGCTGACAGATATTTATGGGCGTAATGTGGGAAAAGCCGTGAACCTTGTCCTTTTATGTAATATACAACCATGTTTGCTTCTTGAAAACATCAGATCAAAGGAGTACACTATATGTTCTGTATTTTGCATGAAAGAAATTGCTCCCCTTAATTTTTACAGAAGTGCTTTATTCTTTATCACTATTTTCCTTTTAATTGAGTACTAATAGCCAAATGGCAGCTTAGTGTACAGCAGGAATTTTTTATGACCAATAAAACCAGCAGTTTTATCAGCATATCTTTTCGCTGCGTACTGTGCTTGGAGCTGCCCTTACCTTCGCAGCCACTTCAAGTCCTTACTGCACACTGCCATCTGGTGTCAGTTCCACAAATGTTCCACTTTTTAAAAAAGCCTCATTAACTTTAATAGGACTGCACTTGATTTAGTATTCAAACAGCTATATGTGTATACAGACCTGAAGATAAAAGTTTCTGATCAGACCTCTGGTTGGTTTTCTTTTTCATTAAACTGTGATGCAAAAGGATTTTAAATAGAGATGTGGGAAGGGTCACCTTATCTTTTATTATTGAGTTTTCTCCATGAAATATTATTTTGATAAAAATGAAGGCAAAAGAAGAGGAAAAGGAGGATGAGGATGAAAGGCATGCCTAATAATGAGATTTCTAAAGAAATGTTAATTATAATGTGATTCTTAGTCTGCCCCCAATGTGCTTGTGGAACAGCTACGGCAGAACAGTCATACAATATTGGGATGCATGGCTACTCAGTGCAGCCCCATTCCTGCTTCTGTGGCAAATTTCCCCACTTACAATAATGCCTGAATAGGGCTATTGAGATAAGGGATTTACGCTAACACATATAGCATAAGATGTATGAAACTTGTGTATATCTCTGTATGTGAATGCAGTGCAAACCTATGCTTTTCCAAAGTGGCTTTTCCGGACTACATAGCTGGGTTAGGTACGGGCCCCCATCACCTCCTGCTGTCCCCCCACCCATGTCCACAGGAAAAAATATATGGAAAAATGCTGTTTGAACAGCAACATAGCACCAAAAGGGTCAAATTTAGCATCTTTGTGAGCTAAATGGGACCGCTGTCAGGCTCTGTAGCTGCTTTGGAACCCTACAAGGCCAAATTTACTTGTAAACCAACCAAATCTGACTTTAGGTTGCTTAGCCATATGTGGAATTCACATGTGATTTTCCCCTATTATTTAAAATGATTTTGGGTCACCAGGTAGACTGCAGCTGATGGAAGGGGGTCAAGGAGCAAAAATTGTCTGTCCTTGCTATACAGTATTTGTTAGAGAAATGTATACCCGACCTTTCTGGTTCAGATAAACACACAACATAAAAGCAGTAGCAAAACATAGAAAAAAAGTAAACCTTTTTTAATAATTTAAAAGAAACATAGGCAGCACTTTGGAGAAGTAACTGGAAACATAAAAAAACACTAACAACTTGACAGGCCAAATGTCCATCTAAATAAGAGGATCTTCACAAGTTGGTAACAAAGCATCATGAGAGGATAAATGAATTGCCGGGATCAGGGATTCCATAATCTGAGCATAGACACTGAGAAGTTCTCTCCCTAAGGTAGCCAGATGCAAAGGTACACTTTCTACAATTTCCTCTGATGTCTGACTTTTGACAGTGTTGGAGACGTGTTCTTTTCTGCATCGGGGTACCTTACCTCTTCTACACTCCAAGCAAACATGTCTCTGATGCTGTGACAGACAGGAGAGCTCCTCCATCATTCTTGTGGGAGAAGATGGTCCTTTAAGTATTCAGATCCTAACCTAGGAAAGGTAATGGCTGGCCAGCACTTTGGACTGGGCTTAGTAACAGCTTTCAGCACTGACATCTCAAGTTCCATCCTGCGAATGAGCTTTGGTCAACATTCTTGTTACTTCATTCTGGTTCAGCAGAAATCTCTTGAGAACTTTACAGAGGCAGCTCCAGGGTGCATGGCAATCATCCACTCCTGATCTGTTCTTCCCTGCAGAAGAGAGCAGGATGCATTCCAATGGGGCAAATCTCAAGGAACCAGGCTTCAGGTTAGATGTCAGGAAGTACTTCCTGATGGTTAGGACACCTAGGATATGGAATGGGCTTCCAAGGGGGGGGGGGTTGAGGCCCCATCAGTGAGGGTGTTGAAGGAAAGATTGGACAAGCACGTGTTGGGGATTGCATGAGCAGAGCTGGCTGGAGCTATGGGTCAGTCTAGATGGCCCAGGAGGACCCTTCTGACTGGCTTTTCCCCCTCTGTTTCTATCCAGAATTCAGTGGAACTTGCTCCAGGGTTATCAGGTTGAGGATTGCCTCTCAAGGCATGTGTCATCATGTAGCCTTACCCTTTTCCTTTCAGAGCTAACTTACTGGTAACTTTGTCACTCCTAACCACAGCTCTATGTCAGAATAGCAATTTAGCATTTATTGTGATGTGCTTTCCCTCCTCCATGGACTCTGTACATTTGAAACTGTTGCTTTATTTTGTGGGATCACTGATAACACTTTTCCATATAAAAGCTTCCACAAGGAAAAGCACAAAACAAGTCTGACAAGCTTTCCTTTTACAACTTTCTTTTGTAGGAAAGGATGTAAGTATACTTAAATTATAGCAGGAAAAAAACTGAAAAGAACTCGTAATTACTTGGCAAATAATGTTGCCAGAGGGTGATTGCTGTGTTCTGAACTGGATATTAATTTTTTTCCTGTTTCAAGTTGAGTCATTACTTTATTATGGTGTTCCCCTCCCCTTCTTTCTAGTTCATTTGGCAACTGTCCTTTTTGGGACTTTTACAAGAAGGGTACTTCTCTACTGTGAAGTAAAGCTGCCTCATGCACTCTTGAAAATCAACTCCACAATAAGCAGCATTTAAAGTGGAAAACATGGATGAGTCTCAGCACCACACCATGAAAACTGCTGTAAATCAGTGCTCACACTGCCTGGGGTGGAACGAGTTGTCTTGCCTTTTGTACAAGTCCCCCAGCTATTTTCTTTATGATTTTTGAGAGTTTGACAGATAATGGCTTGTGGATTTCATGAAGTGTCCTCTAACCTTCCCCTGCTGTAAACATCCCGAAATAAGCATTCCAAAACTCAGCACCAGCCAAAAATAGTTTGTTGCTGGATAAGTGAATAATGCTATCTATATGAAGTTTCCCATCAGATGCTATTGAAGAGTTTTTCTTTTGAAAATAGAAAAGATACCATCCATTGTTCACATCAGCTCCTACTATGCTAGAAGACAAGAGCATCTTCTTTTCCATGAGGATAATTTGCTGATTAGCCTGAGAAATAGCATGGATTAAGACAGAATGTAATACTTTCACAGTTCCAGCGGTGAAATAAGACCCAACCAGTGCTGCATCCACACTCCCTTGGTAACAGTGGGACAATTCCTGTGGACCTCAGTGATTCTTGGATGCCGGCATTAACCGACAATTTAATGCACATTTGTATCCTTCAAAAACAGATCGTGAACTGTCCAGAAAATGGCTATTGGGCAGTATAGAAATGTAATAAGTAAATACATAAAAACAAATAAGCCATCATGGTCCCGCAGATGATGCTGTATGCTTCAAGTTAGGTGAAGGTTAGCCATAAATGACTATTCCCAGTTAGTCACATTTTGGGCATTCAGAGATACCTCCAATGATTGCAGGCTAGGCTTAGTAAATTCATTAAGTGCTGGAGGGAATAGGTAACAACAAGACTACTAAAATGAATGAAAGCTCTCCTATGTTGTTTGCTGTCCAGGATTTTCACACAACTGCCATGCAGAGAATCTCCTTGCAGGGATGGAAGTGGAATCATGCCTGTGAGTCCCATCCTTGACTTGCATGTGTTGATCCTATGGTCTGAACGGAGACTATTCATGCATGTGCAAGTCGTGTGCACATATACACCATATGCACATGCCGGAGAGCTGCAAAACTCTGTTCCAGGAGAAGATCCACTCTTCCCTCTGTGCAGCAATTCCTTTTGTGATTGTGCCATCATGATCACTATAAGGACAATTCATTTTGCTTGATTTGCAAAATGAATTGTGTCCAGTGTAATAACCAATAAGATAATTGGTCCTGTTGTGAATCCTGTTGTGAATTTCTGTTATAGCCTATGGTCAAAATGGAAACTAGACTGAAGCAAACATGTGATTGTTCCACAAAAGGAGTCTTAGTCTCTGAATAATAGTAATGCATGCAAGCAATGAAGTTAGTGCACAGAATCCTTCCTCACTGGCTTTCCATGCTATTCTTTCCATGATGGTTTATTTTTTTTATATCCCTCATTAGCAGAAAGTTCCGGGCAGCTTCCAAACTTCTGCATTTTTAGGCACTGGATGCATGCACATGGATGGGATATATGGTTTCTCTTAAATCCATTCCGTCGGTGTTTCGCAGTTTGTCAGACACATTTCATTCTATCACTGATGGACTCAGACTTCTTTTTAGGCATGCATTCTATTCATATGGATGCTCATTAACACTCATTTGCACTTGTACTAATGAACATTGGACAAGTGCCAAATTGCAGAAATCCACCTCCCACCAAAGAAGTTAAGAAATGGTTCACGAGTCCATGAAATTCACATGACTTGGAAACAGCTGGTCTGCAGCAGAATCAGCTGGCCAGATTCACAGAACACTGAATTCATTGACATCCATTGTGGATTCTCCAATGTCCCTACATGGGGTGAGGAGTGTCATGAGAGACTGATTAGCTTCTCAAAGAGATGAATAGAGTTGCCATAATTGATCTCTACAAGCCAAAACAAGGGAGGCACAGTTCATTTTGAGTGGGTCTCCTGCTGTGATCATGCTTGCATACTAGAGTGGTCAGTACTTGGAGAGCAGTCAGGAACTGTCCTCCATCCATATAGAGTGGCGGGAAATCATGTGCATTTCTAATAGCATCCCTTCCTAGGCAGGGTAATATCCGATGAAGGAGTTTCATTTGTGTCAGGAAGAGCAATCCTATGCTGACAGGTGTAGACAGGAAGCCCTGATCATTCATGGTTCTTGAATGATAATGATGCTTATAATAGGCCTTACCATAAACAAACATGGCGGTGAGGGCTGGAGATCTTGAACCTACCTGGAAGAAAGGGAGAACTGCAGATCAGCGTGGAGGTGGCCCTGTGCAAGGGGACCAGGTTGGAGGATGGCCGACCACTCTGGTGCTAGTGATTGCATCACTTGGATGGGCCATGTTGTTTCTGCCAAGAATTCGTGATGGACTTCTATTCTGCTCTTGTTTAGTAAAATGTGTCATTCTTTATCTTAGACAAAAAGACCAAAATGTTTATAATGATGCATATAGTTCTATGACATTTTGTTAATCTTGAGAACCGAATTACTCCCCTACTAATGGCTCTGCAAAGATCCATTGTTGTGCAAAGTTCTGCTTTGTGAAATGATGAGTTTTGACACATAAAGCATTAAACTTGCAAGATCCCACGGCATCTCCAAAAACTTTCTTGAACTTTGATGTCATTATTTTTCACTGGAGCAACATCAGTACAGACAGGAGTGGCTGCAGCAGCTTGGATCTTTCCCAAAGAACATAAACTATAACCCATTTTATCCTGCATCTTCACAGAGATGTCTCTCACATTTGCCTGTTTTGAATCTATTCAGTGTAATTCTAGATTTCCTCTGCTATACCTGTGCATAGAATTTGCCCTGCAGCATTTCATTTCTATTCTCAGCTTGGAAAGAAAAAAACTCCAAAAAGCTTTTCTGATTTTTCATTAAGCAAATCTTATGCTTAATATAAGGTATCGATTAGACTGATGCTAAGAAAACTGTGCAACAATCTTAGAATATATGGGCAAGGAAGAAGCTGAGGGTTTTAAACATAAGCCATGCCTTTGTAAACAGAACAGCAAACAAGATGTATTCCTCGGTACAATACCCTCCTTCCTTCACCCCACCTTTTCTCCTACTTATTCTATTGCTACTGCTTGGCTACAGTTGAAACACTTTAGAGTCACACAAAATAATCGACTGCCATGGCAGCGAAACAGTGCCATATAAACAATCTAATTCTTCGCAAAACCAACAAAGCTTTTTATAAGAATGTAGTCTCCCACCCTTTTCAAGCTGTCCCTTGAATATTATGGCTCAAATAAAACACAACAAGAGAAAATAGACCTTAAATAAACAGAAATGTGAGTGTTATTTACTATCCTCTGGTTATATGCCAAGGCAACACTGGCCAAGTAGACATTAGGAAAATATTTAGGCAAGCATTAATATATTCTTTGCACATGACACATAGCACGTCATTATTTAGCTGGGCTGATAACATGGGTGCCTTGCTTACTTACATATTTCTTTTGGGCCTTAGAAGTTTGGAAAACATTTTTAGCCTGCTGTTAAATCACATCGGTGCCCTAAGATGTATTTTGCATATGCATCCACTAAAGTAACTGCTATCTAGCTTTACAGCACCATCTCAGTGGCAAAAACACCATAGTCTGGAGGTAGGGGTGCTTCTACCTCATGTTATGCCCACTCTGTTCCAAATGACCTTTGTCCTGCCACCCACATTTTGGTTTCCGGTTCTGAATTATGTGAGCAAGTGTGTAGGAAGCTCCCTTTTACTGGCTCAGACCACAGATGGACATTGACTAGCAGTGCATCTTCAGGTTTTAAGCAGGAGTGTTTCCAGACCTATTCTGGGATTGAACCTGGAACATTTTGCATGAAAGGCACATGCTTTCCCACTTAGTAACAGGGCCATGAGTAAGGCTGAAAGTATCATCTTTTGTCACCAGTATTTGTCTCAGTTCCACAAACGCTTCTTCTTAAAACACTAGTTCAGGTACACGTATCTATCTTACTGCTTCTGCAGTGGAGACGGATGAAAGTAATTTATTGAGCCTCTCAGAAATCTCCTTTTGTTCGATTGTTCTGTTGCAAAATCATGCCTGACTCTTTGCGACCCCATGGAAAACATTCCTCCAGGTTCTCCTGTTCTTCACCATCCCCCAGAGCACACATCTCTCCAGTGACCCCATCCAGCCACCTCAACCTCTGCTGTCCCCTTCTCCTTTTGCCTTCAATCGTTCCCAGCATCAGAGTCTTTTCCAATGAGTCCTTCCTTCTCATTAGGTGGCCAAAATATTTGAGCTTCAGCTTTAGTATCTGACCTTCTAAAGAGCAGTCAGGGTTAGTTTTCCTTTAGTCCTCCTTTGACACCCTTAGCATCCAGCAGTCTCATTGCCTTGCCAGCCTGTTTCCTGCTTCTGATAGTTTTAAATAATTCTTTACTGATGGCCTTGATGTTGTTAGTGATATTCTCCACAAAATGATTTTTGCCCTGTCTTATTGTCTGCTTGCATCCCTTTAGTGCCAGCTTGTACTCCCCTTTCTTTTCCTCCTTTGGACCAGATTTCCATTTTCTGAAGGAAGCCTTCTTCTCTCTAATAGCTTCCTTGACACTGTTTATTCACCATGCTAATGATTCCTTGGACTTAGTTACCTATCCTAACCTCTGGCCTACATTCTAGCTGACTTCATTGTTGTTATGAGTAAGCTCTGACATTTTGAAAGGATTTTACTCTCTTGACTTCCCCTTCAAATTTCCCGCATTTTAGGGAAGTTTTCTCTTTTGAAGTCAAATGTGGCTGTGTTGGACTTCCTTGTCAAATTTCCACTTAAATAGATATTCAGTCTGACTACACTGCAGACACTGTGGTCAATTGGTTCAACAATTACCCTTCATGATAGGACCTGGGGGACACTAAATGTAGGGCGACCTCCTATCTGGTCAGTTCCATGATGAGCACTAAAAGTTAACATGTTGAAGATTTGAAATATAAGAGATTGTCTGGATTATGTCTTCTTTGTGTCATGAACTCCTTCATATGTGAAAATGGCTGAGAGCCAATTTCTCAAGAAGGTTGTTTTGGAAAGGCCATGAATGCAACAACATCCAACTTGCCTTCATAAAGCAGCACAAGTAAGCAGTAGAGAAATTGTAAGAGAAAGAGAGAGCTAAAAAGGGAGGACTGACTTAAATGGCCACCACTGAAAAGTAAGTTTCAGACTTATTTTTACTGATCAGGTACTAAATGCTATGGTACTTAAATATGAACATGGGTATTATTAAGAGAATATCTTATTATGTAAAAGTCTGGTAGAAGATATTCACATCTGGATAGATACCTGTACTGTGAGTCCCTTTACAACTTCATATTACAATATTTCATTTAGAGCATGCAGAAGACAAATTGAAAAATCACACCCATGCTTAAAAATATTTCCAGAAAAGCCCTAACCTCGCTTTACCTGACCTCCATGCCTTGCACCACTCGCATTGTGTTCCCTGTCCACTCTTCATTGATGTCTGTCTCTCATTGATAGGGACATGCTGAAGGTGACTTCTGTATCCTGTATATAACCTGGTAATTTGTGAGTGCTGTACGGATATTGCATTTAGAACGTGAGCAGAGCCATGCTTCATCAGACCCAGGGTCCATTTAGTCTAGCATTTTGTTCCCACAGTGGCCAACCAGGCGCTTATGGAAAAGACACAGATCAGACCTAAGTGCAGAAGCACCTTCCCACCTACATTATCTCCAGCAACAGGTAAGTGGGACACAAAAGGGGGTGGAGGGAAGGAATAGAGAGAAAGGAAGAAGAAAACCAGCAAACTAAGAATTAAATTCATAATGTCAGTACAATGACAATAATAGGAACACACCGTCAGGTGTGGAATAAACTACAATTTCATGTCATAGACTGGATATTTATTTTCTTGAGGGTCTTGATTTAAAACCAAGTACTTGAAAACTAAATTCCAGATGTGAATCTACAACTCCTGTACAGAGCAGGCATGTCTTTTACTCAATTATTACAGGACATGGATGGCTTGATTTCCAGGAAAGATTCAGTTTAAACCAGTGAGGTTGTAGCTGGAGATCAGACTGAGTGCACAAGTTCCTTTAACATTTCACTTATCTTAATGTGATAAGTTGGTGTAACATTATTTCATTCACTTATTCACATAGGGTGACAAATCCTTCAACCAAGGAAAGGATGACACAGTGGACCAAGTAGCCTAGAGATGGAATGTTGTAACAGAATAAAGCATTGGGATTTCATTTGTGCATGTGTGATATATTTGCAAAATTGGATTAACAGGAAGCCATGTGTTGGAAACCGTAAGTTACACCTTATCTTGGAAGGGTTTAAAATTCTTCTTTTGTATGCCTATGCAGTTGTTTGAAAGGGGGCTTTACTTTTATGAGGCTCCATGGATTTCTACACAAATCTGCAGCTGAAAAGACAGTCCAAGTTATTTGAAGTTGAGCTAAGACTTTGACCAGGACAAGGGGAATAAGGATCTATCATTGCTGGGAATAGCATTGCGAATATATTATGGCATGTCAGTAATTTTTCTACCTCAGTTTCTCTGCATCTATTGTACATGATATGGGGACTTCTTGAAATCCTGCACAGATATAGCAATACATGGATTAATATATAAACTCAAAATATGCATAGCTGTTATTGTGCTATTATCATGCATCCTGGTACATTCTACAAACCTGAAAAATTAGTGTTGATTTGAAAAATGAAGTTTCTGTTTCTTGAGGTTGCAAAGGGAAATTCAGAATGTGTAAGTGTGTGTGTGTGTGTACGTCTGGGAGTTATATTATCCTCATCTTCAATGGAACACTAGCATTCTCAGGGCATCTTACAATTTCAAGGTCTTCATCAAGACACTCAAGATACCCACACAATATCAGAGTTTAATATCATTCATTGCAACCTGTGGTAAACCCTAAAATCTCGTTATGAATAATCCAGCACTGAGTGGTGGTCATAAAATGATAACAAAATTCTCTAGGAGGTGGAGAGCATCTCCACACTGTCCATATGCTGACTGGGCATGTCGGTAGGAAAAAGACTCCTGCATGTGTGTAGGGTTCCCAGTGATCCAGAAACCTGCCACACAGTAAGGACCGCTAAGTCTTCATGAACATGCAGGTAGATTTCCAATCTTACTCTTGGAAGCAACAACACACCTGAGCAGGTGAGGGGATAAAATCTTCAGGGTAATTGTGTACTTTTAGCATCTCTCATTTGGGCAATTGATGGTACTTGTTTCTAGGGCAGGAGCTGAAAATGACCTATCTTTTTGAACTGGGACTGCACAAAGAAGGAAGTAAAATGAAACCAAATAGGGATCTACACTAGAGCCCCTTCCATTTAACGGTGAGTGCTGTCACACTATTTATACCAAGCCATTTACCCCAGTTGGAGCACATCCTAATGAATACGATGTGGTTTCTGCTGTGTTGAAAACATAAACTTGTGCCACAGACAAATGCAATTGCAGGAGAAGCTGGAAGAGATGGAAAGGGATGTGAGCTGTGGAAAAGAAGTTGTTTCCTCCTGTCCATTAGCTGTATCCAAGTGTGAGGAGCCAACGAGCAGAGATTTTACAACATCTGCACCCTTTCAAAAATCACGGAGAAGGATAAAGGAATGGTGAGAGAAGAGAGGGATGCTAATTGCTGTTTGCAGCCACCCTCTCAGCCCATGGAGTGAAGCCAGTGTGGTCAGTCCCCCCCTTCCCCTCCATCCAAAAGCGATTCCTGGAAGCAAGTGCCATTGTAGTCAATATGTTGTCTTGCTGGCTAAACACCATGTCGTTTACCTCTGATTGGACATCTGCATCAGCATCATTGGAGACAATGAGATGTACTTACGAGTAGACATGTAAGTTCCTTCTAATGAGGGGGACAGGGTGGAAGCAGCACTGCAATTATTCTCCAGTTCACTGCCAAATCAGAGAGAGAGAGAATGAGAGAGAGAGATGGGAATGTGGGAAAGCAATTGAAGGCTGATCTTCTTATCTCCGTCCCAGAGTTGTTGTCCAATGGGACACTTCCTCTTCCAATGCCAATGCCATATCCCACCAGCCTGCTGGAGACGCTACTTCTCCCCTGGAGAGCAGTACCTCAAGTTTAGCATCCACTGGAATATATTCCTCAGAAAAAGTTGTAATATTACTGGTCTGAAGAAATCCGGGAAGTAATGCCAGGAATAGCACAAGGAGGACAGCTTGAGGTAAGCATCGTGTGACATGCCAGTGCTGGTATGATTCCAGTAAAAATCCCTAGTATAGATCTCCCCCAAATAATTTTCACTGAGCAACAGAGGTAAATAAGCGTGCTACAAACTGATCTGCAAGTCAGTGCAAAGCAGGGCCACATGAGGCTTTGAGGCCGTAATCATAAGTACGCTTACTCAAAGGCAGTTCCACGGAACACATGGGAGTTACTTCCCACCCAGCATTCTTAGACTGTCCTGCACAGCAGCTTTCCACTGGTTTTACTCATATGGCAGCCAGGATGTTTGCACTGCCCGTGAGGATCAGATCAGAGGAGCCAAGCCCTCTCCCACTGCTCTCAACAAGAGACTCTTCATAAACAGTGCTAAACATGCACATGCAATAAAGAATCTCCCCACCAAATGAAGGCCAACATGGCATGAATTGAAATGAAACCACACTGGAGTCAAGAGTTCTGAAAAATATATATAGCCACAATATGCCTTGGGAAGAATACAATGTTCATGAAATGATTGCTAAGTGTTGCCAAGATGTTTTCAGTGTCTTATTATTCAGGAGGTAGGGTTGTTTCAAAACATTCTTAGATTAGTACTCATCCATTTCCCAACCATCTGTATTTACTTTCACCAAGGTCATTCCTGCTTACATGACGCAGATGTATACCCTGCCCTTGGTATGTAGTGCATACACATTTTCCCCAGGGAAAAAATCCTGGTTTGTTGTGGGGGTTTTTTTTTTATAAAAATTCAAAGGAGAAAAAGAAAAGTTCTGAGCATGTGCAAAGTACAGAAGGTCTTTCCTGATGAATGTTGGCCAGGCAGGTGTGAAAGGGAGACACCAGTTTGAAATGCTGCATAATAATTAAAGTGGTTACGGGCACAGAGTTGCAACTCTTAACAAAAATATGAATTGCAAACAGATAACAGTTGCATCTAGAAGCACATTATTAGACAGATCTGATAACGAGCACATTCATATATTTATGCCTGATGGTGAAGGAGAGAAAGAAGAAATGACTACAATTTAAGAGGTTGCATGACTCACTTACTGCTCTCGGAATACAGATAAATAAATAAATTGTAGTGCTCCATCTTTGCTATGTCTGAGCCACTTTGCACAGTCAACACAAGCCACACCGGCTTCTTATGGGGTTATTGGAGGGTTGTTCTCCCTTCAGCAAGCCGTGCCACCCAGGTCCAAAAGACAGGGCAAGATGCATTTGGGCAGTCCATATGAAAATCAGCCTGATGAGTGTCTGGATTTAAATAATCCAGAGGGACTTATTTTGGTCATGCAAACAGGGTTTGTGTGCCTTCAAGCTGAAGTTTGGAGAGAGTAATATTGATAACAGAAGAGCTCCATGTGACAAGGATGACAATGGTGCAACTTTTTCTTTTTAGGCTTGATCAGTCAAGCAGCAACTTGGCAGTGCAAACTGAACGTGCAACATACGAAATGGTCCCAGTCGCCAGCATCATCTTAACACCTTACAGCTCAAGTCTTCTAAACTCATGATTTATTATATTTATTACTTATTTATAAAAAGCTTTTCCAACCCGTCCACTACAAACATCTTGGGATGGCTTACAAAAAATGAGTAGGATAAAACAAACAGCACAGCATCTGACAGTTGTTTTAACCAAATTTTAACTAAAATTTAACTAAAACTGCAGTTAAAATCAATTAAACGTTAAGATAATGGGAAAATAAAGAAGTTTTTGCGTGATGCTGAAAAGGATATAATGTTGGCCCCATGAGAACCTCTCTGGGGAACGTGTTCCATAGTCAGGGTGAGAGAAGGCCCTCCTCCAGGTACTCTCTTTGCTAATCTCCTTCAAGGAGGGCTCCCAGAGAAGGACCTCTGCCTTAGATCTCAAGGGGTGAGAGGGCAATATAAATTTTCTCTGCCTATTCAGGACAGCTAAAACAATTCTAAAATCACAGAACTACACTAACCATTAACCACTGTTTTATTTATGTATTTTATTCCACTAAAATGAATGAATGAATGAGTGAGTGTGTGAGTGAATGAGTGAGTGAATGAGTGAATGAATGACAATTCATGAGAAAGTAAGAGACTGGTCAGTACAACCACTTTGCACTCCTTTGGAGGAAATGTGGTAGCTAGGAGAACAAGCAGCTGTCAGCACATGGGCTGCCCATCCAGAGGCACCATAGCTTTGCACCAAGTGTGGGAGACAAACCAATAGGCCAGGCTATCATCTTCAAGTCCACCTTGGCTGCCACTGCTGAAAGGAGAATGCTATGCTCGAAACGATGTAAGCAATTGATGCATACAGGATGCCTCCAGGTGAAGCATTTGTGGCCCTGTTGCCATGCCTCATTCGCAGAATTTGAATGATATCTGAAACTCATAATTCTCCTGTGTCTTTCCTCCAAGTGTTACTTCCATCTTTTCCCTTTTTGCAGAAGATCCATTGAGAAAGAAAGATGACTGGCAGTGCAACGTCTTCTGATTGGCAGTGCTGGAAGCCCTTGGCCTGGACTGGTTGGTCCATGCTGACTGCCAGTAGCCTTCTGCAGTTCAAGACATGATCACAGTTTTAGACAGTCCTTCCCACTCCTTCGTGGAAGTGCCAGGGGATGAAGCAGGGGCTTTCACTCAGGGATGGTGATAAATGCTAGAAAGATCAGGCCTACAGGACAAAACCAATACAATAAAATAAGATAAAATATGCACACATGCTATTGTCTCTGTGTGTGTCAAAGTCTCTTTCATTCTCTCTCTCTCTCTCTCTCTCTCTCTCTCTCTCTCTCTCTCTCTCTGTGTGTGTGTGTGTGAGTGAGTGTGTGTGTGTGTGTGTGTGAGAGAGAGAGAGAGAGAGAGAGACTTGTAAATTGGGATGTATGGCCAGGATAAAAGGAGTGCATTTGATTTCAGGAGTGGAAGGAAAACCCTTGGACAGAAAGATTCAGGTGAGAGGGGCAGCAGAAAGTGAAGCACACGTCAGCAAAAAGCAGCTAATCCAGGCAGTACATATGTAACAGCAATAATCAGAGCCCCTCTTCCTTGATTTCAGCCAGCGCCTGTGGACAGTGGGCAGGTGGCTTTCCAGAGGGCTGGGGTCCAAGTGAAGAATTAAGGTTCCAACCCTTCTGCTGGAGTGCCTCCTCTGCTTCTGCACATACCCTGTCTCTGAACTAAGCAAATCATATTACTTTTTGCCTCTGTTATTTGGCCTTGTAGAAGACAGATCCTCCCCTTTCCTTAAAGAGATCGAAACCTAGTATTTTTAATACTGCGCCAGCATTTCTAACATGCTGTTGTATTTTTCACAGTTGTCCTCATGACTTATATGTTGCCCAGCTCTGCTATAACCTGCATCCCTATTTTATCTTTCAAACATGTGTTGATCTATATTGATCAGGCGACTCTTGATATTTTAAATCCCTATTGCTCCCAGCAGGCTCAAGTCAGCCATGTGGTCTACTCGTAAATGTATGGAAGACTGCTCCTTAAGATGTCTATCTGTACTTACTTACTTATTTATTTATTTATTTTTCAATTTATATCCTGCCTTTTTCTACACAGGGCTCAAGGCAGCTTACATCATTCTCCTCCATCTTATCCTCACAACAACAACCCTGTGAGGTAGGTTGGGCTGAGATTCTGTGACTGGCCCAAAGTCACCCAGTTGGCTTACTTGGCGGGAATTGGTTGCTAATAACTGGAAATAGTCAATTTTCCACCTATTACTATGAACTATCAGTACTTAAATAACAATACATGACTAATACATGATGCGTAAACTATGGATTAAGTCTTTGAGTTAATGAGTAGGATCTGTCAATTCCTTTGGGCAAATGCCTGACAAAATTGTGACTAACCACTCAAGACCAATTTCATTGGGAGTATTCCTTAAATGAAGCCCAGGTCTCTTGTACACAAATGTTGCTATTCATTAGGTACTGGAGGTGGTGGTAAGATATATGGCAGATTGCCAGAAATGTAAAACAGCTCTATAAATTGGCAGAGCAGTTTATAATTACTGCTATTAAAATATATATAGGTAAGATGTGTTGAGAAAATGCCTACATTCACTTGAGGGTAATACTTCAAGTATGATTTCACTCTGTGATTAAGGATTTCGGAAGGAAGAGACAAGATATTAATTAAAGCAGGAGGAGAGATAATGAGCTGCTGAAATAAAATTTGTATGAAAGCAGGTCTTTTTCTCCATCCTCCTCCTCCTCCTCCTCCTCATCATCATCGAGTCACTCCTTTCCTAGACTCAACTTTTTCCCTTCTGTTTTTCTTAAAGATTTTGATATAAACATTCAAGGTTTCATCTTCAGCATATGTCCTGTGATGCCCATATTCATTCCTTTGATGTGGTTATTCCTGAACTTTTAACATTTAAACTTCATATAGAAATTAGACTTAAAGAATTCATTATGGGTCAAGGATTCTTATACACAGATCGGTACAGTAAACATTAGAACCTTTTAAATACAAGTTAGCACAGATGTAAAGGGCACTATAAAAATGCATCATTTAGTGAATATGTCTTCCATTGCTTTTACAATCCCTACTGGTCTACCATCAACTTCTGTGAGTGACTGGATGCACTACTTACTGAAATCTGAAAGCGAGACCAAGAAAACCATGTTTAAGGCCTGCTTTTGTCATGCAATGTATATGACCTTGAATAGGTCATTTGTACTTGGCTTTTCTAACACAGTTTTCCTCTGAAAAATAGGATAGCATCACATCTTGTCCCAGTGGCCTCCAGTTTACTTCATAAACTCCTCAAGACTGCAATCGCAAACTTTCCCTGTAGCAACAGACTTCTGAATAAGCGACAGGATGACTCTGAAAGTTTGCAAAGCACAGCAAAGCACATGGAGGCACAAGATTCTCCTAACTTCAGCTTTGTTACCGAAAATAAATATATTCAAGCACCATTAAGCTATGGCAGCTGCCATCTGTCAGACATCACAAAGGGTGCAATGACTTATGACCTCCAACATTTCTCAGATGAAAAAATGTACACTTGTTATACCATCTGCTCCTGCTGGGATGGAAAACAAGAGGCTTTGGTTTGGTGACTGGCACATCTTGTTAAAAAGACCTTTCATGTATCGTGAGTCAATCAGCTTTGTTTTAAATGGACTCCGAACACCAATAAGATGTGCACGGCCTGGGATGTATTCCCCACTCCACAGTTTTTTCACATTAATGAAAGGATTACATGACTAGTGATGTCACTGAAGCTAATAATCCTTGATCCAGCGTATGAATGAAAGCAAGTGTTACAACCCCTGCTTTGTGACTGTTCCCAGGCTGGAAAACTAACTCCCTGCCGTGGGATGCGAAGTTGGCTCTTTTTCTGCTGTCCATCTGTCTGGTGGCTCGGATGCTGCTTTCGTTCTCGCATTGTTGTGTTTTCAATGTATGTGTTTGAAGATGGTTTGACCCACATTTTTTTAATGACACATTTCAGTTTTTATTCTTGGCAGTCACCTTGAGCAGAAAGGTAAAGAAGTACTCAAATAAATCATGGACAAAATAAACTGAGAGATCCATCCCTCCGTGGCACATGGGTCACTGCTATCACTGGTGGGTTGTCTTACTCTGCCACCCCTTCCACTAAGTGGAAAGGAACAGACTGGGTGATGTAGCTGCCACTGTTTGCTACAGCGTCCACTGGGAAAGGAGGTCTGAGGAAAGCTGGGGAGAGGGATTCAGTCCCCATCATGTTCCACGTGGTGCCCCAAGGAGGGCAATGGGGTTCCAAAAAGGGTTGGAGTTAGACTTGGCCATGAGTAAGTTTGTTTGGGTTTTTTTTTTTTTTTCTTTTTTTTAGTTTTTAAAGTTCTTTGAGCTAAGCACAATTCTGAATGGTGCTATCCCTCTCATGATACAAAAATCATGAGAGAGGCACATATTGCTTTTTTTATTTAGTATATTTATATCCCACCATTTTCCCTGCAAGGAACCCAAAGTAGATTACACAATCCTCCTCTTTCTCGTCTTCGATTATCCCTGCAACAACCCTGCGAGGTAGGTTACATTGAGATTCAGGGACCAGCCCAAAGAAATACAGTGGCCTTTATGGCTGGGTCTCCCTAGTCCCAATCCAACACTTTATCCATTACATCGTGTTGGCTCTCAAATACACTCTTTAGAATCACAAAGATAAATGGCCAAAACTATTTTCAACTATCTGTGAAACACCGAGAACCCATTTTCATTGGGATCCAATATACTAAAGATATTTCAAGCTCAGAAGTGTACTCTGAGGAGGGGGTTGGAATTCCAACTCAGAGCGCCCTCCATCCACTCTCACGGCCCCGTGCAGGAAGAATGGGACAGAGGAAAAAGACTGACAGCTAGAAGCAGCTTGCCACATCTTTTTCAGGGAAGGAAAAGAGGCAGCCATCACCGTTGCACTCCTTCCATTGGATACCTGTAATCCTCCAAGCGCAAGGCGCTATGAATGGAGATATCCAATAGCCCTGCAAGTGAAGGAAACGATACTTATCATGAGTTTGTTCACGAGAGAGGAGGAGGGTGGTACAGACCAGGTCCACCTGTCACTACAATCATGCCGCCAACACATGATGTTGGCGGCATGGAGCATGGAACATGTGAGCTGTTCTGCTTTGAATCAGCAATCTGCAAACATTTCACTCATAGGTTTTTAGCAGGACATTTGAACCTCAACATTGTGAGTTGCTTGTGGATTAAGCAAGCCAAATAATCCAGTGGCTGGGTTAACACTGGATTATTTTACCCATCATTTGCAGATTAAAGTGAATGAGCCATGAGAAATGTTGCCCATCTCCTGAACAGTGGGTTAACCAAGCAAGCACAAAGTTCTCACACTAGTGAGATACGCTGTATTTGTATTTAAATTAGAATAATTATTTGGAAAGAGTTTTTTAATTTGAATCTATACATATACATGATCTTAAGCAAACATCATGCAAATTCCATCCTCTTTATCCTCCCTTTTGGCAATGCACTTCTTTGATGATTCACAAGCAGTCACCTTGCCAGGTGCTCTCAGGTGTGGTAGGTGAGTTCCCCATCAACAGAATTTAAATAATATTCCACGGCCAGCCTATTCAGCTTCTGTACTTCGACTGGGGGTGGCAGCCTCGCAAACTGTGCCTCAGGAAGCAAAATGTTGCAGGCAGGCTCTGATTTCAGGCACAGTATCTCCCGACTGCTTTGCATAACACATCCTAACTGAAAAATAGGACTTGCCTGTTTCATCAGAGAACGGGACTGGAGGAAAGTTAGCGCTGCTCTAAAGCCAATGCCATAAAAACACAGTGGAAATGACGATGGAAGATCTGGAATTTTCCTCAGGCACTAGATTAACCACTGTGTGTGTGCGTGCGTGCGTGTGTGCGTGCAAAAACAACACATATCCCTGGAATCTTTAACAGCTAGACGTGGACCTTAGTTTGATGCCTCTCCTAAAGAATCTTACAGATCGTCTCTCTGGGAAATACTGGACTGCAACATGTTCATTCCTGCCAGGGAGTCCAGCGCATGATTTTCACAAAGAAAAATGTGATTCTTTTTATGCCAGCACCTTTTATTTGTAGAACTTGAAAGAAAGTTATAAACTACTTTGGGGTTCTGTGTGAACCACTTGGAGCTGTGCCCAACAGTTGGTTTCACTTATTCTCAACATTTTTGACTGCTCTCATTGAAACAAAATGAGATAAAGTAGTAGAAAGAAAACAAACTCCCCAGTTCCTTTTGCCCGCATTTTCTCTCTCTGGAGTTGCTATACTGGCTCATTTCAAATGGTTTGGTGTAGAGTGGCAATGCAAATATGCGATGCTAATTGTAAAATGTAAATTGCCTGCATTCCTATGTGGAAATCCTACAGCTAAAAGCCTGCTTGTGGAGCTCAGTTATAACTGTGAAAGAACAAACAGAGGTCTCTGTTGATAAAAAACAGATTATTTACTAGGCAGGGGAGCAATAATGAGCTATTTGCCATTAAAGGTCATTAGTCACCATCAATGTCTTTCCAAAGCTCTCCAAGGGCCAAGTCATGGAAGATTTGAAGGAGCAGTAGCTAAAAGGACTTCTGAACAGGTGCAGAGTACATTTTCCTGAGTTCTTGTCAAGCAAAGATCGTTCCCAGATATAAGAAGCTAAGAACAAAAACTAAGCACCTTCAGAACTCTGGCTGTTGTTTCCAGGTAGACCTGGAGCCTGGAACCTTTCTTAGGTCCTGGACTCAGCCACTGTCTTTGTGATTATTGCTAGAGCAAACTTGCATCCTTTCTGATTCTTCATAGGATGAAGAATCAAAATAGCCAAAAGAAACAGAATATGCACCATCATAAAAGAAAATAGAAGAGGGTGGTGATTTGTATAAAGTTGGCATGCATTAATTTATATGTACAGATGCAAATCTGGGAATAGTTATTCTAGTTTCAATAGAAATGCACTACATCTCTCATGCACCTACTCATTTGGTCTGTATTCAGCTGCTATTTGTTGCGGGCAACAGTTGTTATTGTCCGTTAGAATTAAATGGGACTTGACCAGGACAGCCCTTCAAGTAGAGGACCGTCCTCTGAGAAAGGGGACCTCTGGTCATGTTAAGTCCATTCCCACTCACATAGAGATGGACTCCCCAGCAATGCTCACACAGCATAAGGGCATCAAAAAAGCCATGCTGGATCAGCACAAGGGACCTAGTTGTGTTCACAACATGGCCAAGCAGCTGCACGTGGGAAAATCACAAGCAGGACATGATGGCAACAGAAGCCTCTTTTGCAGCTTCAGACTTTCTGTTTCTGTAAGCACCAACCTTTGTGGTCAGGACTCTCTTTCTAAATTACACCAACATTACTGCATGATGCTGTGTCCCACCTGTACCAATGGGAGAGGGCCCATCTGGGTAAAGAGCCTCGTGGAGGAGAAAATTCTGGAGAGTGCAGGAGGAACAAGTTAACCACACTTGGTGGTCCCACTCCAGCGTGGGGCCCTCCAGCAGTGATATACACAATACTAACACATGCATTTAATGTCACAACAGCATTTTCTCATCCCTGGAATCATCCTGTGAGGCTCGGACCTGCTGTTTTGATTCCTTGATCCCAGCCAGTGGTCCTCATAAGCCTTACTAACCCTTTCCCATTGTTCCACTGAGCTTTTAATTCCTTGCTGCCTCATTTCAACTGCCCATTCATTCCTCACTTTTCCTCCCAAAGGCCAGGCATTCTGCAGTTCCTGGCAACATGTTACTTTATGGTGCTGTTCCTGCACATCTTTGGAGCTGAGGCTTGCCAAACAATTAAGTCAATGGCCATCCAATGGTGACTGAGCAAACACATTTCTCAGCCGTGCAGCAATATCCCTGGCAAAGATGCACTGGGCTAAGGAAACTGACCCAAAGGTTGTGTCAGAAGATGCAGTTGTGTAACCCAGATGCCTCCCTTCACTGGTCATTTATAACAGGATGTAGGGGACAACCACAACAATCTTGCAACTGTTGCCTAGAAGTAATGCCCTGACAAATCCAGAGGCAGGTAATGCACTGTCTACAGTGTAAGATGGTCTGTCTGCCCCCCCCCCCCCGTGTGTGTGTGTGTGTGTGTGTGTGTGTGTGTGTGTGTGTGTCAGAGAGATGAGAGAGAGAGAGAGAGAGAGCCATTTATTAGGCAGTGCCTACTTAGTTATCAGGTGGAAATAACAGAGAAAATTGATCAAATATAACTGGTGTGGCTTCCCTTGTCATTCCTGCTCCAGATCCAGCAACAGTTCCTGCTTGCTGCTCCGGAGGAGCCTGCTCTAAGGTAGTTAAAGTTGGGTAGGGTGGCCAGGCATTCCACTTTACAGAGGGTGGTCCTCATTGGAGGGATGTCAGACAGCAGTCTTATTTCTGGAAGTGTCTTCTATCTGCTGAGTTTACCAGTCCAGCTCTGGTTTAACATAAAATCCATAAGGAGGGTAGCATCCTGGAAGTGGTCTCTTAACAATTAGCACTTGGACAGCAGATGGAAGTGACACACAGGACACCTAGTTGGTCTTCTAGGACAAGAAATGTATTTCTATTTAAATATAATTATGATTGTATTTGGCACCTTCACATACAAATATAACACATGCAAGAAGGCATGCCTATTGGTATCCTCTGTTTTGGCAATACTATTCTGTTTTCATTTTGACTGGGTAAGCAGCCACCATAAATTAAGAAGGTTCTTTTGCGCTACAGTAAATTCCACCCCAATCTCCTGGTGAGCAGAAAGCAAGATAGAGCAGCACCTGAGATATGCCTGCTCCATCAAAGGGCTGGCTGGGAGAGGAGGAGCACTGAGACTCTGGTCTTTGGTTTATTTTGGTATGACGGAGAATATACATCGAGATTAGCTCAATTTGCATTGATGTGCATGGTGTGACTCATGACCCTCTCCGGACATCTTTGTGATTTCCTGCATTGCAATCAATTTTCCTGTTGCTTTATTCCTCGTTTCTTGGATGCCTTTCTCATTTCATGCACATAAGTGATCCCAATCACATGATGGTGTTCATTTTGCAGATATGAACTCAAGTCACTCTGTGTTTTCAGTAGATATTTCCAAATGTTGGGCTCCAACCTTTTCTGAAGTTATTAGAACCAGTGTGCACATGGAAATCACAGTGTGGAGGACTCTTTATTCAATGGCTTCCCATTGTGTTTCTTTCTTTACACCAAGTTGTTGGAATGTGGGCATTTGTTCAGTTTTTAAAAAATGGGTTTATAAATGGATTTTGCCCATATGCAAAGGGGAAAATGGGTCATGTTTAAAAATGATGATCCCCTCATTGCATCTTTTATACACCTACCGAAACATAAACAGTCCCCAAAGCCCTTAACTTCATGTGCCTACTTAGGCACTTACATTTAGCTGTAGAAGCGTTCAATTTATCATTCCTTTGCTTTGACTCAGCTTTGTGTTGGCAGTACACTGGCAATACTTAATCTGTGGGAGATATAGGAAGTATCCAGAATGAATGCACCCTGTGCTTTAGATCACCCAACACAGCCTCAAGGACATGCGATAAGGACCCAAACGATAAGGCAAATCAAGCAAATGATAAGGTTCTTTCTCCCAGCGCAATCCTTGTTTTAAGCTACCTTTATCCTCATCTTTGATTTGTGAACAGCGGCTGTCCTGTCAGTTACTGCCAGTCAATGACAAACATTATATCAAAAAGATAAATCTGGGGGCGTACAAGGTGAGATGCTTCAGGAGCAGCCTGATCAAATATAGCCAGACACCTGATTTAATCTTTCTCTGATAACGTCTTTAAGGTTAAAGGGCTTTTTGAGGTTGGGACAGTCCTTGTGTACCTACATGACTCATGCCCGGTCTTTTTCTCCTCATTGCCACAGGCATGCAGGCTGCCTTGGAGCTCAGGGGCAAACTGATTGACAGCTGAGCTCTCCATTACAATTACAAATTTTTGAATGTTGCAGCTGGGGGTCTGTCACTTAGGAAAATAAATGGAGCTCAGATGGGATTATGCCAAATTCCCCCCCACTGTGTGGTTAAGCCCTGCAAGTCCACCCCATGTGGACTTCTCCCTTAATGGAAAGATGAGGATAGATAAGCCAGAGTTTCAAAAGAAAGCAACAATGCAGACCAGATCTCCCAGAACCCTTTGGGAAAAACAAAAGCGAGAAAAAAACCTGTAACTGTATTTGCTTCTCATTTATCTCAGTCCTTATAATTTCACAAAGTAGAAAGTTGAACTGGATGGAGTGATGACGGAGTTACTGAAAGCAAAAGATGCTGTCTTTTTTGGGTAGGAACTGGAGATGTGTGGTTTTTTTCTTGGTGTTTTTCATCTCTGAAGATGAAACACAGTAAATAACAGAAGGTACACCAAGGTCAGAGAGGCATCCTCATGCACAAGCTACAGTGTCTTTGGAGGGGGCGATGGTAAACAGAAAAGCTGAGTGAGCTGGTGGTCAGTTAGTCAGCTAGTCTAGACTTTGTTTTCGATGAATCAATGCCTAATTGCAATACTGGCTTTTGATTTGGTTTGTGTAACAGATAGGTCCTTTAAGTAAAGCAGCCAAATGAGACATGTGGGCTTCTGGCCTTATTGGATTGGGAAAACTGTTGTTCTCTTTTACTGGTGATGGGCCTCTGATTGAAGAGCAGCCAGAAGATTGCCTTCCTGTTTGAAGACATCCTCTTTTAGAAGGACTGCCCAGCACAAGTCCAGGGTAAACACTAGGAAGGAAGGAAAGAAGGAAGGAAGAGGGGAAGGGAGTGCTGGGTGCTGAAGTAGCCATCCACAGCAGATAGCAGACCAAGCAAGGCACAGAGGTCACCTGGTCAAAGTCTGCCACACTACAGTGAGATGTATTGCATTTCTATTTAAATCACCATAATGACTGCATTTGGATCTGCACCTATGCATAGCATATGCAAATTGCAAGCAAGTCGGGGTCCTCTTTTTTATGATGTGTTTTCTCTGATCAGGCAATTCATATATGGCCACTCTCATACTCACATCCTGATTTAGGCCATGGTTGCACAAGCCTGGATAGCTTCTCTACCAAACTCAGATATCCAGTAGGATAGGAAAATCTGTATACAGCCGAGCTACACCGATCAAAAGCATGGAACTGGCAACTTGCAGATACTTGCAGGGCTTGATGTGTGTAGGTCAGATACAGACTTTTTGTCCAAGTGTGGGTGTGTGTAGGTACTGGAAGTTGGTGGGATGAAAGGGCAGGGGCAATTGTTCTCCAGAACAGGGGTTAGAGTTAGGGTTAAATTAAAATGTAATGTGTTGAGTATCCTCACCCTCATTGCATGATAACATTAATGGCTTCCTCAGTGGTCAAGGTGATGAACTCTCATCTTCTGCTGTTATCTCTGATCCCTGGTTGGATCACTGTGTGGATTCCCCTGTGTAGTGTTTACAGATCAGAGATATGAGCTTCCTCCAGAGGACAGGGCATGCTCCAGGTGGGGTAGCAATTTAAGATACTCTCTTGTGGGTGTGGTGGGGTTTCTGATTAAATGCTAAAAACTTTGGTTCTAATTTTGCTACCTTTTCATTTTTCTTGGGAGGTGACCATCAGGCTGTGGGATCTTAAAGTTTGCCTTTTTGTTCAAAAAGGAAAGAAGATCCTAGCTGGTCTTTGTTTACTCAGAAAAATCTTCTTTGTATATAAACAACACTAGAAGCTCAGTAGTTCTATAAGGTCAGGAAGTATAACTGCCTGAATAAGGAAGAACAGAAGCTGATAGAAAGTCATATGAAAATTGTCTGTTAGGGTCAAAGCTGATGTGGCACAAGGTAAACCATATTCAAATAAAAATCTACTAAACCTTTGAAAATGCCTTTTAAAATACCAAGTCAGGAAGATGTTACCTGTACTAAGTGTTTGATTATCTGCCATAATCTGGAGCTCACAATTAAAGTTCTTTGCTTGGCTGTAGAAGGTCAGACTAGATGCCCTCTAGGAGTTTCTCACTTCTAAATCAAGTGTCTTTTATTTCTTCGCTTGCACCCCACTTTCCTACAAGGAAATTTGTACTGAATGGGGCTTACAGTCAATGATGAAAACAAATATATTAACAGCACAATTAAAACCACAGCACTAACTGAATCAAAACAGCACTGAACCCAACAGACTCATTTATGCACAAAAGACCTGCTTGAATAGCAATGTTTTTGCTTACAGCAGAAGGACATCCAAGAAGGAAACAACCTAAGCTGTGTGCCTAAACAGCCATTACATTAACAATCACTTACATTTTCTTTGATTTTTCACTCTTAAGTAAATGTAGGCTCTTAAAAGCCCTATCTCCTGTGCTAGGCTCCAGATGTGGAATGGGAGGCTGTATCTGCTCTAGAGTAAACATCAGAGAGGGGTGCTAGATAGCAATACAGATAGCTGCTAGATGCAGATTTCAACCCATGTCTGTTTTGATCTTTACTCTCACAATCAAGTGATTTTGTATTTTACTAAAAACCAATAACTGGGTGCTTGGATATCATAATGCCTCAGAGGATCGCCACACCTTCTTTGATAGTGTCAGTGCCGTTAACAAAGATAAGCACAAAATCAAGGATTTCAGGTCTGTGGGTTTAATTTGATATGCTGCCTAGAGGTGTTAGACTGCGCTTCAAATTCCAGATCGCGGAGGGTCATAGGCCTGTGTTTACATTCTGATTGCAGGGATTCAGCATGGCATGGCCTGAACAAAGGGATTTTATAGGACCAAAGGGTTCAGATATTAAATGATTCTATTTCATACTGATGAAGCCATTTTTTAAAAGCCCAGCAATTTCCTCTCTGCCTTTCTTTTACAAGTGATCCTATTCAAACCCTCATAATAAAAAGAATGCAGGTGGGTAATTAAGAAGGTGTGAAATGTGAAGACATGGCCAGCTTTCTTTTAGTGCTCCATACAGCAAGTTATAAAGTGCTATCTGTATAAAAAGTGGCAACTGATTGAATGGCCTAACTTACTGACCTGGGAATTATTTTTCTTCTTCTCCCAAGCAGAACTCAGTAGAAAGCTTTATAGAGATTTTTAGTAATTTTTTCATAGTCCAGCTAGTCCCAAAGCTCTTTAGTAGCAGCCATAGTTATCTAGCCTACAATGTGTTTCATCCTGCTATGCTTTTATTAATAGTAGCAGCAGTAGTAGCAATTATAAGAGCAAGGTCTAATGCTTCAAGAATCCTGAAGTTTCCACGTTTGCTTACATGAGATGTCCTTGTGTTTCCATGGCTGCCAAAAGACAAATGGGGAAAAGAGCAATAGCAGAAAACAGTGTCCTTATTAGACCAAGTGGTGGTGCAGTAGGGTAATTTTACACTCCAGTCTTTGCCCATCCCGTGCCTTTTAAATGTTTCTGTGTACTTCCTTACTTCTAAACACAGAAAACTGAACTGGCTCATCAGGAGCCCTCTGGCCCATTAACCTGATGGCTCCTCTGATGCTAAGCCCACTGTGGCATTTCCATGTATCTCGGCAACATTGGCCAGCCTTCCCTCTCTGTTGATCAGGCTTTCCTGGCTTTCTCGCATGTCTCCCTCTGTGCCCCCAGCCACTTCCATTCAAGATTCCGTCAGGGACCTCGCCTGCCTCAGTGGCAGGGCTGAAGGCAAAGGGGAACAAGCTGCATATCCTGGAAGGGGCCGTGGCCATCCTGGGCGCTCCAGGCAGGTGAGATTTGGCCCACTGACCTGAGCGTCAATTCTACTACATTAAGGTCATGTTCTCACCTGCTATTGTTCCCCAGAAAAAGCTCCTTTTTGAACATTATAATGAACACAGAAAAGGAAAAGACCAGAAGAGACAGAATGGCAGAAGACTGTTGACTGGATCTGCAGCACGTTTTTGTTTTTTTAATTGAAAATGTAGCCATGAGACGCATTTCTGAGTTGAACCTGCATCACTGAGGTCAAGCCTTTTCCCTACATCAGTTGCAATTTGCCACAGTCCCAATCCAAATCATCCATAGCCATGGAAATAATTTACACTTTTTTGAAAACAAGAACATGGGGCATCCTGTTCCTGGAATCCTGCATCATGTCTAGATATTCCATCAATCCAGCAAGTTTGGACTTCATTAATCTAGTGGCTTATTTAAGCACAAAACCAAGACCTAACTTCTTATATTATGGTAGAGCTGCACTAAGACTATAAAGCAATTGGCAAATGCAATCACAAATGTGAGGTGCATGTGATTGGTTAGACAACTAGGTACAGATGGTCAAGATCAATAACTTTGAAGGAGTAAGTAGTTCAAAATCTTCGAAGTGGATTTTTTTGGTACAAAACTGTTGCAATGCCAGCTTTCTTTAGAGTCACTTTAAATAATATTCTTGTTAATTTCTCTTGGTTTTCAAGGAACTGAGTAATGGGCAAAATCCAAGATAAATTCTACTTAGAATAGATCCACTGAAATGATTACATTAGCTCCATTCATTTCAATGGGTCTACTAAGCAGGACATGTTTGATCCATTCCACATGGAGTGCTGAGAACTATTACGAGCTGCCCTATCCATATTGCTGATGTAGGTGATAATGTTGATTATAGTAATAATAATCTAAATATTTACAAGAAATACTAGGAAACTTTATATTCTACCCTTTTCACTTGTACTGCTTTGTTTTCCATGATATGCAGCTGGGGGAAATGCATAGTTTGTGGGTGGAGAACAGAATATTGAACAGACAAGTGCTTTTCTCTGCTGCATTGAGTACATCTGTGCAATGAAGCTGTAAATTGTCAACTAAATAAGAATGCTCATGGTAAAACAATAAACAGGAGTATCTCTCTAATTGAAAACAGTGAGTTTATTTAGTTCAGTTCTATCATCTATTCTAGGTCATGACAAAGAAAATCTAAACATAAACTTCTAAAGACAGAGAAATGCCTCTAGTACAGTGGCTCACAAGCAGTTCTGTCTGGGAATGAAAAGCTACATGTGGAAATTTGGGTAAAATATATCCCAAGCCCTTAAGCTCGTTTCACATGTGGTTACATTCTGGTGCAAGAAGTCGGAACTTGTTTATGTCTTGGTAACCTTTGTTTCTGGTTTCATAGTATTCCTAGGCTGCTAATTGCTGATTGCATCTTCTGCCATGAAAAGATAACCATTCAATTTGCCCTTTTGGAATTTTTTAAAAGCATAATTGGTACTGGGAAGGGATGAGAATCTCTAGAACGGGAACAATCCAACTGGAAAGATACCTTTCTTTTCTTCTTCACTACATTTTAAGAATGTTTGTCCAGTTGTTGGGCACCATGAGTCTTGTCCATCAGGGTCCCACAAAGCCATCAGTTCAACCAAATACTAGGAAACTGGAATGAAGAAGACAGTTCCAGCAGCTTCTAGCTACTCCCAAATTTCCAGGATCTCATCCATCTCAGCAACTGATCATAATGAAGCAATCATAATCATAATGATTATCTGGACCCATTTCAGTCCGGCTTCAGACCCGGGTACGGTACTGAATCTGCCTTGGTC
>NW_025335587.1:794752-998985 GCF_004798865.1 Varanus komodoensis | reverse complement strand
AATGGGGCGGCATAAAAATGTTTTAATAAATAATAAATAAATAAATAAACTGGGAGCCGTGCTGTTCAGTTGTGGCAAACTCCTTCATTCCCCCTTTAGGCTTATCACCCATTTTTCTGCAGTTCTTCCAAGTACACCTGGGTTCTGATACTATTAGTGAATCTGGCATGCAGAAATGTGCTGGGGAAAGGAGCCGGTACATACACTGCTTAGTCTGGTTACACTTTGGGGTCTTGTGCAGCCAGAGCAAATCTCTGCTGAGACTCCGTGTGCCCAGGTGAATCCCCTTCTAACTTCATGCATACACAGATGGGGGTTCTGCTGCAGAGCTGAGGTGGCTAGGAGGGCTGATGTGGGATTCAGCCTATTTCTCTGCTATGGGAATCCTCACTTCATGGCCGCTGCTGCCCCAGTTATGGTGAGTCACTGCAGACCTATGTCTCTCTCCTCCCAGCAACAGCACCACTGCCATGAGGAGAAAGAGGAAAGGAGTGAACTCCAAGTCACATGGGTCACCATACGGGGAAGACTGACTGGGTGATTACCTGTGTGCCATCTCTGTCCAGGTGCGAACTATGGATGGGTAGGGTCAAGGCACCTGCACTACCATGCTATGGTTCTTTGTGTTTAAAATGGTCTTGGACTGGACTGGATACCCCTAAGACAGAAGACACTTTCTGTAGGAGACTGTCTTCTGTAAAGTAAGGCATCTGATAGTCCTAGGATGTGGGAGATGGTCACAGGTGAGAAAGAGAGAATAACAGTTATCCCTTCAGTCTGGGGCCAGTTTCTCCTTGCACAACCTACCACAGAAGCTTTTGAGCACAGCCCCCATCATCCACAGTAAGCAAGGCCAACAGTATTCTAAAACATCTAGAGGATTCCAGGTTGGGGAAGGCTACTCTGCCCCTGCTGTGGAATGATGATGGCCATGAAGCAGGTATATTCTCAGAAGTCCATTTAAGGTACAGGGGTGTGCAGGCCTTGGCAGATGGCTTGACCATGCTGAATGCTGACAGCATAAATGCCATCCCAGATTTGGAAAAGATTGGGCTCACCTGTGTCTGACATGGTCCTGCTATGGTACCGTCACATGTACTTTTGACCATGAAAGTCCACAGCTGGTCTGCAAACTTGTTTGAGGAACCCCTACCTCAAAGTAGCCATTATAGATTTTGTCAAATGCTGCTTGCTTGTTTAAAATATAAATATTGTTTTAAGGTTTCCCATATCTCTGGGAATGTTATAACACATTAAGCTAGGCCAAGCAGGACGTTCTAGGACCTTTTTCTGTATAAACATGCATAGGATTGCACTCTTGGTCCAATAAAGTGAGTGCCATGAATTTAGGCTTCATAAATACATTTATTTAGATCCAGGTTGGGCATCTTTTGGACCTTCAGATGTTTTGACCTCAAGTACCCACTATGCCTTGTCATTCACTAAGGTGATAAGCAGGCCAAAAGATCTCATGAAGTTACAGGAGTTACAGCCCAAAATATCTCATGGGCCACAAACTGCCCATTCCCATTAAGCTCAAGGAACCAAGGTTCAATTTGGATACCAGGAAATACTTCCTAACAGTTAGGACCCCAAGGGTATGGAATGGGCTTCCACGGGAGGTGGTTGAAGCCCCATTGGTGAGGGTGCTCAAGGATGGGCTAGACATGCACATGGTAGGCATGTTGTGAACAGAGTCAGCTGGTGCCGGGGGTCAGACTAGATGGCCCAGGAGGTCCTTTCCGACTTGCTCTGTTTCTATGTCTATGTTTTTATGTTTACTGGAGTGCTGATGGTCATGGCACTAACTTCCATTGTGAATGGCTGGAACACTTGTGCAAATAAATTATTATCTACTTAGAATATGTTGAAACAATGCCCAGCCCCTAGAAAAGACTTCTATCAGGAATCACTGTATGTCAGTAGGGAAGCACTATGATGGATGGGACACTTTTCTAAAACGAGAATGAGCTGTTAAATATGATGTGATGCATTGTATTACTGCGCTCTTCGGAGCAGCACATCTGTAGCGTCCGAGGATCTCTGCAGTTCCTTGTTTCCCATTGTCCTTCCCATTGCCCCAGTCCTCAGTATCCAAATGTCACTATATTTCTGGGGATGGCTCTCTCACAGTTAACTTCTAGCACTGGAAAAAGTTGAGGAATGCCCTCCTGTTCACTCTACGCTCATCACCTGAGGTGCAGAAAGCAGGGGTAATTGCGAGCTGACTGAAATGTCTCCTTGGAGGACTATAATTTGAAGATTATGTCAATTTAAGAAGCTCAATACTTTACCTCGACTGCAGTGTAGTAAAAAGAAAATCCCCAAATCGACTATCTCTGCTCATAAAAGTGATTTAGATTGGTTCTCTCTATGCGTGCTTTTGGCTTGACTGTCAGAAACAATTAATGTGATAAATAATACGTTGCAACTTTCCCTCCGACACTCACCCTCATTCTGGCAAAAGGTTTGCTCTTTACATTTGCAACTGATAAAAACAGATCTTCAAACAAAAGCCCTCTGACTCTGAAGTTCATGAGCTGTCCACTGGAAAAGCACAATTAATTGCTATAGCCTGAAAGGTGTGACTTAACGGAATGGTTAGACTCTCTTCTCAGTGTCTGGATCCTAGAGAAGCAGTTTTGCCCAGCATTGTCTCAGGCTGAAGCTGCAACTTAGGTTGATGCTGCAACTTAGTTGACAGAGGCAGGCAGGGCAGCTTCAGATGGGCAGTGCAATGCCCTCTCCACTCTGTCCAAAAGACCATTTACCTCTGCATGAAGGGAACATGGACATGAAACAGTCAGAACATCAGAAGCAAATGGAAGCCGTTGCCAAGTTAGGCCCAGAGCCAAATATTCTTGGCTGTGTTTTGCTGTCCTTCCCTATTAGGGAAGGGTGAAGAAACGAAATGAAAGTAGAATAACTCTGGTGCACTCCTGGAAGTCCCTGGGCAGAAGGGCTTCTGGCAACGTGATCTCCTACCTCAGTGTAAGTGGAATTTAACTCCTGCTTTCCTACATTTGAGCCCTATTATTTCCCAGAATACCAAAGGAGGAGTGTAGGCCTTGCAAAGTAGTCAGACCTCATCTGGAATACTGTGTCCAGTTCTGGGCACCTAGATTTAAGAAAGATGCAGGTAAATTAGAAAGGGTTGAGTGGAGGGCAACAAATTGATCTGAGGTTTGGAAACACTGCCCTATGAGGAGAGACTGAGAGAACTGGCCATGTTCAGCCTTGAGAAGAGAAGACTGAGGGGGGACATGATATCCCTCTATAAACGCCTCAAAAGTTGTTACAAGGAGGAAGGTCAGGATCTTTTCCTGCTGATACCACAGTGTAGGACATGGAATAATCAAGTCAAGCTGCAGCAACCCAGATTCGGCTAGATATCAGGAAAAGCTTCCTCACGGTCAAAGCGATATGACAGTGGAACCAGCTGCCTAGAGAGGTGGTGGGCACTCCTACACTGGAGACATTCAAAAAGAACCTGGACAGCCATCTGAGTGGGATGGTGTAACGTGGTGTCCTGCAACAGCAGGGGTTGGACCCGATGGCTTTCCTGACCCATTCCAACTCTAGTATTCTATGATTCTGTGAAACATCATTTGCTCTGCCTCTCATCCTTTATGCTGGACTACTTACACAGGGGGCAACCCAGAAGTTTATGCATGACCTTTTGAAGAGGAAGCACAGGGAGGTTCCCCTTGAAGAGGGGGCCCACGCATGAAAGTGGCCATATCCAAGTGAAAATAGTGATTAAGTCAGATGCAAACTCTTTGTTACAAAAGTCTCTGAAAACATTTGGAATATTTCTATTTTTACTTTTTTATTTTAATGTGTGTATTCCACCCCATTCCCATAGGCTCTGAGTGGTTTACAAGAAATGAAAACAACAGTGATTAAAATTGACCATGAATATCTTTCACCATAGTCACCATAAAGTCTTTCACAGATTTGACTGTTTCAACAAAATCCTATACTTCTCCTTTGGATGTGTGTGTGTGTGGGGTGGGAGGGGCAGTTGAAGGGGCCTAGTCCATGCTTCCCAGTGCACCATGTGGGGAGTGAACCATAAGAGAGGCGATGATTCCTTTGCTGAGTGAGGAAGTATCTCACACATCCAGTTTCAGACAACAGGGGTCCGACTGTGTTGGCTTTCCTTTTCTCAGCTTCGTGGCAGCACTGTATAGATCTCATGATGGGCTGCTTTGGCTGCAATGGCAAAGGAGGCCAGCTATGATCAGCTGCGAGGCTCTGTCCTGTGCCTTCCAGCCTTCAGACCAGGAAGAAATTCTCCTTGTTATGGTCACAGCAGAGCAGGGTCTTGTCTGTATGCCTGTCACCTGAGCATCACAGCAGCATCTCAAGCCATGCTCTCTCCTGGTGATTGAGTGGTTAGGCCTTTCCCACATCTCCCACAGCAATTGTCTCAGGAGAGGACAAGAACATGCTACTTAGCAAGCTTCAGACGCCTGGAGAAGCAGATTTATGAGATCAATGTGACTGCAGAGAAAAGCATGCTGGTGCTTTTCTTAATGTGGCCGGTAGTACAGCCTTTATCAGATGGCTTTCTAGGTCACATGATCATGGCCAGGCACCTCACATACAGTTGCCAAGAATGGCTTTCTCCCCTGTAGTCTTACATTGAAGTTTTCCATTGGTCCAGTTATGCTGGTGCTGGGTCTTTGTGGTTATGGTGACACCCCCTGCTTCTCTGCATCCCTTCTGCGGCCTGGCTCATAACCTGCTGTCCCAAATGGGGGGGGGGTGCAGGTGGGGGGAATTTCAGAGGCAGGTGAAGACAATCAAAATGGATCTGGTGGCAGAGGAGAGCTGAGCATTCAATCTATCTTATTTACGTGACCATTGAATTCCTTTCCCATTCTTCCTTGCCTGGATATGGGGAGAAAATAATGCACTTAATTAGCTACTTCATCTATTGTGTACCTGCCAGCAGCTTCTGCCCCCAGACATTCAGATACTTTATGTAATGACTCATAATTATCTTCTTTTGAGGCTGTTACAAAGTGCCTTCCCCAATTTGGCACTCTGTTTGGCATCAATGGGGGCATCAATTTCAACCATTTTGATGAGTGAAACCAATTAAAAAGATTTGTGGGGAGATAGAAGACTGTGCATTTGATTTAGCTTATTTATACAATTGTGAGGAACAGCATGTGTATATGTATGAAATGAGGTCTTAGCCAGCTAGCCAAAGCAAGTACCTCTACTGATGTTCAAGTGCTTGCAGCCAGCTGGAAGCCACCATTTTGTAAGTCACTCTGCTGAGAGCATGAGCAAGCACTACCAATTACCCAGAAACAACTGCCCTTATTTGGGCCAATCTGGCCGGCCAGTCCCTCTCACCACTTGGGTGTGTAACAGGTATGCAGCAACCTCAAGGCCTCTAAGAAGGACCACTCTGTTGGCAATGCCTCCAACATCTGCTACCCAGAGCTTGTGTGGGGAGAGTGAAGTGTTGTACCAGTAGAAGCTCTAATCATATAAAGTGGCTGTGTTGAAGGAAAAAGCTACGCCTCCATACAGCCAACCCTGCTAGTTGATCAAATTCTAGCCAATGCATTTTCATAGCAACAGACAAAAACGGCACTCCAAGGAGAATAGGAGGGGAAATCCAATTTGTCAATAGTCACCCAAACATTAACCGTGTGTGTGTGGGGAGGTACTTTTTGCCTAAGAGAGGGACCTGCGAAGAGACTTCTTCTCTTAGGCCCATCCCTGGAAGCCCTTCCTTCTGGACCAACGGGTTCTGCCAATTGGGCAGCAGCTTCGCTAGCATGCCTCGGTACCACCTGTGGCATTATAGCTGTTCTGCCCCTGCAAGACTGTGCAAGAAAAACCTCCCAGCAAGCAGACACCTGGGCTTCCAGTAGATTTTGAACAATACATCAGCTATGCTAAAGGAAATAAATGTGGAGGCACCTTTATGCACCTTATTATGATCCATTTAGAAACACAGAAACAGAGCAAGTCAGAAGGGGTCTCCTGGTCCATCTAGTCTGATCCTTGGCTCCAGCCGGCTCCACTCATAACATGCCTGCCATGTGCATGTCTAGCCTATCTTTGAACACCCTCATTGATGGGGCCTCAACCACCTCCCATGGAAGCCCATTCTATACCCTTGGGGTCCCAACTGTCAGGAAGGACTTCCTGGCATCCAAATTGAACCTTGGTTCCTTGAACTTGGCTCGGTTGGAGCGTGTCCTGCCCTCCTCTGCAAGGGAGAACATGTCTCTACCCACCTCCATGTGACAGCCCCTCACGTACTTATATGTCATCAATTTATATATTATATATCTTCCCCTCCGGTGAAGCAGACATGTACCCAGCTTTGCAGTAGGACCAATGCAAGAGTATGTGATCTGTTCCATACTGGTCAATGATATTCCTGCAGGGTATCAGAGGTGGAAAGAACGACCTGTAAGAGTGAAGAGTGAAGTGCATGTGAAGCTGTCAAATAAATGCAGATAAGCAATTATCCACAGAATGGCAGAATTCTTGCCACACTTCTTTCCCACGCATTCTGTTTTCTCTTGTGTCTGTTTCACTTGCATACCCATTTTTAGAAATGATGAATGGGAGGAGTAAAATTAGTCCTCCACTTCCTATGTGTCAGCATCATGGCAAAACTACGACCAGTTCTTTTTTGCTTGTGAGCTCCTTAGAAAAAACTTTATTTCTATACCTCACCCAAACAGAACTGGATGAAGCATCCCACATCCAACCAGTTCATGCATTTTAGTTGCTTTGTTATTTAAGCGATGCATTTTGTCTTAGCTACGCCTACATGAGTCTCAGTTGCAGCAGATTTAATTCTCTGAATAGTGCTTTGGCACAGCAGGGAAAAGCCTTCTCCAACCTGGTAGCCTCAATATGTTTTGGACTACCACTCCCAGCATGCCTTACCATCAGTGAAGCTGATTGGGTCATGAGGGAGTTGAAGTTCTAAACCACTAGGTTGAGGTTTAGAGAAATTGCTATGGCTGGGGTCTGTGGACCACTGGATCACTTGTTACAATGTTCAGAGCTGACTCCCAGCTCAAAGCAATGTGTGAATTAGTTAAAGTAAATTTGCTTCAAGATTCTGAAAAGTTTAAGCCCTCTGTCCATTGCGGAAGTCCAACAGTGATGAAGAAAATGTCTTCTCCTTTGTTGTGTACATTGAAAGTGTTACAGGGGCTGTTGCTTCATTTTTGCTCAGTTAGGAGTTAGTTAGGAGTGACCGACAAAGCTGTCAGTTGTCAATTACTGCTTAGAAAGAAAAAAACTGAATTGGCCATCATGTGGTTACATATTTTAGGAGTAATGTGTAGACTTGCCACATGCTGCTGCTTCCTTTTAGCCCACAAAATGTGAGCAAATACCATCTTTTCCACGCAAAATCTATGTGCCACAGAGAGCATATGCCAAAGGTTGAGAATTTATACTCCTCCAAATGTTTTGGCTACAGCTCCCATCATCCCCCAACATTGGCTACTCTGACTAAAGCTGCAGGGAGTTTAGTCCAAAGATCTACCCAACCCTAACATAAGCTATAGCTAGTTATAGCTGTTTAGGCAGGAGGTGACTGCCAAGGAAGCCTGCCTGTGTGTATGTGTGTGCGCGCACACACATGTGCAAGTGCAGGCACACATGCACATAAATGTATTCCAGGCTACCATAGCTGTTGATCGTGGGCGGAATGAGACATTACAGAAAATGAAGGGCTATTCTTGAAAACAGCACCCTCATTTATCGTTTTCCACTTAAAAACTTTGTGTGTTTCCCCATTCCTGCTCCTCATCATTGGCTGCTGTTAGGAATAGGAAAGGAGAGGGTCATAATGTCATGCCATGCGCTGAGCATCATGAGATGCTACGTGGAGAAGGGAAGCACAAATATGGGAATGGTGTTTTTCAAAGCAACTCTGTGAGTTGAGGGTATTTAACCTTTCCTTTAATTTTGCCACTTTACGAATTGCAAAGAACACCAACCCAAAGCTGCTGTTAACTCAACTAGGGAGCAAGCGGGGAAACACACTTGCTATTAATCCAGCTGGTGTTTCCCTTCTGTAGGGCTAATATGGACAGCAATTCTGTTTGAGAATATCAAACTCCCACCCAACCCAAAAGCTTGTGCAAGAAAGACTGCCTGCTGCTTTTAAGTTAAAATCTAAATGTCATGGGACTCCCATCTCTTGTTTGCTTTAACTCTCGAGTTCCACTATGGTAGAAGTGAGATGCCTGTCTTGTTATCACTGGGAATTGTTGCACTTCAAATGCACCATGTTCTGACTGTTGCTATAGATGCATGCTTCATTTCTTTGGTTGCACATTCAACAGATAGCTATCAGTCTGGGAACAGGACAAACTCTATCTGTATATAATTTTATTCTGATTATCTAGTTGGGATGATTGATGGTGATGAATTCTTCGAGTGTTCTTGAAAGATACTGTTCTCACTCCTATTAATAGCATTAGTCAAGCTACAGAAATGCACATGGTTCTGCAGAACTGGGGTATGTCTGCCTCTTTGCATATATTCCTAGCTTTTTGCAGAACTTTTTGGGAAATGAGAAGTGGGAGAGATCCAAGCATCAGCAATGGGTAGCAAGTTTGGAGCAGGGATCCACTGAGCTGCAAGCAGGGTGGGAGCTTCACACTTTTCGGGGTCATTCCACTTCTGTGGGGTTTCTTAGGCAACTTCCAAACATTGAACTAATTGCTATGGAAAACTCAAATAAGTGCTACTCTTTCCCCAAACTGCCATTTAATGAACTGGTCAGCACACTTTCTTCCTCCATTTTCTAGGAATATAGGCAGGCATGCAACATGCAAAATCTATTTTCTGCATTATCTTATGCTGCTGTTGCACGAATAACTTTGGGGGTCTGTCTGTCTGTCTGTCTGTCTTTCAATATCTCTCTCTCCATTCTTTCTCTCTCTCTCTCCCCCCCCCCCCCACCACATTCTGCAGTGGAATCCATTTCCTATCTCCAAAGCCCCTGGTAAAACAATGGATTTTCCAGCACATTAGGACCTGCCACTGGCCTTAGGATTTCTGTTCTTGGCAATCCTTGTGCTGGCGCTGTTCCCTCGGCCTCAGAGACCCACTGCTGATTGATCCCCGTAATCCAATCCATTTTCAACAAGGCACTTCAGTTCCAATAAAAACAAGGGGCTTTGCTGATTGCTGGTTTCAGTTGCAGCTGTTGGAGCCACAAATCTAAAGAGAAATACTTTAAGTATATTTGGTGGCAGTGGTGGGTGGTGGGGGACTCCACTGTTTCAAATAAATATGTTTGCTATTTTATTAAATTAGTGTTAAATGAAATAGTGTATTGCCTGATACTCAGACACCATGGGCTAAGACTTCACCATGCAGTTTTTGATATTGTCTTTCGTTGAGATTGTCTCTGATGGAAAATGAAAAGATTAGAAAGAATAGCTTGCTGATGCTGCTTTGTCTTGAAGAGCTGCTGCCATTATCACTGTTCCTCCCTTACCAATAATAATGTATGCACTATCCCACTTAGCAAATGGTAGAGCTACTGTTTGGAACAGTAAAAATATTACATACAGATATACGTTCTTCATAAGCTTTACCCCACCCGACTCTACAATCTGGCACTTAGGTCCAGCTGTTTGGGTACCACAAAGATCACACTTTCTGCCAGGTTGGGGAACCTATAGTTTCCCAAATGTCAATGAATTCCCTTTATCCCTCGCCACTGACCATGCTGGATGGGGCTGATGAGAACTGGAGTATCATATAATTTGGAAGGCCAGAGTTTCCTCAACCCTTCCTTGCAGCTAAGTTTGGACATTTCCCTTCATCTGAGCAGGAAAGTGCAACTGCATCAGGAGTCACCAAAGACATATATATCACATTTGGAAGTGCAATACATAAGCGGATCCTACAAATAATGTGTATTTATGTTTGTTTTTTCATCATAAAGGAGCATGTATCATAGCATTGTATTATACCAGATTTTATTTTCCCCTTGATCTTATATTTTAAAAATGCACACAATTGTTATGGCTGACCCAGAAGATCAGGTCTTGTACCAGACCATATGAATGACCTGAAGCTGGGACACACTAGGATACCCAATGTCACCAGATTCAAACTTGATGTTGCTTTTCAGGCATTTTGTCCTATGACCAATATATTGACTGGATCATCCTACCTTTGGCTGTAAGTACTGTATAAATCAGTTCACCTGAATTTGACAAAAGCACCTCCACCATTTCATCTGTCCTTCAAACATACTTGCATAATCACAGGCTATGTTATATATAAGCTACTGTCATTTAAACCATCATTGCTTCCACTGAAGTACAAGGATCTACTAAAAAATGGTCAGAATGAATATTGCTTCCTCATTCTCTTCCAACTTAACTTGGATATTGTCCAGTTCTCAAAAAATTGTAGCAAACAACTCGAAATGCCATGGCATATACAGGGATTCGGCTGATGTACATCAAACAAATGTATGGTCAGTCTTACACATTTGGTGAATTGAGTTACCTTGAAATTTAAAATGCTATTCTTCAGTGGCTACACTCTGAGTATTTGCTTAAGGACAAGGATCTTCATCAAAACAAACAGAGGGATATCATAATGAATAGCCAAACATGTCAATCAGAACGATGACTATAAAGACAGTGATCCAGAAAAAACACTTGCTTAAATTCATAGAGATGAACTACATGGGATGACATGCCTAGCTCTACATTTAATATCATTCTATCAATGCCTATGATTGCTATCAATGCCAAGTTGACCTGGTTCTGATATGATTTCATATTTATAAGTTTATTAATTTCAGATGAGCAAAAGCTATTCAGTGGATAGAAATCTGGGTATCTTGGCATTTGATTGGGGTAACTAAAGGTGAAATCCAATGTGTGCTTAGATCAGAAAAATGTCCTACAACTCCCAGCATTTTCCAAGCACTCATGCTGATCAGGGGAATGCTGGGAGTTGCAGGCCATTGTTATGTCTAAAAGTACATAGGATTGTATCTGGAGAGAATTACCGTATTTTTCACTCTATAAGACGCACCTGACCATAAGACACACCTAGTTTTTAGAGGAGGGATCCATGGAAAGCTTCCTGATAATCACAGGCACATTCCCCATCACTTCCCCATGGGCTTCATTAAAAGACGGGTTGCCATCTGAAAACACACACACCTGTGATTAACAGCTCTCACCTGCGCCAGAGGAGGGGGGCGGAGCAGGGCGCGCTGAGCGCGTGCCAGCCAGGTGTGGTGCAGCCAGGTCGGCAGCATGCCGGAGGTGGTCTTCCGGGCGGCGCAGCGGCAGGTCTTCCCGGGCGGTGGGGGTGAGCAGTCCATCTCTCCGTGTGGCCGGCGGGTTAAAGCCCACGGCTCCTCCTCCTCCGCACCGCTCCCCCTGAGTGGCACAGCTCTCACCTGCACCAGAGGGGGAGGGGTGGAGCAGCGCGCACCGAGCGCGTGCTGGCCAGGTGGTGCCACATGGTGCAGGCAGGCCAGCAGCGTCCTGGGCGTCGGGCACACACGCACTCACTCTATAAGATGCACAGACATTTCCCCTTACTTTTGAGGGGGGAAAAGTGCATCTTATAGAGTGAAAAATACGGTAGTCTCTTGCCTCTGGGCATCCTCTGGAGAAGGTGGGGGCATAAGAACATCTGGATTCCTAGCCCTGAGGTCAGAGATGTCAGCTGCAAAGGGGGTAATTCAGGGGCAGAGGGAGGAGACTGTATAAACCCCAATGTGAGATTTCCTGACTGTGCTCCCACTTCCTTCACTCGCCCACCAAAATGACCTGGCCAGAGAGCCAAAAATGACTGGCTAGTAAAACAGTGATAATCATTTCCTCTGCTCCCCCATCTTGCATAGGATGCCTCCGACTCCGAGTTCAGGAACTTGCAGGCACCTTGACTGGATTATGCCATAAGTGACTTAAGAATATGAAATAATGGCTGGGTATGCTTAGACGAGTGGCAGTTATTACACATTTCATAGGTATCAAGCATACCGATATGCAAGGTAGAAATGTGGTGAATATGGTTTTCTGATATTGGATATATCCTTGACACCTGAAGTGGTAAAGGAGGACATAAAGAAGAAAACATTGGATTTATAAGTGCGTAAAAATGGGGGAAATTTGCTCATCTTCATTCCTCAAGCTGACTCCTCTGTAGAAACCTATCAGGTTAATATTCACTATCTGAAGTTTGTCTATATGCCTGTTTGGAGGGCAGGGAGAGACGTACACATGACTCCTGCCCAAATTCACCTAGACTATGAGTTGATCACAGGGCCACCAACTTTGCTATTCCATCACCAATGTGCTTGATGGCCACATATTGGGCAGCCGGGTTCAGGTTCCCTAGAGGCACAGAGATGTAAGTGCACAGAGCTTGCCCATGAAAGATTCCAATTGTCCCCAGATCTTGGCATGTGTGGAGGAGGTGCATGTCTCCACAGCTGAGTGGACACTTGTCCATCACAAAAACCGGAATGCATGCTATATCCACCCCCCCGCAAAAAAAGAACAAAAAGGGATATCAGTTTGCAGAACATTTATGTATGTTTATTGATATTTCAGTTGACATTGATAAATAATTATAATTTAAATAAAAAATACAGCACATTCACATTGTGCAGAAGGCAGTGAACAGATGACCCATAAAGCTCACTCAGTCTGTTACCTAGCTGGTGTTGGTGGACAGCATCAAAACTTCGCTCTTTCATCTGTTGGTCCTTTGGCTTTAATTTGCGCTTAGACTGGACAGGCTTTCTAACAGAGGGCATCCTCAAACAGAGGACTCAATGGGTGCACATGGCTGGAGGGAGGGGGTTTCTTGCAATGTATGAAGGGCAACAGGAAAAAACCCTGGGGATCTGTAATCCAGGGAGCTAAAGAAGCCTAGGCCATGAGAACCAGCCACTTCTAACACAGGTAAGCATCTGTCTCGCTGACTAAAGGACTTGGGAGAGCTTAACATTTTCTGATTGTGCTGAAAGATGAAAGGCAACCTTTGTAGACTTTTTCCCACTTGTAGTTGGCTTGTTCCCAAGGAGCAACTCGACCATGAAGTGTGCAAGTTGCAGGACATAATTCAAAGGAAAGAGTGTTCATTTCTGCTCTGATACCAGGTGTCAGAAAATCATAACTTGTTCCCACTTAGAGCAAATATGGCTGTGTTGTGGTGTCTTAGCTGATTCATCTCTGTAATCTGTAAGCAAACAGCATGTATGTGGCTTGGTGGAGGTTGAACTGGAGCTTGGAATAGGTGACATCTGCTATTATTAACTCAGATGCTTGCCTGCTTTCTGATCAGTTGTTTTTTTCTTCATCTGAGTATGCCGATGCATATTCTTGTGGTATAGCCATGATACATATCTGTGAGAATGTGCAAAACCTGATCCGTTTCACCTTTTGCATTTAATCTTGGAATGGATTTTACAGCAATAACTATCCAGTACTGCATTTGTTGCCTTGTAACTCAACTTGTATATTCTTTGCCAATTATGACATAATTGAGAAAATCATCCTGTTTATAAACAACAGTGTACTGGCATTTTTTAAACATTTAATTCTTGGTTTCTTTGCTTAAGCCGTTTTCCCTTTAGGTTTCTACATTCACTGAAATGAGGCCCCAAAAGATGTGAGAGATGAGGGCAATTGTCCCATTCTCTAGCCCAAAGAATCCACTTTAGGTTTCCTTCACAAAAGTGCTTGGAGTGTTCTTTTAGAATCCATATGTGTGTGATAATATAGAACTAGCATTAGGTTTGTGCTAACATTCTGACACACATGTAAAAATGCTACAAGAAGCCACTTTTTAGCCGGAAGGCTAGACTGGTTCAAGGTGCCCATTAGTGAATCTAATTATGACAAGCTTCAGCAATATGGTAGCATAGTTCAGCTAAGCCCTGAATTAAATGCTTGCATTTCTGAAGAGCATTCTTCAAGTTAAAATAATAACTACTGTTTCCTCTCCTCTTCCATACTGCAGTTTGTTCCAAACAACAGGTTCAAAAATTTCAGAGTTGTCATGCAGATGTGACTTTATCAGTCCTTTTCATTACTTCCAAGGCTGGAAAGCTATGTGTCCTTGGCTGATCTTCCTTAATAACATCCATCACATTATCAGCAATTCTACAGTCACTGTAGGGTTCTGAAGCCATTGTAAAAGTTTAAATGATTCCTGTTGAAGGAGGATTTTGAAACATACTGTAACAATCACAATGAATGCTCCAGGAAGAACATATACAATAGTTTTAACAAAACAAAATACTGCTGATTTAGTTAAACTTGCAAAACATCCAGCATTCTTTACATTCAAATGTCTTATAGTCCCTATATTCTGGCAACATGCTATTTGCAAATTTTGGCAAATGTATTCACAGTGCAATATGAAAATTTTTATTTCTTGATGACTAGATATCTCACACAAATCCCTGAGTACTATTTATGAGACCTCAGCAGATTACTATGATTTATTTGGTCCAGGAATATAGTCTCATAAATAGAATCAAATAAAAATAATGGCTAGGTTTTTATGAATTGGAATTGAGATTCAACTAAGGCACCATTCACTGGGAAATCCTGCAGTACAAGCTCCATTCAAATGAATAAATGAGTGAATGAATGTTATTTTATACTGATTCATTGATTGTAGTGTAGACCACCCAAAAATTGGCATTCTCTGGGCACTGTGCAGATGAATTAGAAACATAAAATAAAAACAATGACTAATGCTAAAAATAGCACATAAAACTGAGAAAAAACAATCTCCAAGGGGTTAAAACAATGCACCATAGTAAACCCAGTGGTTAAATAAAACAGTGCCAAGTTATAAAAGTAGTTCTTAAAATCCCTGAGAGAATAAAAAGATCATCACCTGGCACCAAAAACACCATAATGCAAACCTCTATTGGAAAGTTATAGATGGGAATTCCAAAGCCATCACTGAAAGTGTTTTCTCCCTTGTAGCCGGTCACTGTACCTCGCTTGGCAGGAACATCTGAACAAGGGTCTCAAAAGAAGATTTTAATGGTAGTAATATAAGTAGTAAATATAAGGGGGGTGTGGTAGATCAATATGGCAATGGAACCAATTACCTAGGGAGGTTGAGGGCTCTTCACACTTAGGGGCATTCAAGATGCAACCGGACAGTCATCTGAGAGGGATGGTTAACTTGGAGCCTTGCACTGAGCAGGGGGCTGGACTTGATGGCCTTTTGGCCCCTTTCAAACCAGTCTATGATTTTATGTTCCTTCAGGTAGCCTGATCCCCATCCACTGAGGTCTTTCAAGCTTAAAGCCAGCACTTTAAACTGGGTATAGAAATGGACTGGCAGCCAGTGCATAGCAGTTGGCAAGGTAGTGGTTGTACTGTTGTCGCTTGTTGTTGTTGCTAGTCGCAAAGTCATGTCCAACCCATCGCGACCCCATGGATAACATTCCTCTAAGGCCAGTCCTAATTAACAGTTTAGCTGTGTTTCTGACAATATGCAGTTTTGGGATCATTTCAAATGCTAGCCCTGTGTATGATGCAACATGGGGACCCAAACAGGAGTCTACCATAACAGCAAGAATGCTTGCACTCTAACCCTAACTGTCCTGCGGCTTATAAAAGGCAAGCCAGGCTGTTGAAGCCCTCTGTGCCTCTAGTGACCATGAATGGGAATAAGTACTTGGGTGCTCTTTGCAGCTCACATTAATTTCACAAGATGATGGCTTGTACTTGATGGGAGCAAAATGCGTATTTAAACCAACACATACTTATTCATTAATTCATTGAAACATGCTCTTTCTGATCCGCTATGCCGGAGTTTCCAAGCCAGCCTTTGTTTTCCTTGATTGACGAGATGTGCTGCTTCCTCAAGACTGATTCAGTGATCCAGCCAGGAAAGGCAGCAATGAGAGAGGAAAGTCAAAATAAAGTTACAACTCCAGATTTCCAGCTGAGAAAACAGTTTGACTATTAGACCCATAGAAGTGTCTGTGATATGTTTGCTATTCTTAGATAGTTTTGAGGAAGGAGACACAATCTTTTTCATATCAAGTAGAATTAGATGGCAAGACAACTAGATTCCAAGGGCTGATGATTCACAGTGAATCCAATGAACAATGAAGAGGAAAATACTGGTTTTGAGAGAGAGAAAAACAGAGAATGAGAGAGAGAGAGAGAGAGAATGTCCATAGACTTGTTATCAAACTTGATACTGTGAACCTGACTCTAACCCACATCAATATATTACTATAAAGTCATAACTACCAAAAATTCAATTAACAGAAGTTTAAGTTTAACTAAAGTGCAGGAGATGTTTGTGAGATGAACTTAGGGATCTTACTAGTGTTGAGATCTTTGGGTGACTTAGTTTGTCCATGGTTTCAGGATTTTATGCTAGAATACAGGAAATCCAGAATATTGGAATAAAAGCTCTATTTAGGCATTTGCCAGAAAAAGTGAGGACTTAAAGCAGGGGCTACAGGCCCAATGTCCTGAAGCATGTGGACTCCTCTCTAGATCTTTGAAGGCTTCCAAGCAATTGCAATTGAAGGATATGTTTAGAAGCCTCTTGTGTCTTAGCAGAGTTCTCAGTTGTATGTAAGTTTCTAAGTGTGCTCAGCCCAAGCACTTGGAAGCACTCTTCAGATCTTCACACTGAATGTCCAGGGTCGAAAGCGGGGTCCATAGGTATGGCGACACTGGGAGAGGGACTTGCCTGTGCATCCCAACCCCTATGCACTTTAAGCCCTCACACCTCAAACACATGCCAGAATAGGGCTCTTGCTATTCCTACTGTGTACTGGGAGTGATAATGCCGGCACATCCAGAAAAGTATTACTTAGTTTAAGTCTCATTTCAATTAATGGGATTTAGGACTAAAGCTGGAATAGTTCCCTGACCTCACATTCATGTTTGTGGGTTGCTCAAAGGGCCCATCTTTTTGGAGATTTTCATTTGGAGGACTGAAACAGGGATCAAAAGATTGTGTAGTCCATCTTCCTAGTTCAAGCACTCCATAATTCCTGAAATTCAGGGGCTGGTGCAACAGTGCAGAAGAACTTGGTGGGGTGAAATTCCAGGGTGACCATCTTCACAGCTCTGATCTGCTGATGATACTGCACCATTGGTTTTAAACAGGCCTTTTGCCCCCAGAATCAAGTGGGTTGTTACCCAAACAGACAGCTTTGCTATGTGATAATATCACTGAGGTTGAACAAAACTAATTCTAAGTTAGTTTCCTGAACAGATACATTCATAAATGCATCAGAAAACAATATTTCCTGAATAGATACATTGACAGGGTTCAGGCAACTCACTTTCAAGGGTTGAGTGTGAGTTGTCACTAAATTGTGTGTGGTTGTCACTGTTACTTTATCTATTATATTTTTGTGCCACCCCATAGTTGAAGCTCTCCAGGTGGATTACAACAATGATTTGGCTTCTTGAAATGTGGATTATTGTGTTTTCTGAACCCAGCTGAGGTAACAGATCATGGTGAACAACCCAAAAATGGATTCTTTTCATGGGTTGTTCATGGTTAACAATCCAGGGCTTGTTACTGCAGTTAGGTTTAAATGGCACAATAACCCATGGGTCAAGAACAACTCACATTTGAACAACAACCCTCATTCTACCCATGCTCCCCCTTAAGTGTGGGTTATTGTGTTATCTGGGCCCAATCATTCCTTGCTCTGAATTGGCTTCATTATCCTTAGCAAGTTGATGATCACACAGCCACATCTCATTGTTTACACAGCAGTTCACTTATTCATATTTGAAACAGATGCCTATTTCCATTATTTTTTAAAAATGGTACCATAGAAACAGTTTCTTATGGGGCAAAGAAACTCCAAACTAGGTTGATTTTGGGAGGGATACTTTGGGTTTCCTAAAGTCTCTTTTTGGTGCTGAAATGGTTTGGTGCAGTCCCAGATTAAAACTAAAAATGGCTAACTTGTCCCTTGACAGGAAATGGATTTAAACATGGTTGCATTCCTTTGGGCGGGGGCCACAAGCATTGCAATGCATATGCTCTGTGGACAGCTCAATGGAGGAGTATTCCAGTACTGGTTTGGGGGAAAACGTGGCCCAAAGATTGTATAAGCCAAATTTGTGAATATAAGGAACCTTTCTGCCTTAAGTTCAGCATCTTCTTTTGGGTCTACTGAGTACATGCACAAAACCCATATCTCTTGCCTCCTCGCTGTTGGGCTGATCTACATTTCACCTCCGATTAAGTACAATTTTAAAATTAAATTATTTCAGAAGACAGATTTGTAAACAAGATGTCCCAGGGTTAAATGGAGAATGAGGATGAACTATTGCCGCATTTGTTAAAACTGACAATATAATGTATGCCACATAATTCATAATTGCTACCATTTCCTTGCTAATGCAGACCTAATCTATGCACTGTGCAAAAGCAGACATTTGCCCTGCCTTGGAAAAAATACAATGATTTATGGCAGAGGAAAAGAGGTTTATATTTTCTCTTATTTTGCATAGGCCTTCTTCCATATGTGTTATGTTTCACCTGGAGGAATATCCTGTACAGAAGGTGATTGTTTATATCAAATGTTCCCAGACAGTTAGCAGTTAATGGCTGGTAGTACTTTCTTCAAATTGAATTCCCCTTACCCTGCTTAGTTGATTTTGCTTTATTTGTGTAAATTGCTCAGCAGACCTTAAAGTGGTCTGTGTTTGCACTAATTTACAGCTTGAGTCATAACTCAATTAAGTCAAAGTCATTCTAACAAATTTATCCTGATTTTAGCAAGCAGGAGAGATGTGCAAATCATCAAACCTGCATTTGCCAAGCTTCTCTGAATCTGAGCTGAAAGTTTGTTCCAACTTTTGCTAGCAATATTTTTCTTATTGCTGTTCCCATGAAAGTTCCCATGCATTTTGATATGATTTTTTTCAAATGGATGCATCAGCTATACCCATTTTTAAATTTACACATTTTCATGGGCATTTTTCAAAATTTGCATTTTCAAACATATTATCCTTTGTTCATTGTAAGCACTATGCATGAAGTCTGTGGATTGTGTTCAAATCTGGGACATATAAACTGGGTAAACTCTGGTCTAAAAGGAACTGAAATTCTTGTTTACCTCTTGTGAGCAAGACAAGCTGTTCAGGTCTCTGAGTTATAAATCTAAGTAATTAACTTTTATTCTGCAAAAAGGTAGAAGCAAAGCCAGTCTTGAAAAGGCTATGCAGCAAGCTGTGTTATGAACAGTGGCTTCAAAAGATGCAAGTTATTTTTACAGTAGGAAAAGCCAGCTCCTGTATCTGAGACCACACATTAGAAAGCTGATAACAAACTACTGGGAAATTGCTGTCCTCATTCCGGCCATATCTGTTAATTAAATTTTGCTTTCAAGAAGGATTCTTTACTTGGCAATTCTCTTAGACAGCAAATCACTTTGACCAATGTACTCTCCTACACTGCTCCTTCCTCCAAATTTGACATCCAGCCCATGGGCCCAGGCCTAGCAATGTCCCTACTAGACAGCTTTCTTTCTTTCGTTTTCTTTCTCTTTCATTCCTGGTTCATTCATGATTTGTTTCATGTCTCCATTGACTGTAGTGAATATGCAGCTTGTCTTCAGATGCTTATAACGGTGGTGTTTTTCATCCTAATGGCACAACATTTTCAGGTTATATTCCAAAGGTCCCAGACCTACCAGATTCAAGACATTCCAATTGAAATTGTATCCAATTAAAAGGGAATAATATCCCTTTAATTTCAGTAGAGACCATTCCTATATTCTGTGACTTTGAGAGTTCCAATCCAAGTGGCATACATTTGTAGGTAAGCATTCTACTACTTTTGTGGGGCATCATGTCTATCAAAGTCAGTATCAACTGAACAATGGGCATCCTTTTATACTCACTTTAATAATACCCTGTACGTTTTCCATTGCTTTAGGCTTCAAATTGGACAGTTTTAATGTTTTGCCAGTGGGATGCAGGTGGTGCAGTGGCTTAAACTGCTGGGCTGCTGGGCTGGTTGATTGAAAGGTCACTGGTTCGAATCTGTACAACGGGGTGAGTTCCCGTTGCTCCGTCCCAGCTCCTGCCAACCTTGCAGTTCGAAAGCATGCAAATGCAAGTAGATGAAAAGGTACCACTTTGGTGGGAAGGTAAATAGCGTTCCATGCACTTCGGTGTTTAGTCATGCGGACCACATGACCACAGAGACTGTCTGCGGACAAACGCTGGCTCCCTTGGCCAGGAAACGGAGATGAGCACCACCCCCTAGAGTCAGACATGACTGGACTTAACATCAAGGGGAAACCTTTACCTTTTACCTTTAATGTCTTGCCGCTTCCGGAGGCTTCCAGATTCCCCCTTCCTTCAGAATGTCCCCTGAATGGATCAGTTTGCAATGCCTCTGAGACGTTGGCAGACATCAAGCCAATGTTTCTCTACTCTAGATGGTGCAGCTTTCATGTATTGTCACTTTCAATGCAAAGAAGCGTCCTTCCCTCTCCCTGCAGAATATTCTCTAGATGTATCAATTTGCATCTCCGTAGCTTCATGATTCCCTCCCATGAAAAACAAAACTAAAGGATTTCCCTTTTCTTTTTCATTTTCTCTCGGCTTCCTCTTTGCACTCACATCTTGTTAAAACTAGTTAGAAACAAATGGGGCATTTGTTTTATTTTTCGCTTATTTCATACATGAACGCACATCCTGCACATGGTGATGCTGTTGGTCATGTTGAGGGGTGAACAGGCTCTTCATGAATGGATGCCATTGGAGGGATGTTGTGGCAGGTAACTCCAGGCAATTTTATACAAGGAATGGGTGGAGATCTGAATACAGGAAAGGAAACACAAGACAACACTGGCAGCATGTTGGTTTGAGTCCTGCAAATCCATGGGAAGAGATGAAGGATCTTTTTTTCTCTCTCTATTACATATTCATACATTAATCATGAGCCTTGCTGGCATCTTGCCACAAACCACCGGACCCTGCTAGGAAAATACGGGAAAAGGAAGAAAAGGGCCCATTATATTTTTCATGCCAGCTCTCACGGATGTTAACAGCCAAACTGCAACCTACGCAAGTCAGATTTTTCAGGGTGAAATCCATGGGATGCGACAAGTTTTGAAATTGGTCATGCCCTGATAAGGCCTTATTTTAGCATATTTTCAAGATCAGTGACTTACATTTAGTATTGCTTTCTTGGGTTTAATGAAAAGGGTGCATATTTACAAATGGTTTAAGTAAGACTCTGCATCCGAGGCGTATAGAATGGAAAGTCTATCCCTGCTGACACAGTATATAAAATTAAATGAGATGTACAGAGGCTGGTTGGATGAGCCAAATGCCTCTTTCTTTTTTCTTCCCCCTTTTTTTTCTGGACCAACCCAACGAATTTCCATGAATGCAGATGCCAGTAGGTGGCTTGGATGACAAGCTCATGCTAGAATGGCCAAACTTTGCAGCAGGCAAGGAAACAGTCAACAGCATAAATGCTTATGGATTAACTAACTGCAAAATGACTACAGGGAATGGAAATGAATGCCCAGGCTGCTTGATTTATTCATTACATTCTAAAAATAATAAATGAGGGAGAGGGACAACGGAAGGGAGGAGAAAATGAGACTGCAATTTTTAAAAAAGCGAAGAATCAGTTTGATGAGAGAAAGATGGTAAATATGCCACATCCTACATTCCATCCAGAATTAGGAACAAAGCTACATATTTACATGATTTAAACAAGTTAGTTAGCATGCTTATTCCACCATTAAAGGTGGCCTAAAATCGTGCTAAAATAAAGAAAATAAATATGACTTTTAAAAAATGGCAGGTGTGGGGAAAGAGAAGTGACCGCAGTGTCATGACCCAGGGTTTTCATTCCCTCTCCTCAGGAGGACATGGTCTGTCCTACCAGGAAGAGACTATGGCTGCAGGGTGTGGGAGACCACACACACACACACACATCTTCCGCTCAGGTCAGGCCCAGAAGAGAATCTAGCACTAGCTCCCTGCTGCCCATAGAGCCATGTTGCCATCCCGAGTCCTAGGAGCATGGTAAGCAACATCACTCTCCAGTTGCCTTCCTTCCACGCAAGCTGAAAGTACATCAGCCCCTTTATGGGAAAAGGCCTCTTTCAATAGGTGGGAGGAGTATCTCTAGGATGTCCAAACCCTATGAAAAGCTTGGTCTGAGTCTGCCAGTTGCCAGAGCAACACACAGACAAGCTTGACTGATTCTCAGCCCCACTCAGCTTTCCACTGCTACCTCTCATGAAACCGAACTTGTCCCAAGCCCTGTACATTGAAGGAACCTTGAAACCCAGACCTTCCCACAGCAGAGACAGAACAGATGGACAACAGCCCTGAGTGGGCTGAATGGCAATCAGAGAGGGAATTGTAATCCCTCTGGCATACTGCAGTCCTAAGGAAATTGCAGTCTGTTCCCATAACTGCTCTTCTCACTGGGAGAGAAGCTCTCCCTCCTGTCCATGGAAACTTTCCTTCCAAACCAATTAGGAGCTTCAGTGGGACAATTTTCACTGGGATTAGGGAGAATGGATTAAACTTGCCCTCCATACCCACCATGGCTCAGATCCCAATGGGAATGTCAGTGGACTGTTGTTGTTGTTGAACATATAATGCCATTGCACTTTTATAACCCAATTCTAAACTCAGAAATAAATCTCATGGAGTAAAGTGTGGATCATTTGCTGGTCTGCATACAGAGGATTAGAGCCTTATATTTTTCCTAGCAAATTCAAAGATGGGACAAGAAAAACAAATTAAACTAATTCTGCAAACCCTTCTCAGAAGAGACATTCTGCATCTAATTCCTTTTGTGTAAGAAATATTCAAGATTAGATATATGGGGAAATATTCACTCTTTAAGGGACCAGGGTATAGAATGGGGAGAGAAGAAGGAAACTGCCCTATCTTAGGTTGTTGTCATTGTTGCTGCTGCTGCTGCTGCTGCTGCTGCTGCTGCTGCTGCTGCTGCTGCTGCTATTCACCTTGGTCTTGTTTCTGTCTGAAAATCAGTTCTGTATTTCTTTTGCTAGATTCTTCTTTCCATCTTCTTTCCAGGACAAAATTGCCCAATCTATGCTTTCTGCACTGGCACCTGTTTTTTCCCAACAGTTGTAAATCTTCGTGCCGGTCCCATGGCTCCCTAGAAGACGGAAAAGGAGTGGGCTGAAGAAGGGAAAAGAAATCCACATATTTTATTGGCCTGGATGTTTAGGTTTGGAAGGGTCAAAAGTATGTGTTACATCCAAAGAAAACTCAGCCTAGTTCTGCATTCCTAATAACTCTGCTGGAAGGGCTCTTTCACCGTGAACACCCTGCTGAGGACTCCAGGACTGAGCCTATAGAAACCCTCCCAAGATCTTATTTTTTGGCCCTACTTGCCTGGCCACTTCTTGCCAAGCATAAGAAATGAAGACGGGTGGGAGAAGAAAGCCAGTGGCAGTTTTGGATCCATGCCCAATTAAGATATCAAAACTAAAGACTTTGGTCTTCGTTCTCAAACATCCCTTTATATAATACTTCCCAAGGGACACGCGTACCTCCAAAACTATTGAGTTTGTTTAAATATAAAGAATGAAAACTTACATAGGTTAGCAGATTGTGCAGTTCTAAGTGGACTGTGTTTTTTCACTAAGGCATGGTCAACTCTTATTAGTTCTTTACATTGCACAGGGCTAGGGTGGAGATGTGTATGACTTATTTTTTAGCTTCCATAAAACCATCTGGTGTACAACTTAGAATTTTGCACAGTTTTTGGCTTTCTGAATAGGGTTGAATACCACAAGCTTTTGGTTCTCACTGTCATGGAGTAGTTTTCTGTAAATGTGTAGGGTATGTCTGGTTAAATGAGAGAAACCACACTGGATCTTAAACACAATTTCTGCTGGTTAAAGGGCTGAATTTCTGTACTCTCTGTATCTGATATATTATGACTTCTTATTCTTTAATCAGGATGATTCCCAGTCTGGTTTCTAGAAAAATATTAGAATGTCATAATCATATAATGGAAACTTTAATATAAGAGAGAAGCTGGTTAAAATTACATCACTGAAACAAATAAAACTAGTACGTCTCAAAGGTCTTCACTTAATAGCAAAAGAAAACATGGCACAAATTTCTTCTCCATGGGAAGGGACTTCCAAAAATGGGGTGCCACAGTCCAAAATGTCGCTTGTCACCATCTATCTTGCTTCTGATGGTAGGGAGATGCCCAGAGGAGTACCAATAGGCTCTCTGATGTTTTCCCTGAAATAGATTGGTATGACCTCCTTTGAGAAATTATCCCCCGAAGTCTGTCTAAGGCTCTTAATTTGGAGTCACATTATTGCATGAAAAGTTAGGTTTTTAGCTGTCTGAAAACCACAGGAACATAAGAAAAGCCTTTGGAACTGAACAAGGATACAGTGTAGCTGTTATGTTTCCCTCCCTAAAGACCCCAGACTCTTTGTTCTGTCTTGCGTTATTTCATGCCCTTGACCATAATTCCAGATGCATCTACAGGAGTGCATCTTGCAAGCTTAAGCTTTTACTATCAAGACAAAACTCACAGCTAAATGGCTATCTCATCCACAAAGCTCTGGGCTACAAGGACCAGCAATTGCATGTCATGTCAACTTGTACAACTTGTGCACAAACAGCACCAAACTGACTTAGTGAGAATGCCGGTTGAGCAGATCCAGGCTGAATTATGTTCGTGGCGATTTACTTGTGTGATTGCTCTGCCAAAATCAAATCACACTTACAAGACAGTCCTAATCATTCATGATCCAGAAGTGTTCCTTCCCTGAACAAGGAAAAGGAGTTTTCAAATTAGTATCAAGTCACATGTACTGAGAAAGCTTGGTAACAAAGGTTGACTGGCTGTTTTCTCCAGAAAGAGAGGTCATCGGGATTACCTATAACTTCAGCAACTGCTGCATGTATTTGATACACTCAGTTTGTATACAGAATAGCCATGCTTGCTATTCTGCATCTGGCCAACTCAGTGAAGTCATGAGAACTATTATTTTAGTATTTAGCATAATGCTGCAAGCAAAACCTGATGCAAAATGTATGGAAAAATAAATATTGAAATTAGCTCTGTGCTCAAAGGTTGCGAAATATGCATTAATAAATAAATAATGCTTTGCTATGCCTGTAGGAACTTAAACATGCCCCAGATATAAATCTGCATATTTCCCCTTTAACATTCAGGAAGTCTGAATAACTGAGACATCTACTTTTGTCAAAGGGAAAACATTATAAAGACTGCTTTTATAATTGTGTGAGAGATTGCCAAGAGGTGGTTGCAAAGTTTTTGGATTAAATGTATTTAGCAGGGAAATAAGGACCACCCACACTTCACCAATATTGATGAAGGATGCACCTAATTAGAAGAGTCCTTTCCTTTCAGTGTGCCACTCTGGGGTCAGATGGATATTTGGAATAGCTCTTCCAGAAAGGAGACACAAGGCCAGCATAGCATCATGGGTTTTTCAGATATGGTAGTGTATCATAGTCTTTCTGCTTACCAGCATTTACCAAGAATATGTTGTGTACTGCATGGAAACACCTTATCCCTGGAGAAAGCCCTGTGTATTCTGATACTTCCTAAACTTTGAATTGCAGACTGTCTAAGGAATCTGTGTTTTAACCCACTAAGGAGTCCTTTGGTTAAATGGGTTTAATGATACAATGAAGATTTTCATAAAAGTGGCAAAGTCCATCCAGTCCTTCCCACATGCACTCCTGATCGAAAGTCAGGTGTTCACACAAATTCCTGCTTGGAAAAAAAGTATCAGAAGGAGCTTATTTCTCTTTTATGAGTCAACTTCTTGAGCAAATCAGACGACTAAATGCTGCCTTTGTTGGAGGTACAGCAAACAAAAAAGAAAAAAAAAGAGAAGAGAACTACATCTTTTAGAATGCAAGATGTCTCATAGGATAAATTCTTTTTGAGTTGGTAATTCCTCTTTTCATCACTGGATTCCAGCAAAAGAAGTGGTTTAGAATTTGATCTTAAGTTTACCCATCAAGATACTTCCTGGAGTTAAATGTATTAGTGAATCAGGACTATTAATGATAGGCTTGTACTTTCTTCAACTGTTTTTGTATTCTTTCTTTCATCTCAGACCACCACTTATTACTGGGCAACTAAAACCACATGTATCAAAAGCATGAAAAAGCTCTGAATTGTCATCTTTTGATGCATGTTTTATTTAACAGGCTTCTATTCTTCTCCTCAAGGAAACTGTTTAAGGGTGCAATCCTATGTGTATTTAGACAGAAGAAGTCCACAGTTCCCAGCATGCACCAGCCAGCTATCTAGAATGTCAAAAAATCTGAATTAGTTGCTTTCCATACTTCCAACAATTATTCCTTAAGAGAATAATGACCATTTTTAAAGCAAGGTTGTAAGCAAAAGTGATGATATCTGAATATTTTAGATGGATGTTAAACTGGACAGTTGTAAACAGCAGAAAAGTATTTGGGCGTTACTTAATAAAATATCAATACATAACATGAATGCAAATAGACATACATTAAAAGCTTGACACTCAATTTAGGCTGCAATTCTATCATTCCTGGGAGGCTGAATGAATTATGGTCTTCTCTATTTAATCCCTTCAATGTATAGCCAAAGATATTCTTCCCTTGGAAGACATCTTCTGCTTGTACAAAAGTTGAAATCTGCATACATTTCACTATCCCAAAATTAAAGTTCAAATTTGCCTAGGGAAGAACTTTTCTTTTGATAACTGTAAATAAATAAATGGACTTGTGGAAAGGAGACTACTTTTTTTAGAGTATCTAAAAAGAGGTTCAGGGAATTGTGGGAAAACTGGATGGAACACTCTGGAAAATACTAAAAAAAACAAGGGGATCACACTTGAAAGGAAGAGAGGCATCTGCCACCTACTTTGAGTGAGGGGCAACCTCTTTCCTGTTTTGATTTTCAGTTGCCATCTTACCAACAGATGGTGCAAATCAAGTGCACACAAAGCATCCTGTATGTAGCCTCACTTGGTCAATGTCTAGTGATGTTGCCAAATGTATTTTGACAGCAGACAGGTATCAGGACATTGGCCAGGCAAGGGTACATAGTTTGGGCAGCTGTAGACCTGCTCCTGCTCACATGCACACTTAAGAAAATGTGAATAAGATGGTGCACATTTGTGCTGTCAAGCAAAAAGGAAAAAAAAAAGAGGGATCGTGAGCCAATGATGGTCAGTCTAAAATGCTACTTGGGCATTGATGAAGTAGCCGTCACTGACAGCAGTATGGGTGAGGTCACTAAGAACAAATTCGGAGTGCTGGGGGTCACTGCTCTTACCAATGGGCTTGGTCACCACTTCCCACAACCCATGATGGAATTGGCCTCCCATGTCTGGATGACATTGTGGGTTGAACAAGCCCTAGAACAAGCCCTGTGATGTCAGGGGGTCTTGTTGCTCAAAAGCTCACTGTGTGGGAAGTGTCCTAAGATCAGAGGACACAGTAACTGACTATGGCTAGTTGACCAGGATGGGCCACCATGATGTGTGAACACAGTCATGTGATACATAACTAGAAATTATGACTTCTTTCAAGATTAGCAGCTACTAAATCATATAAACAAGAAGATATGAGATACTTGCCTATGGGAAGTCAACTTTTTTAAAACTACATAATCAAATATATAATCAATTGATCAATTGAATAGCCCTTGAAAATAGAACTAATGTAATTGGAATCCAAGTCTCTTTTTGTTCTGCAACATTTGTATGCCACCCAATTGTGTCACAGCAGGTCTGGGCAGATCACAACACAAGATAAAAACACAATAAAACACATTACTAAATAAAATGCTGAAATTAACCAAAAGGCCTATCCATATGAATGCAGGATAAAATGCACTAGAATATTTCTGACTAGTTAACGCTATTATACGTGCAAGATAAGGAAATCAGAGTATATTCCAACACATATAGGCCACTATCATTCAACCTTCAGCTGTGCTAAAACTGTATCCAATCTCCTTGGCTAAATAACCACCCTCAGATAAACCCTGTAACCTTTCATTCCATTATTTGAGAAATATTTTCATCCCTGAAACTCATTGAACTTCCCCTCAAAACTCTATTGTGGCAAGTCTCTTCCATTATACTTCCACTACGAAATCAACCACCCACCCTCCTCCATCTGATTAAGTGAGATAGTATCCATTCCAAAGAGATTTCAACAGTATTCCACAGCTGTGCTTGACGTCTACAAAGGCAGGGCTGAAGGCTTCTCCATCAAATTCTAACAGGTCTTTTGGCTGAGCCGGTCTTTGTTGAGCCGACCATGCATGTGCTTGATTGGACTCTGAGGCTTAGCTCATCCGGTTACCTAAACGTATATTTATATGGTGTTCACAAATCTGGTTTTCCTGAAAAAGTTCTAGGCTATAATTACACAACACAATCAACCACATTCCTTTGGGATTCTTCCCAAGTTTATTTAAGAAAAAGAAAAAGTTATTATGGAAATTACAACCCACTTTTCTTCTTTCATTTCTTTCTTCTCTGTCTTTTTGAAAAAAGGGCATTTTTGCATTAGTTCATAAAACCACAAGAATGTATGTCAGTTTAATAGTTTCCTGTCAAGAAAGCCCTTTCAAGTTGAGCTGTCAGTTAGCAAGACGGGTGTAACAGCTGAGGTTAAAAAGCTATCCAACTGATGACCCCTTGGAGTGAATGGGTGTCTCTGCGGTTGTCGAATGTCTAATTTCTTCCTGTCCAAAAGAACTTTTGCTTTTTTTCCCCCTTCCTAACAGACAAAGAGAAGAGTTTCGATGCAGCCTCTGGTCTTCATCATTTAGAGAAGTGTAAGCAGTGAATGAGATGAGATGAGAAGAGATGCAAATACCCCTTGGGATTGTTCACCCTGGCTGAAAAAATACTGGCAACCTCTCGTCTGCAGGTGGATGGACTGACAGCTCAAGGCATCAGCATTTCCCCAGCTGTCTTTCATTTATACCCTAGCCTTTGGGTGGGGTTGTGTGGGTGGCGGGTGTACAAGAAAGGAATTGTTTTTGCATTTTGTATGTGGATTACAATCTTTGGGCCTGTGTGAAATTGCTTTAGATTTTTATAAGATGCACACTAACACACTCGAAAATCAAATCCTTGGATTTTAAAGACAAACGTTATGTGCAACCATACCAATAATTACTTGCTTTGTTTAAGACTATGGGTGCCATCACATATAATTAGCAGAGCAATTAATTCATGGGTATCAATGGGGTAGTAGGATATGGGCCCACCACATCACAACAAATAGAGCAAGGTGGTTTCTTTTGACTAGTACTCTCCAGATGTGCATTTTCTTGCTGCCTCTGTCTGCAACTTAAGACATATTGCCTAGACTTTAATTATATGACATGGGCCTCTAGCTCTGTGTGGCTTCCCTGTATGTTTAGACCTTCAATAATCCTCAAGCAAAGTTTTTCACCAAGGATTCCCAAGGAAGCACAAGATAATGGGCCAGATCAGCAACTGGTTAAATATGGGAGTCATAAGCCATGGACAGTTTCCACAGAACATGGAAATAGCAATGCACTTCCTAAAGGATCTGTGTGGTAGTTAACTAGTTACCAGTGGTAGTGTGTGTGTGTGTGTGTGTGTGTATTTGCTGATGACACTGTAATTCAGGATAGTAAAATCATAAGCAGATGATAAATAGCTCCAAAATGATCTGGCCCAAATAGGTAAATGAGTAACAGATGGCAGGAAAGATTCAACACAAGTTCAAAGTGATGCAAAACATAAGCAATTCTTATTAGGACAAAATCCATCAACATCAGAAAAAGGAGGGCAGTGGAACAGGAAAATTTATCATTAAGAATTATTAGGAAAAAGCAGAACTTGATGTGGACCCCATTCAGGTATGATGGTGGCTTTCAGTGACATTCATGACTTAATTAATCCAAGAATGTGTACTACACATGAGCCACTTCTATTTTCTAGGGACAAGCTATGGCTGCAGCATTCATAGGTTGTTTCAACATTCAATATTCTAACAGAATGATCTTATGTGTGTCTACTGTCCAGCCCAGACACTGAGGGTGGTTTGTGGATGAAGCAATTCCAAGTTAGAGAGAATTAAGCTGGGTTGGAACATCACAGAAACCTACCCCGTGGGACTAAAAAGGAAAGGCCTGTGAGCCAGTGACATCCTAACCAGTGTGCCACTTGCGTATTTTTGAGGGGCTGTCATTGGCTATCATGCTGAAGATCATAAAAAATGATCTCCAAAAAGTAAGGGGGGAAAATATCATGATAACTAGGAAAGGGCTTGCAATTACAACAGAGAAATGAGACAAGTTGGCTTTAGCTACCAAGTTCCCTTGGATATTCAATGGAGGACCAAGGGAACAAGAGGGAGAAACAACACACTGAGAGCCTGATTGTATGTTGTGTGCATTGTGGGATGTTCTGCAAACAAACAACCCACCATAGGTTATTTGCAGGTGGGCCAGTATGACCTGAAAACCTACCCACTTGGACTAAATAGATACACAGAAGATCATTCTGTTAGAATATTGGATGTTGAACCACTAATATATTGAATAATTTAGGAAAAAAGATACAGATTCAAAGACAAGTCAAAATACTTCAAAAAGCTTATGTATAACACTGCATGAAAACATATTAATGTTTAGGCACACTATAAGAAAATTAAAGAAATCACACACTCCAATTTTGGTATAATCTTTCTTGTAAGATTAAACACATAATAAACATTAGTAGGGTTTTTTTCTTTTTCTTTCTTCTTTAGACATAGCAGCTTTGAAAAAGCATTTTCTTCCATAAAAAGTAAAATTAAAGTATGATTTTATTGTCTAGAAAAAATATTAAGTAAGAAAGCAGGAGAAAGACCTTGGAACTGTTTTCTGGGAAAAAGATAAAAGTCCATTATAGCATAACTTTTTCAGCCATGCTGGTTTTTCTAGACTGTAATTTTTTACAGCATGTTTGTTACCTTTTGGTGTTTGGAGCCATGATGTAGCATGATTAATTAAATGCATGTTCAAAGGACTTACCAAGCTTTTGGTTTAGCAGTTTATTCAAAGGGCTTAAGAGGGAACATTATCCTGAGAAATATTACATTGGTGGAGCCTAAGGGAATCATAATGTAAAAGCCACTTAAAACACAGCAATTTGTGTTGCTGAGATGTGGCAGTCATGAGATGTATCTTTTCATATAATTGCCATAAAAAGATGGGCCAGACATGACTGTGATAGACTAAGACTGCAGCATCATGATCTGGAACACTCATAGTGCAATTCTAAAATGTCTTCTAAGACGCAAGTCTCACTATGGTCAAGGAAAATTAGTCTCAGGTAAGTGTGCATAAAATTCTTTCCTTTAGGATTTGAGATACCCCAGGTATCTGGATAAGCTAGGATTGTTTGGACATTAGTTTGTTTGGAGTTTGGTTTGGTGGAGGCTATAGCACTCTGGTTTTTTAATTTGAAATCAGGGAATCTAGGCTATCTAGTAGCCCAGTTTCCTCTCAGAGAAGATGTCACTGGTTCACAGTCCTTTCCTTTATAAAGCATAAAATTATGCATTTTTCATTTAAAAAAAATAGTTGGGCTTGCGCAAGTATGGAGGTGCCCATTTGTCATGGTCAAAAATGGGAAGCCTCACTGGCATAATATCCTCAGCAGAGTCAGTGGTCAAAATGCAGCATCCATCAACTATGGACATTAGCCAAGATAGCCTAGAAAGAAGTCTGCTTTTTTAATTTTTTACTTTCTTGTCATCTGCCAAAGGTAAGGTATTAATGGAAGCTATGAGGAATGTTTGGTTGTGAAAGGGAGTTGCCACTTGGGAACTTTGAATTCTCCAAGCAGGGCTTTCTATACACTTTGGAGGGACTGTCACTGATTGACAGCTCAGGGAGGAGGAAGAGGAGGAGGAGGAGAGAAGAAGAAGAAGAAATGGGAGGATGGGAAAGGGGAGAAGAGCTATGATGAGCATAAAAGAACTTGCAATCATCGCATGAGACTTCAAGTCACTCATGTTGGCCCAAGCAAGCTCAACAAGGGTCAGCAAGGGGATTGTGCTCTTTTGCTGAATGGTTCACTCACCACTTCCTGCATCCCATAAGCTGCCATGTTCTACAAGCTGGGTGACTGTGTCCATCTCACTGCCAAGCAAAGCATTAGGCATATGCCAGTAGGACTGAAAGGACAGGCATAGTCTGAGGACTAAGGCTGGACGTGGAGAATTCTAGCTCAGAATTTTGGACAACTGGGTATAAAAGAGAGAATAGAAAAACACAGGCTCCATTTGAAAACAAAATTCTCTGGAAGGTCTTTATTTCCACCAAGAAAATGAATTCTAGAGGAGGGGACTAATGAAGGTACCTTAAGCCCTCATGCTAGAAAAATTCAGGAAGAGTAATCACTCTGACAACACGTTTGTTGGAAGATGTAGCCAGGAGTCTTTCTTTGCTAAGGACCTCAGTACACATTATGCCGCTGCTGCCGCTGCTGCCGCTGCTGCCGCTGCTGCTGCTGCTCCTCCTCCTCCTCTCAATTACATTATCCTGTCATCCTTGAGAATCTCTTGTGTTTCTAAACATTTCCCTGACTTTTAAAAGAAATGGTAAGTGCGGTATGATCTGAAAAATGAACCACGATGAGAAGTGTGTTTTTGCAGTTCTGCTGTACTGCAGATCTGGCTGTGGTACAAAAGAAGAACCCTGCTGGATCAGCCCCTGGTGGATCGGGCCACCAATCACAAAGTGGCTGATCCGCTGCCTTGAGTTCCCTGCTAGCTGAATAGGAACGCAACAGTATCCTCCTGCCCAAGTGCTTCAGCAGCCAGTGCACACAGGCACTTTACCTCAGAGAGTGGAGCTATATAGTAACGGAACATATAGAAAGTCAGAGAAAGAAGAACTCGGGGGGAAAGGGGTAGCTCCTCTTAATCACATAAAGAATCCGGCAAATGGCAGGCTCACACAGAGAAACTCTAAAGCTCTTGCTGCCAGTGAGATTCTCTTTGGAGAGAATGTTAGAATGCAGAAAAAATGCAAAAACAAGGAAAGCACCAAGCAATTGGCAGTCAGGAAGGGGGAGTGGGCCAGGAGAAAGAGGAATGACTGTTGGAGGAACCCTAGACTGCTGCTCAAGGCAAGGAGGATTTGGCTCATGGGCCCTCCAACTGAATGCCCCAGTGGAGAAAATTAGCTGGGCAAGAATACCTGGTAATTGACCGCATACTCCTGAGTGCATGTGTACTCAGAAGTCATTCCTACTGCATATAATGGGACTTGTCCATGAGTAAGCAAGCCCAGGATTGCTGTTTGGGTAATGCAGAAGAAATAGCACAAGCAAGAACATTTTGGAAAGCGGATGCGAATGCAGCCTAAACGTTATTGTTTAGAGCACAATAAACTGCTGACAATGGTGGTAGTGGTTCTTAATGAAAAGATTGCATCAATTCTTATTGGACTGTGCAGAAATGGATAGACGGACTTTATCTCTTAAGGAAAAAGAAAATACAGTTTGTTACCAAACATGGAACTTTTTCTATCAATGGCTACAGAATCGGAACTCTAATATGGGCTGAAATATATAGCATTTGAAGAGAAAAATAAGACTTTGTACACAGTATGTTTGAAGGCTTTGGAACAATTATTAGTTTAGTGAGTAGAAAACAACAAAACATTGAAATCGAAAAGATTGCATCAATTCTAAGCAGGATTGCAGTAGTATGATCCTGCACATATTTAAAGGTCATGCAACTCTCAGCATGTCCCGGCCAAGAGCTGTAGGATTTCTTTCTGTCTAAACATGCATAAGATGCCTAGAGATGCCATTGGTGGAATAGGAGGCAGATGATGATGATGATGATGATGGTAGTGGTGATGATGCAGCCTAAACTCTTTCCTCTCTCCTCAAATGGCTTGGAATATTTTTGTTTCCCTGTTCATTTTGATTTGTTTCCATTTCAGTTGTAATTTATTTATTCATTCATTCACTCATTTCCATTTCTATGCCACCCCAGAACCTGAAGTTTCTCTGGGAAGCTTACAATGCTAGAGCATAAAAACATACATAAATTACAATAAAACGGGTTATTCGGCATTTTGGTTTAGGCACAAGGAAAGCGGTCCCACTTCTCCACTGTATTTGAACAGATATTGCTTGTACTATCCAATCTGATGGAACAGTTTTGACTCTCGGCTGAGAATCTACAAAAATTCATAGTATTAACATCTCACTACATAGTTGCAGTGGTGTTAGAAAATTAGAGCTCCCCCAGAAAAAAGATATTTCAGGTCAGGGACTCCACTTTTATGGATCTCCTTGATTCTGGAGGTCAGGCAAGATCCAACCCTGTATTGTTTACAGAAGCTGTTGAAGATGTCTTTGCTCCAGGAAGCTTTTTTGCTGACTTGCCACAACTTTAATGCTATTCTGTTTTTAAAACATTGCTTTTATTCTTTTATCTTTTTATTCTTCCGCTACCTATCTGGTTATGGAGCAGTATAAAATGCTGTGAATGAATGAGTGAGTGAGTGAATCAATGAAATGACACTTTTGCATAGCAGAAGCAATTGCAAAATTGCCTTACAGAAACATCTCTGGCCATAGCATCTGGCTTAGCAGCTGATGCAAAGAAATCCCACTGGATGAGTGTAATCTAAGGCTGCTGTAGTTTCCACCATCTACTGGACTGCTAAGTCTTAAAGCATCCAATCCAGTCACAGAGACCTTAAAAGATGAACAGAGCATGCTTTGAATCCTGAGTAAATGCATATGATACCTCATTAATGGGGAAATATACACATTTTACAAGAGAAATCACACCTTAGATATTTTCATTTCCCTTTACAAATCTATCAGAAGGCTTCAGGTAGGTTTTATGGACACGTCTTTTGCATTTTGTTAAAGGAAAAACTCAAGATGAATATACAAACTGCTACATTCTGTGTTTTCATTGGCAAAAGGTACAGTACTGGAGCAAAACTGCTAAGCAACAGATGGAGATCCGCATAAGCCACAAAAATTCGAAACCCTTTCCTAGATGCCCCCATACCTTCTGGTTTCATGTAGAGTTGGGATGTGATAGGGGGCCAAAGACACTGGTCTGAACTCTCATGTAGCTAAAGACTGGCTGGATGGACATGTCATGAGAAACTGCCCTGTTTACTTGTCATGGTTTATGGGGTTGTTTTGCCATGATATATCCAGCAGACCACAAGTAGTTTCTACACTATTGTGGTTTCTATTTTCCCTGTTCAGTCATCCCACTGTTTGCACATATCCCATCAACCACTACATCTGAACGTCAATCCCAAGCTGCATCGTTCTCTGTCCATGTCTCCTGCTTTTACCTGATGGGTTTACACAGTTCCCCGAGTTCCCTTTTCCATCCTCTCCCATGGCCCTCAGCCAAAGTTGCCTGTAAATGAATGGCTTTGCCCATAGAATGGATTCAGCTATTTCTTCTCCACATCTGCTCTGTCAGTGCCCTTTCCTTGCATAAGATCCATCAGAGCTTGACTTTGTGCAGGAACTGCGAGCACATCAATTAGTCCTCCCCCACCCCACAGAGAGCCTGTCTGTGGCCCTGCTTTGCTCTCCATTTCCCTGACCATGCCCGTGGCCTGCATTTTTGTACTTCCCACACTGCCACCCAGTGAAGCATCTCCCCCAGACCCCCCGTTTTAACAATCAGATGCAGAGACTGGTCAACCCTTCTCTGTTCCCTTCTCCAACATCCTTTGCCTTCCATTATGCCACACATTCCTCCTCCCCCTCACCACATTATTGTCCCTGGTCCCAGACGCTTCAAAAGCCATCATCTGGAACCCTTCCATGCTTGCCTATATCCCCTTCCCCACCTTCCTTCTTTAGGCTTGTTTTTCAATGTATTTTATCATGTTGTAAGCCGCCCCGAGGTTTCGGCAAGGGGCGGCATAGAAATGTTATAATAATAATAATAATAATAATAATAATAATAATAATAAAAAAAACATGCCCTGGCATCCTATTATCTATCGTTTGTTTCCTTCTTGTCCCATTGATATTACTTTTTAAAAACATTACATTGCATGTATGTTGCTAACCCTTTTCCAGTTGCAAGGAATGCAAGGTGGCTGACATAGTTTCCTTCCTCTCCATTTGTTATTCTCACAACAAGAAGTCTGTGAGCTAATAAAAGATGTTCCGTGCCACTGAGTCCAACAGCACCCGCAAAGGAAATATCTGACCCTTTAGGAGAGATGCAACCCATTCTAGAACAGGCTGAATATCACTCATCTGGACAGAAAAGCCATATATTATCAGTACCTTGCCTGGGTTTAGTCTCAGTTTATTTGTCTGGAGCATCTGCACAGGAGAGCAGACATAGCTTTTGTCATGCCAACAGTCCACAGCAATGCACAGACAGAGGCCAGGGCCAATAATCACATGATTAGGACACAGCTGACATTCACTTGTAATTCCAAAGCTTTCTGGCACTCTTGAAAGTGTAACTGGATTGAGAGACATTAAGCAAAAAATGTGGAAGGTCTCAGATGTATGCAAAGGTTTGGCTGTGTCATTTTTCAAACCAAAGCTAGTAGTTCCCGGTGCGTGTGCTCTCCATCCCCCTTTTCCAGCAGTTCAGCCTTTCCATTCCTGCTCACCTCCATAATTTCACTTGTCTCAGCACATTTTTTTGGGTTTTCTTTCTAGGAATAGTCATCCAGATGCTCTCAGTCAAACAAGAATCTACATCAAGCAGTTCTGACTGTGTAGCATTCTATCCAAGGAACATCAAGCCAATTGTGACTAAAGGTAAAGGTATAGAATTATTGGACCAGTGATCAATATCCTCTTTCTCAGAACAGCTGTGAAAAGTAGTAGAAATGACAGTGTGCTTCATCAGTGCCCAAAATGTTCACAAGAAGTGTCTTGAATTTAGTTTCATTCCTAGGGACTACATCAAAATGACAAACTACCAGTGAAAGTTAGGTAAAATTTATTTTATCAGTGCTGCATAGGAAGTCTGTGTACATACAATTATTTTTCTTGATAAAGATGAGTGTTATCCTTAGCAGATTTGCCAAAACTCCTGGGGTGAAGAAACGATAAACAGAAAGGGGAATAATTGGCCAAATGAAACGCACTCTGTATGGAATTAATTTTTATGGCTCCGATCATGTAAATGTTTACATGTTTGGGGAATCTTGCACTGGGCATATGCCAAGACCCTGAGAAGGTCCACCAGTAAGTAGCAATCTCTCTTACTCTGAAATAACCCATAAACCAAAACAAGGGGTAGCACTGTCTTTTAAGTTATATCTCAAGGCCTGCGTAAACGTAAGAAAAACCTGGAATGAAATGGATGTTGTACATTGCTGCCTTGCAGTCTTATGTCAAAAATATTGTGACTTTCAGAATTAAGCAATTGCATTTCTATCATAGTATTCAGTTAATTTAGAATTTTGTCCTTTTAAAAAGTTACTGTTCATTTTTCACTTCCCTTTGGAACATTTAATTTAGATGAGGATCCTAAATATAGCTGTTAGTGAAACAACACAACCAGAAAATAATAATTAAAAAAAATTATGTTAAAGCACTGAAAACCCAAATCAAAATGAAAAAGGAATATTTTCCTTTCAAGCAGCATAGTCCTTAATTGGCATTTCCATGTCACTGGGATATGGGCCGGCATGCACTTTGGCTAGTTCTTCTTGGCAAAATATCCCATAATACTATCCTCCCATGCAAATATGAGACCCGTGTGAAGGATTCTTCCCATTTGTTCTTGTTTTCTTCCAGGAAGATCTGCCTTCTGTTTGGCACCCCACCCTTTCATATTCCTGCCGTCTTCCAAATGGACTCCTGCTCATCCAGAGCCAGCTTTTCCAGGCTTTGATATCCTTTCCCCAGCTAGCGGCACTTTAGACTAGCTCAGTATACTTGCATCCATGCAGAGCTTCCAGGTGTGGCTCTCATTCAATGTGGGAATGTAATTATCCAGTCCCTGGCATGCATCAAAGGGCTTGAATAAAGAGGTAGAGTCAGAGATATGTTTTCATACTCAAGAGATCAACAGACAAAAAGGGTATTAGGCAGATATAACTTTTGCCCAACCATCTGTAGGGTCACCTGCAGAGTTTTCCTGCCATAAATGAAATCCCCATTCTGGAGCAAATTAGTCCATGGAGCAAACTATGTATTTACGTGTTCTGATAGCATGTCTCTAAATCATCATACAACTTTGCAGAAACTTTGCAGCAATGAAGTTAACCTGGGAGCAGGAATCAATGCTGTTGCGAGCAGCTCTGGGACAATTTCAATTACCTTTTTCACCTTGCCAATAAATAAATAAAAATAAAAATAAGGTTGGTTTCTTTTTTAAAATCAACTCAAATAACCTTCTTGCATGGCAAAGAGGACAAAAATTTCTTTAAGGTTGAACTTGTGAAAACTTTCAAGCAACAGATAAGGATTTGAAAGAAGATGTGTATCAGTAAATATTAAAGAGCACGGCATTTCTAAATGTGTTCATATTATGACTTCCTCCCATAAAAAGGCAACTATTGGACATTGTTGAAACGTAAGGGTAAAGGAACTATTACTGGCATTTTGCCTCCAGCAATTACCTGGCTAAGACAAAACTTTGTTTTCTGAATGAGACATAATCTGAGATCCATTGACCATACTGGCCCAAATATAAAAATCACGATCCATTGATTAAGCAAATCAGGATAGTCCACTTCCCTATTCTATTTCTGGTTGAGACCCCATGCATCATATTTATTCACCAATAATACATACTTATTCACACTGCTCATGGGTCAATAAAACCGATGTATCCTAACATACACTTCTAACAGTGAAGTAGACTCTGAAGATATAAAAATGGCAGACCCAAGCTCAGATTCCAGAAAATGTTTAATTACAAGGATTGTCACTGCAGCAGGCAGATTATGTTTGGCAGACAAAGCCAAGCATGATGAAAACTCATCTTCAGGTCTGCCACATAAACATTTTATATGGAATTCTCAACTCCATTGTGCTGTATTAAGGGTGGTATCCTGCACTGCGGTCCTGCTGCAAGGAACTCCCTGATAAGGCCTGCTTGGCATCAACATTGCTCTCTTTTGGGCACCAGGTTAAGACCTTCCTCTTTTCTCACATATTGGGAAGTATGTGATGAAGTTTTACTTACCTTCTTATTCCTGATGGTTGAATTTTTTAAAAGATATACGTCTCTCTCTCTCTCTCTCTCTCTCTCTCTCTCTCTCTCTCTCTCTCTCTGTACATGCGTGCGCGCGCACACACACACACAAAATATATGGTATATTTTAAATATTTTAACCTTTACAAACTGCCCAGAAAGATTTCACTATTGGCTGGTACAGAAAAGCAATGAATGAACAAATGATCCAATGAACTCGGGTTGTGTGTGTGTGTGCACACGTGTGTGTGGAAGCACACATGTATGTATGAATACAGACTTATTTGTTCTTAACTGCTATTTTAGTATTTTTTCATTTGAGGCCTAAAGGTTCAAATATCTAAAATGAGTCCATTTTGATCTTTTGTTAAAATGGCCAGAGACTTTAAAAAAGTGCAGGCTGTCTGGGATCACTGAAGTTGCAAAATGAAGCTTGCTATTCGATAGCCTTTCACCATCCTGCCTGTTCCAAACCAGGCATTAGAGAGAAGATTTTATCCATCTCTCCACTGCATCCTTATAGTTTCCACTAACAGTAAAGATAGAACCAGGGAATAGCTGCTGTTGTATGTGACTTAAGATGAAGTGCCAGGATGTGATCTAACTCTGAGTTGATAGCCTCACAATATATAGGCTAATATAGCTCTTTCTCACTTCATGATGTCACTTAGCACATCCTTGCAGATTTCTTGTCCTTTGATCACTTTCATCTAAAGTGTCTGCAGCTGTTCAAGCAAGCAAGGTAAGGATTTCCAAGAGCTGCTCACGAAGATCAGGTCCAACTTCTTCAGAATAACTGCTTTTTTCTTCATGGAAATGAACCAAATCAAGCTATCTCTGAAGTACATAGCTAGGGGTTTGTTTGGTTAGATGCTTAGCAAGACATTTGGCTTTTGAATTGGATTAACTCTAATTCATAGATGTTCAAAGTTTAAAAGTCTTAAAGTTTCAAAATCAATTCAAATCCCAGTGGAAAAGCTGTATGGACCTGTTCTCTGTTACTTTGCCAAGTTTCATGCAATCAAAGCAACAGATAAATTTGTCACAGTGAGCAACAGTGAATAATCATTTGAGGTTCTGATTTGACCACAGAATGAATCAGCTTCACATAATATCTGTAAAAATGATTTGTAATCCATTGCACAATTGTCTGATTGGAAAAAAGAAGAGTCAAATTCTGGGAAAAGTGTTGAATTGAGAACAGATTGAAAATACAGGAAAATAAAGGGAACGTCCTTCAAGAAGTTTAAACTGCAGATGTGATCATCAGCTCTTTAATCGTTTGTCTTCAGTATTTGGAAAGGCTATAAAGTAAAAGCAGGAGGGCAGCAAGTTGCATGGTGACATGGGAAATTACGCTGTAAACTGCTGAAACTTTGAAATGAATAGTTACTCCCATGTAAACTGTCCAGAGAGGACAACACAAGGGAAGTCTCTTCCGTCTGTACAGCAATTTTTAAACGTTACATAAGAAATAATCATAAAAGATGGGGGCAAATTAAAGCAAAGGAGGAAAGAGATGTTTAAGGGGAAGTTTAAGAAAGTTGGAAAGGGATGAAGCTAAAAAGTGCTGCATCAAAAACCACTTCAGATGGAAAAAACTGCAGCTAGGACATTTCTTGGAAATTTGACCTGAATACATTGCAATTCCATGCATATATGCCAGTCAATAATGATTGCTAAATCACTAACAAGGAACATTTATAAATATTTTGACCACTCCTTATTAGAGGGGAAATCTGAGAGACTTGCTCACCATGACAAGCATTCTTTCCCCATGCCCTGCTCTGGTCAGGGTCCATGACTGCCTTGCTCGTAACCCATGTTGCAGAAGTGGCCATTTTCACTAGTCAGAGAAATTAGGTGTTCCATGTATAAGAATGGGCAGATATGCTATGATAGAAAGGGAGAGAAAGAAAATCAATATTGGTTCATCTTCAGCTTTACAGAAGCACTTTTGCTTTGCAAGTTCATACCATGCTGCATAATTCAACTTTATTCCTCAGCTTGTGTTGTATATGCACATATTTCTCTGACAAGATTATATTGCTGACTGGCTTGATATGTGTTCAAATTACAGCCCAACTGTTGAGCGAAAAATCCTTTGAAGGACACCAAGTCAAAACTCTTCCAGCAAAAGAGAGTGTAGAAAGTTCAAACTGTTCCTGACAAATACATTAGCTTTATTCCAAGCTTGCCCTCACTTTACACTGAATATGGCTTTTTATCTTGTCAATAGTTAAGACCAATTCTGTGTTTGTGCCTGGGAAATATACAAAGAATCTGACAGAAGTTATGATAACTTTGAGAGGAGAATACAAGCTAAGGTGTTTAGCTGGGAAGGTCATCAGATTTATATCAAGATGTCCAGAAGGATAGGGAAGTCCTACAGGACTGTAGGACTATGCTTTAGCTTATCAGCAAACAAATCAAACTCTTACCCTGAGTTTTTCTTTCCAATGTCAGTGGCTTGTTATAAAAGGAAGTGGGCTGGGGAACAGTTGGAAGTATGCCTGTGACCAAAGATGACAGCAACCTTGTTAATCTACCCCTAGTTGCAGGGTGAATATTTTCAGGAATAACCACTCTTTGAAAAACATTTTAGGTGACTCTCTGTTTTTGGCAATATGTACATGTCTAGGGGCTTTGTCATGTGATGGAGTCCCCCCACCCCAACCTGGCACATTCAAGGCAACAGCTTCTCCCTTTGCAAAAGTTCTTTATTCACCAAGGAAAACCCAATAAACTCAGTCCCCACAGAATGTACATCTGAGCATGAGCAGAGCAGTTTGTTGAACCCAGTCTAAAGAAATAACCTCCGTATCTGGGCCTGATCCCTTCAAGAGGTCCTGTCTGGAAGCAGGGATTCCTTTTCTCTGTATACCGACTCTCTAGTTGGCTAGCTCCCTTCTCTTCATCTCCAAGCCTGGAGCTCCACTTCCCAGGCCCCTTCTGCCCCCCCCCCTTCAGTCTCTGACTCAGGGTCCAAGTTGGCGTGACTGGGGAGGGCATGCCAAGAACCACTGGCCCTCTCATTCCCAACAGGCTTCTTCATGTGAGGCACTTCTTGCACACCAGGGATTCTTCGCTCACACCACTTTTCAAGTGCTTTGTACACAGTTGTCATCCTCAAGGTTCCTCTTAAAGCTTTGCAACCATTTCCACAGTCATTTTATTTGTTTGTTCAGATCAAAGAAAGTGCACTATTATTTGAAATCTTGTTATGAGAAGTTTTATCTATTTTTATAATTCCACTATACTGCAGCACCACCTTGTGGTTGGGCAATGAAGGACATAGAAAAGCAGAGAAAGAACACTCCAGACAGTTGCAGGGGGGCACATGTAAAGGAGCCGTTATTCATCTTGCTGGAAAGTATTGATCTTTGGAGAGGAAACATTGCTTATCCCTTCCTCGGCCCACCACAAGTTGCTCGTATCCCTAAGCTGCTTTTCCCTGCTTGATGTGGCAAGAACTAACTTGAGAGACTCAATGACCGAAGGAAAAAGTAACGGGGGAAGGGAAGGGCTAAATATAAATGTCTTCCTGCTACTTCTCTCTCCCCCAAACCTCTACTTCCAATGCACAACAACAGAAACACACCACCCTTCCCTGAAGCTGGGAGGAATCATTTGGGGGATCAGACTAGTGTTGGCTGCCAAAATTGTGAGAATGGGTCACCACATGAGCAGTTGTAGAAGCTAGTGGGTAATGGAATATTGTTTACATGGCGAAAGACACCCAGATTCCTTTGGCATAAAACATTTAGACAAACAGCAATAGTGTAGCCCTCAATGTGATTTCCTCAGTGGTTTGAAACTTTTAAAATGACCGTGATTCTAATCTGATAGTATAAAGTAAGCAGAACACACCCTCTTGCAACATTCAGAACCTCCATCAAAATAATCACCAGAACTGTGGCCACATCACCAGTGCTCCTGGCTTATTTATACTGATTCTGAATTGAAAGTGTCAACCCAGTTAAAAAGTCTTAAGGAGAATGTTACAAATCCCTAAACCAATTAAGGCAGGGGCTGCCATCTCAAATCTATTCTAGTCACAGAAGGCCATTCTGTAAACTTTTCTACTTGAGGAGTTCATTGTGCCCTCATCATTCCTAACAATTGTTTTCTTTAAAGCATGTTGTGAGCCTCCAGTTTCACTTCTGTTAATTTTTTTTTTTAAATACATTCTTTTAGAGCAAGGAAAATCCAGCGCTATCTTAAAGTGAAAGAAAATGCTTTTCCAGTTGTATAATTACACTATTTTGCTACGTCATAGCTCCCCCTAGAGGTTGTGTAGCAGAAAAACAAGGAAGGGAACCTTTTTCATGTAGTTTTCAGATCTCAGTTGTGTGATGAACTGGAAGTAGATACGGCAGATCAAGAGCCTCATGTAGAAAAGCCCTTACAGCTCATACAGTTATGAAGATCAAGTGTAATTCTGGTCAGGCCACTGAGTTTCCACTGGAAGAGGTGAGGTGGTAATGGGTTGACCATCTGCAGCAGGTAAATCTCAGTAATAAAATACGAGAAATTGTTTTCATCTCTTTCAAGTCTGTAGACAGGTATTGGCTCATCTCTGAAGTTGCAGTTTTCAGTGCTGGTCAAGGAAAACAACAAGTGCTTTATTTGACTGTTGGGAACCATACAAACCCCATACAGGTGGGATTGGATATTATATTTGTATGGCACACCCTTATTTATTTTATATTTATACATGTGTTTATAGGCCACCTATAACTGCCAAGGTCTTATGCAAATAAAGACAGGAAAAAAGACTTGAACTCCTAGTCTGTTCCAGATATTTGTGGGCTTTTTTCCCAAACATGCTTAGGATTGTGTTTTTAATACCTTAAGATAGTGTGGTGTGGTGGTTAGAGTATTGGACTGGGAATCTGGGAGATCTGGGTTCTAGTTGATATTGTGAGTATAAAATAGAGAGGAGGGAAACCTTGTGAGCCGCCTTGAGTTCCTTGCAAGGGAAAAAATGGCAACACATCAATGTAACATGTTAAAACAACATTTCAATTTTAATATTAATAGTAATAACGAATGCCTTAAGAGATAGGTAGAAATAAACCTATTTCTACTTGACAAGGCTTGTGTCCCTGATTGCATTCCAACACACAAATAACAACTCTCTATGTGTCTCTCTATGTATATATCTACTCCGCATGAATAAGAAAAAAGCCTCTACAAGATACATTTCTGGAATGAAGGTTTTTAAGGTTTTTAATCCTAAAAACAGTGTGGCACCGGCCTTGATGTGATGCCCGATGGCTTCTCCCATTAGAGGGTCTTTCCTGTAGGTTTTTGTCCAGATTGCTTGGATTCGGTGGGTCATTGTGCAGTCTTCTAGCCATGGGAAGTCCTTTATGTGACAATGCATGCTTTGAAGATAAGAAACAGATTTATGGACGCTTTGGGTGCCTTAGGGGGCTTGTGTGGCAGGCAGGTAGAGCTCTGGCACATCAACATGCCCTCACTACTTTCCCCTTTCTACCTCTATGAACTTACTGTAAACAAGCAGTGACTAATGTACAAGGCATCATCCCGAGATTGGCATTCACAGCAGGCAGGAAACATTTCCTTGCCCCAGGACAGCAGTACTTCACTGGGGCATCCATTCAATACAACTGCAGTCAATGAGGTAAAGCTTATTATAGCAACAACATAATTTGCTGGAGTTGTTTTGCCAAGTTAGAAGGAAAATGAGGTACACTTTGAGCAAAGGGGGCTCTGCCTCCTTCCACCAATTCTCTGGGCTCAAGGCAGACTGTTCTCCACACCATGGCAACCTGAGTAATGAATTTGACAATTGCTTTTTTGTAAATATTGTGCTACTTCTCCCAAGCATACCCTCACTGAAATGCACTGTCTGTGTACTAATTTGTCTAACTGGAGCACAATTTACTTCTAAATACAAGTATGTTTTGGGTAGCAGCCTTAGAATTTAGTAAAATTTTTATTACCTTCATTCATCCAAACAAAGAAGGTAAGTTTGGACATTTACTAATTATGGGATATAAATTATATTTCCAACTGAAATTATCTTGTAATAATTATAGGATATAAAGTATTTATTTCACTTCATTCACTATCTTCACACTGACTGAGTTATTAAAATCAACATTGTGGCTTACTGATCTACCTAAGATAGGGAAGAATGAAAAAAAAATCCACAAGTTTCTGTCTGAATACTACATACCTGCCTTTCCACAAAAATAATAGTGCTCAAGGCTGCTAGCAGTAATAACACCAGATTTAGGACAAAACCTCAGTTAAAACAATAATAAAAGCAAATTGATTGAAAATAAATCATAAGCAAAGGAAAGAACGAAGCACCCAGTTCAGCAGTCTGCTTCACAACAGAGGCTCAACAGAGGCTCTCAGGCCTCACCGCCAAAGGAAGGACAACAGATCAGAGGCCGACTTACCTTCTCTCTGTAATGTGATGATGCCTTCAAGGAAATTGATAGTCTCCCAACTTTATTACAGATGTCCAGTACGCTTCCCTAGATATTGTTCGCAAAACTGTAAATCACCACAAATGCTCTCAGTAGAAGTGTGACCATTAGCTAATGCATGAAATGGTATGCTAATGGACATGGTCACGTCTCAGGGGCAAAAAGGAAGAAAGTAATACGATAGAATTTGTGCTTATGGCAAAAGGATGAGTGTGTGTGAAAAACACGTTCAGAATCAAGGGAACCTGTTTTAGCTCATTCCTCATACCTCAGGATTTCACTGGCTCTGCGTTATTGTAGAAAATAGCACTGGAGGCAGCATCCAGTCAGTAAAATCTGGTACTGGCTCAGCTGCTCAATGGTTTGTCCACATAAACCTAGCGCTTGGACCTTCTGGGAAGGAAAGCATTAAGGGGACAGCCTGCGATGTAAAACCAAATTTTACTGGGGGCTTTTTGACTCACTGCTTTCAGAACTACTGCAGCTGATGTTTGTTTTGACAGCTGTTTGGGGCAGTGGTACATGTACTAGCCATGTGAAGCAAGTGACCCACTAACAGATGAAAGGAAAATGTCTAATATTTCTGGCTGGGCTTGTCTCAAATTCCACTCAAACCAACAGGATAGAGTGACAAAAGCCAAAGGACTCCCTTTTGGAAGTGATTTAGCAAATGAGATCTGCCCCTTCCACCTTAGCAGGCATCCTTTATAAGGCATCAACTTTGTAAGTAAATTTTTCCCTCCACACCCAACTACCTCAGTTGCCTCCCCATTACTGCCAGAGCATTTATACTACTGAATATGGTGGCACCCTCAACGATGGAGAAAAATGTGTTTAATGTTTTTAAAGGCGCACCAATGAGAATTGTCAAACTCAGTTAATCATTTTTTGATAATAGAACACAGTCCTTTTGTGATTGTGAATGTTTAGTTTGAGAAACAGTCCTCAAGAATGAGTGTATTTTAAAACTGCCTCTGATTTGTGCATCTTTGTTGCTTGGCCTCCTTCTGTCCATGTTCATTGAAGAGATATGAATTTAAAATGAGTCAAGTGGGCAAAAAACAAGACCCAGAAAATTTTAGAAATGGAAAAGAAGATTCTAAACTTAGTGTAATTTGAACCAACATCCTTCAGAATTTGAGCTTGGGTCAAATATTAGCTCAGTTCAGCCCTATTTTGAACTGCCCCCGGCACTTCCCTTTCCTCCAAAAATTACCCTTCCTCTAGCAACATGTTTGTTTGTTTTTCAGGCCTTCATTTGGTTCTAAAGCAAACTGGTCCCTTTCGGATGCATTTAATTAGAACTCCCATTATCCCCAGTCACCATGTTATGATCCAGTTTACCTGGATGGCACCAGCTTGGAAGAAGTTGGCATTCCTAGTGTGAATAATGAGAAGCTGCCTTCCCTTTCTGGAAGACTCTCCTTTTGGAGAATGGGAAGAGGAGCCTACAGTGGAGTTGACAAGTCTGTGTAGTGAGGCCTTCACACTTTGCCATATATGCAAAGACATCATTACAAAAGCAATGAAACATGAACTGTGGATCAGAGCAACCTTCAGTGATGGACTGATTAACATATATGGATTTAAAAATGAATAATATGAGAGCAAAGTGCCTAACAGGAGGATGAAGGATGATCAGGATGTGAAATGAACTAGGACAGGAAATGCGAAGAGCAGGGAAAAAGTGGGAGGATTTTAAGCAATGGGAGGAGAAATGGATTGATTATAATCAAGACAGGTTAACCTTTTGAATGACAACATTCAAGTGAAAACCTGACGTATGAAGACATGAAGAATTTGTAGCCCACATAACCTATAAACCAGTGTAAGATTATTTGTAAGACACTCGTTTGGTCATAAGTCTCTACACTGACTTGCTTCATGTAATTACCATGTGAGGGGTGTACTAAAGTTTTTGAATATTTAAGCCAAGGCTTGTCATATCACCTCAATCCCTGTGGTATTTTTTGTTTCTCCTTTTCAGGGTTAAATAAGCCTCACAATCCTCTAGAACAAGCCATATCTGCAATGCTTGCCTGAACTCATCACAGTGGCTTGAATAAACCATAATGGTTAATTTAAGTATGTGAACCAGGCAACTCGTATTTGAATAGCACCACAGGTTTATTAGGCATGGTCACAATTTCAGCTTGCTGTTTTATTACTACTGGATTTGCCTCTTCTGCTCTGCAATTATGTCAGAAGAAAACAAAGGAGAATGCCTGGTAAACCAATACACATGGATGTTCACAATGGCTGTGAATCTGCTTTCATTTCAGCATGTACTTGAGATGCATTCTTAGCCAAGCCACTGCTCTCTACGTCTCAATCTCTCTAATCAGAAATATTGGGGAACTGATACTGGCCTACTTTGAAGGACAGTCATGGGACATTTAGTGATGCAATGTATTCTGAAACATTTGTAAAGCATGAAGATCTGTGTTCTATAGAGAAGTACCAAGTACCCTAATTTTCCACCTTCCTTTTCTCCTTTTTTGCCAAGCTGTGTAACATCACACACCATCCTAATGTTGGAAGCATCTCATATTACTTCGATCTCCTAAAGAAATCATGTTATTGGTTGCCAGGTGGAAAAAACTACAGCTAGCTTGTGTTTTGTCCTGCATTTCTTATGCCTCAGTACACTCCCCAGAGACTTTTTCTTAGATTATTTGCTTAGAGAGGTCAGAGGACCATACTTTATCTGTCTCTGCATTAATGCACATGCTTCAAAGGAAGAGTGATAGTAGGACTTGCAGGCCTGCTATCATGGCTGTACGTAATTGACTTCATCTAGGATTCCTAAAGATGAGTTCTTGACTTATCTGATATTCTTGTAAACACGAATGCCTGGAATGTTGATTGATCATCATTCCACATGACTAACAAAGTATAAGCATAAGGTGATACTGCCAATCGTTGACTATAAAGAAGATCCTTAATCAAAAGGATCTAGACCCCTCTCATTCCACATCCTCAGTTCTTAGAAATACTGGAATGCTGTTCTCACCAATTAAATATGGCAATAATTTAGATCTGCAAAGAGATCAGGGTCTGTTCTACCAAATGACTGGTTTCTGATTCAATGGTATTTCATCAACCATAAATTCTGATAGCAAAGTAGTAGGATTTAGGTGTTGTTAATAACATGCAGAGAAGGGACTGGGCATTAACTTGCCAGTAGTTGCATCCATTCCTGCAGAGATCCCTGCTTTTTCTAGCTCCCTTCTTCATGTCTGTACATGGTTTGTGGACTTTGGGCTGAGCCAAAGAGAAAGTAGAGACAGAGCCGCCAGAAAAGGATGAGATTCAAGAAAGTTCCTGCTGACTGCTATTTTAAAACATGTTCTGATCAGTCAGCATGGACAATGATTTGAGATTATAGATTTAATACCCAGCCATGTGTGAAAAATAATGCTGGATTTATTTTGTCCTAGATCCCTGAAAGTAATCTGCATGGAATGTAAAAGACTTGTTGGTGTGGTATTGACCTGCTCTGAAAAATCTGCGATCAAATAACCATTTTCTTAAGCCATAGTGGGTTTCAATATCAGGCACTTGTGGTGGCTTGTCTTGTTGTGCAAACCTGGGTGGCAGGGCTAATTTGAGGATAAAACATCCAATCCACCTTCTACCCACAGTGAACTCTAGACATATGAACTTATTTCCTGGGCATCCTACATGCATCCTACATGGAATTCCTACTGCATTCCATCTATATGGGGTGCTGGCATAAGCACCTGACATCCTTGAACAGGGTGATCAGATCCTCCATGTGGTCAGGGATGAAGAGGAATCACTTTCCAGAGCTGCCAGTTCAAACTTCAGGCAGCCCAGCCTCCCAGGTAAGCACGGAAACCACCTGTATTCAAATGTGCCAATCCACACTTGTGGCAGGAATTTCAACCCATTGCTACCTGGTCAGCAGGGGTTTAAAGGGGACCACTGCCACGCGCTTGAGGTTGATTGCCATTTCTCTGTGATTGAAAAATTACAGTTTTTCCCTCTCACTCTTGTTGTGCTTAATTGGGCAAAGCACTCCAGGTCTGGACCTACTGAGTCCTTCATTCCACTCAGCCTTTTACCACTGGGTGGGTGTCCATGGCATCCCTCCACCACCTGGTACAGGCCCAGGGCAGCCTGACGCTGTTGCTTGCAGCCACTGATCATTCGTCCAATGAGGCAGGTGCTGTAGACACAGATGGTTGCTGGAGCTGCAGTTGTGCAACCAAGAAGGATAATGCAGGCAAAGCAGTGCCTACTGGCCATGCCACTGGTTCACTTGCAAAGGGGGGCAAGCAGACGACCATTGCTGGCAGCTTCAGGAGAGGGGCAGGTGATCCTGGGCAACAGCTACCCCAGCACTGTTGCTCTTTGTGAGCTGGCAGTGTTTCCCAGAAGAGTATAGCAAAAGAAGATGTCAAGCAGCTTGTCATTTGGGGTAGCTGGTTTGTCGTGATTGCTTGGTAACTCCTAACAACCTTTGCTTGCTGGAACAGAGTTTGAAAGTCATAATCACAAAGAAACAGGGTTGTAAGGAGATACCTTATACAGGCAGTCTGGCAGTCCTCTTGTTATAAGCACCCATATTTATGAATGAACTGACAAAAAGTATATTATTAAAAAATACTTCAGGAAATCACCATCACCATAGAGAATAAAGAAGCAGAAGGGGAGAGAGGAAGGCCTCTTAAACATTCCCTTTCGTCCTTCCGAACCAGAGAGGAAAATTTCTTTGGCATTTCCTTGCTGCAAAGAGGAGGTCCTGATAATTTGGGTGGTGGTGAGGGTAGAGATATTTACACTTTTTCCACTTTCATGGGGGTCCTTTAACCCCATGCATGTGGAAGGCCAACTATATGTGATCCGACTTACACACAAACTCTTCTCAGGAACAGAACTTGTTTGTAACCTGGGGACTGCCTCTGTAATGACTGGGAAATCTCCTGAGCTCTTTCCCCAGTGGAGCTGTCAAGTGAGAATATGCAGGCACCTTGAAGAAGATCAGTTCTGTAAAGGTAAAAGAAAGAGACCAACTTGATGTTTAGATCTTTCTCACAAGAACTCTGCTGGCCAGAAAACTAGTATTCTCTCCCTCCCTCCCTCTCTTTCCTGAAATATAACTCAGATGCACTTTAAATGAATATGCAACACCAGGTGTAACTTCACTTCTGTTTTGTTCTGAAGTTTCAATAACTTTCTGTATGGCAACACACACACACTTATGAAGAAAGGTAGAAACTTATGAAAGGTCTACTCAGATTGCAGTGAGTGAAAGAAGAACCTGAATAATTTTCCTAGAAGGATTGCAGAACTGCAGAAGGGTGTATATTATCCATATTATTGGTCTAATATTTTAAGTTGATATTCTGCTTACAGTTCATGTCAGCACTGAAACTGTTATATTATACCTCTTGAAAATGTCTGCTGGAGAGAAACCACTCACACATACACACACATGTGTGTGCGCCTGTTATAATCCCTCTCAAGTCAACCCCTGTTCTGTAATGTGGTGATATTTACAGGGCCCTGATCATTTTCAGCTGTTTTGTTTAATTTGAATGGGTCGTTAGCGAGGCATTAATGCAGAGAAGGGGCTGGACTCTTCCTAAGAGGAATTTGTGTATCTTTTTAGAATTCATTCACCAACTCATCAGGCTATTGGCCATTTAGATCCTTGGGACTGTTTATGTCTGAAGTACATTAAGGAGAGGGATGGATACCCATCTCTGCTCTGCATCCTTTGGCAGCAGTCCAGAGAGAGGCAGATGTTAAGGTATTTTTCCTTTGCAGCAATCACAAGTTTTCCAACATGTGCATTTTCTTATTGGCAATCCTGTCCATTTTCACCCCAGATATAGATCTTCTGCAGAGCCTCTAACATAAGACACATGCTAGGCCCATATCATTACTGTTATTTGGTTGCAAATAGCCATGATGATCCAGTGCCTGATTTACACCCAAAGAGCTGCTTTCACTTCCCTGCTATGCCACAGAGTCCCTGACTTATTTTGGGCAATTCTGGATTTTGTCTAAGTCCTCTATTTATGAAATGTGTACAATAACAGCCTTTTAAATATTTATTTATGGTCTGAGAACAAATACAATATGCTTCACTCACCAGGTACACAGAAAATTTGCAGAAGAAATAAAATAATACCTTTAGAGTGCCAGCCAAAGTTCATAATGCAAGTCCCGGAGCTGTGTTGGGTCCCTGGTACACCAATGATTTCTTACAGAAGCAGTTGTGAATATGTGCAGGATCACAGTCCAATTGTAATGCCAGAACCAACTTTGCCATTGTTCTTCACCCAAGCTCAATTACTATCACATACTACAAATTGCACCAGAAAGTCCACATTTGCTTCCAGTCCTTTGCAATGGCCCCTGAAAGGGGGAAAAGGAAAATGTGTCTCCAAGTTGAGGTCTTACATCAGCACAGCCATATTTTCTCTTGAAGCTCTTGCAGCTTGCAACTTCAAAGTATTTGCTACCCATTTTACCTGAAACAGGCCCACCCTGACCAGAACCAACATTTCCCTTTTGTCTTTCCTTCAGGTGAGAACTCATCTAAGACAGATGTTACATTAACATGTGAGCAGGCATACAAAGGAACACTCTAGACTAGATGGTGCGGTAAATCCGCGTAAAGAAAAAGTCCTCTAGAGATCTATCAGAAACTATCTCTTTCTTGACTTTACTCTACGTGGGCAACTTAAGGACACACCAGGAAGCCATTAGGACCATACGCTGGTCAATAAGCTGGGCTACGCATCAGCTCAGCACACTGGAAACTATAGAATGTCCACTTTTGGTGTGTCCAAAAATCTTCCTGTGGAAAAGGATTAGGAGCTTCACAGGCTAACAAGTTGACTAGTGGATTGTTGGATTTAGAATGATGAGTTATTTTTTCTTGTGTTCCCTTAATGCCTTTGCAGCGTTGATGACAGAAGGTGTCAGTGACCCACAAACACCTTGTGAAATAATAAAAAACTGACGTTCCATGGTGAACATAATGGAAAATCCTGGAATTCTCCTGCTAAGTGCAAATGAAGTTTGGCAGCAGAAGAGAACCAGCAGAAGTGCCAAGTCTAAAGGTCCATTTACTTTGGAACCTCCTGCCTTCCTTTCTAAGTAGACTTTCCTGGAGTTAGTAATTTTACAGGGTTATTGTCAAAATAATAATTATGGCTTGCACTTTCAAAGGGTCCTGAAGTACTTAAGTGTCTAGTTCCCACTAAATGTATACAATGGAATGCAAAGCCTATTTGTTTTCTTTCTTTTCCTTTTTAAAAAATGATAGCTTTGTCTTTGTCATTACTCAGAAGTTAGCAAGGCCAGAAGGAGGAATGGCGCTGCCTTCTATTTCTCAACAAACCTGCACTTAGTGCTTTCAAGCCAACTGAATGTTTGGGAGGGACATCGTTATTACTCATCCCATTTTCACTTGATGTTCCTTGTTTGTTTCTGTGCATACCTATGATAAGGAGGAAAGGCCTCTGTTAAAAGCAGATCGGCCATGTCAGATCAGACTGCAGGATGAAAATGTTACAGGTCTGTCTACGTACACAGTAATGTCCTCTAGCTCACTCAACTAGTCAGAACATGGTGTTCATAGCAACTTGCTATAAAGATGATGGGGTTTATGTAATCATTTCGATGTTTATTATTTGAGATTTTGCTCTGTAAAATTTGTATATTGCCTGGATAGCTTTTCCATAGATAAGGCAGTTGGTATATACAAGTATTTTCCCACTGATGTCCCCTTTTCCATGTTCCAGGGTTTTATTTATTTATTCTTTCTATGTGGAGGAGAAAAAGTCAGGGAAGGCATCAAGGGTAGTCATGGACAGGGATTTGGTAAGGGCCCATATCAAGAACCCCTTCTACACCATCTTGCTTTTGTCCTGCTTATGCAAATGAGAATGGGTCTTCATCGTTTGCACTTCACTTTGTACTAATCTCGACCATTTAAGATTGCTTAAAATTTAAAGATCATCACAGGGTTTTATCAATTTTCAACCAATCAAAATCAGATTGTTTGACATTTCTTTTTCTGAGAAGTTCAGTAAGGAAAGAAAAATGTGTTTCCAACAAAGCATATTAAAAATGCATATATTGGGGATGCAGCATTAGGGCAGGAATCAGGAAAATGCATCATCCTAGCAGTCAAGGAACCCTGTTAGTGCCCATCATCCACATCTCAAGCCCTGCCAGATGCTGCAGGGAACAGTACTTTAATCAATTCTGTTTAAATGCCAGCTGGCCTCACACACTGTTAAGACCCTGAATGTATTCAAACCAGGAGTACGTAAGTATTTTGTCAGGCATTTAGCTTTAGTCCACTGAATATCCCACCCCCACAAATGGTCATGCCTCACTATTAAACCTTATATTACCTATGAATGTTTGTAACACATTTTTAACTAGAAGCCACTTCAGAGTGGTCATCAGTGGAGCAGTGTGATGGAGGCAAACATCATACTGGAATTCGGCAAGGGTGGTGCTGCTAACATGGGACTGAAGAGGAAAACATCTGGATGCGCGCACACGCACACACAAACATTCTGTCTTCATGTAACATTCAGGGAGCACTTTATTAATAGTTTTGAAATATAAACTGCTAGAATTCAAATAGGGCCACAGACCACTGGGAAATACCTTTAGATGGTCGCCTTGCATTGCTCTCAATTCCACATGCGTAGGAAAACTCTTCATTGCTTTTGCTTTGGTTATCCAAGAAACCACTCACAGAGAAATCCCTTGATTTAGATTGCTTAGTTTCTCATCATTTGATTTTTCAAAATGCTTGATGACGCCCAGCTCAAATGTAGAACTAATTCCACTGACAGCATTTTTTTTTAAAAAAGATGCAAAATTTGTATCTATGGGTTATTATTATCTGTGGTGGTTTGTTCACCCAAGGAAGTCTTCCTTGGTCTTGCAATCATCAAGTGGTGATGAGCATCTGTGTGTGAGCCAGCCCAAAAGTAGCTTTGGTCAAACAGTAGCTTTGAATTATTGTTCCTAGGAAATCAAGAAATCCCCTCCCCTTGTATGCTCAGTGTGATCCCCAAGTGACTGAAAAACTCTCTTGGCTACATAGTCCAGACATAAGAGTTTGCTGAATCAAACCAAAGGTCCATCTCATCTGGGTTTCCGTTCACACTGTAGCCAGACAGATACCTGCAAGATGCCAACAAGCAGTACAGGAGTGCAATGAAAAGTTCTCACCCATCTTCTCCAGCAACTGGTGTTCGTAGGCATGCTGCCTCTGAGACTGGAGCGGGCAAATGGCCACTAGCCCTGGTTGCCACTGATAGCCTTCTCCAACAGGAATGTGACCAATCGCTTTTTAAAGACATTTGTTTTGGTGGCCATCATTACATCTTGTGCTAGCAAATTCCATAGTTTTAAATACTTCCTTTTATTCTTCTGAATCTCTCACCAGACAGCTTCATGGGACGACTCCAGTTCTATTATTATGACACAGGGGGAAAAGTGTCTGTATTCTCTTTTGGCACACCAGGCTTAATGATGTACATCCCTATCACATTTCCATTTTGCCTAATGGAGACTCAGCTGGCAAGGGTAAAAAACTGGCTGAAATTCTGCAAATCATGGAATGCAAGCAGGTGAGCTGTAATGCTTAACATGGCTATGAAATCTTGCCCTCTTTTTTATTCTAACAGCATTTGAGGGAAGGGGAGCAGAGGTATGTTGCAGGGAATCAACTAGAAGGAAAGACATGAATTATGGCAAAACAGGAGAGAAGGTATTCTCAAGTACCTGGAAATGCTTTAATAAGCATTTCAGAAAGAGATTTCCTTTTTCACGGGCCACCTATCTTCAGCCATGTATACTCGGAAAAATTGTACTGAAACTTTCTCTCTTTCACATTGTTTTGAACCAGCAACTCTTCCTTCAGAGTTAGGTAAGAGTTGCCCATCACATAACCCTAAAATAAAGATGTTGATGATAAGAATGATAATGAAATTATGTTTACCCTTTAGAATCCATATTTACCTTCACTTGTACTATGCACGTTCAGGTGGAAGGGAACTGGCCAAAACCCCCACCCTACGGACACGCAGGGTTACACTGCACAGCTTGCTAGCTACTGTGCAACATTTCAGCTGTTAAATGTATTTTAAAGTAAATTGCTGTCATCTTCAACCTTTCCTCAGGTCAGGGTATATTACATCTCCTTAGCGAGAAGCTTTGAAATACAGGAAAGTCATAAATAAGCCTATGTGCACGCATTAAATGAACATACCTTTTGAAACTTAACTTTTCTGCTGTTTAATATTTGCACACACAGCAATGCAATTTCCTTCAATCTCACTTTGGGGATTGTTTAAGCTCTCAGTCCATCTGACTGAGCCTATCTGGGAAAATTTCTACAGCACCCAACTTACTTTCATCCCCATTCAGTGTGACAATGAACTCTCATTGTTTGTCTTTCTCCTTCATTAATAATTGATTTTAATAATACAATAATTAACTCAGTGTTAGGAGAGACAGCATCTTTTGTGGCACTGAAAATTTTGCATTAGCTGGTAGAGAAGAAAAGAAAGGAAAAACTACAATCTTTTTTCTTTTAGTCTCCCTTAACCAATGAAAAATTTCCCTCTTTCCCTACAGCTCTGTCCTCCTCTTGTTATATGACATTTTAAAGGCTGTGAGCCTACAAACAGGGAATTGTGATTATTTTCCTATTTTTGTACAGCTTAGTACATATTAGATTCTTTTATAAATACTAATTGATATTTCTATGTCTGAAAATAAATAGTTTCTAAAATGCCACATCTACAATAGAGTGAAATAAATGTGAAGAAGGACCTTCCATCATGTCAGAAAATTTGTCCAAAGTGGGTATTCTGGGTTGGAAGTGATCCAAGAGGTTCGCAGTCCACAAACTCTGCTGACTGATCCTTGCGGGGAGATGCTTGAGGCTGAGCTTAGGGCTTCAGGTGCACACGAACATGTGTTCTAGCACAGTGCTATAATCCTAGCTAGTTTATCTATTCTTTTCAAAGGTTTGCCTTTGGAGATGCTTCTACCATTTTTAGCTGCAGATTTTTTCAAAATATCATCACTCAAAATACTAAATTGGCAGGCAGATTGAAAGGCATTTAGTTCAGGCTTCCAAAACTGTTTAAATGCCTGATTCTTAGGAACAAAACTCCCTTGGACCAAGAACCTCTGCGGCAAAAAGTTATCACTGAAATAAATGATGCAATCTTATGCATATTTAGACAGAAAAATGTCCTACAAGTCAGCCATGCCAGTTGGGGAATGCTGGGAACTGTGTGACTTTTTTCTGTCTAAATATGCATAGGATTGCATCTAAAAGGGCTAACACAATAATGGACCGATTCCTCAAGGTTTTGACAGCCAATCCACAAAAAACTTTAAATTATTTTAAAGGATTATACTGAATTTGAGAAGATGAGTCCATGTGTCTGAAACAGCACTAAGAAGGGTCTTAGTTTTCTCACTAAGATTCTTTTTGCTGCTCCCATTGTGATCACATGTTCCTCTGGAGAACCTCACTTGTCAACGTTAATGGTTTAATCAGCACTGATAGATTCTATTTATGTTGGGAGAAGACTCTGGTGGCTCAGTGTAATGTAAACTTTTCTTGCATAGTAAACAAAGTTTTTTGGATTTTTAAAAATTGTGTGTACTTCATTCCAGTCCTGGTTCAAAGATCACCAGACGTAATCCTGTTCATCAGTTTATTATGGCAAATTGCTCTTGTCATTTGCATAAGCCATGTATGTACTATGCATTTCACTCTGTGCCCAGGCTAGAGTGAGTGTGAGTGTGTGTGTTACACCCAATTGGAAAGCCCTGTGGGTTTCAGGATGAGTGTGGGTTGAACACAAAACTGTGTGTTGCTACCTGGAGATATAACACTGCCAGGGTGCATGTAATGGAATCTGATTTTCCTAATGATTCATACCAAGGGATCCAAGAGTCGCCAGCAGAAAAATGGGGCACATGCAAAGTTAAAAAACTAAGACATATTTTAGGTTGTGAGAAAGGAATTGCCATTAGCCCAGTGAGAAGCATCCCTGGAACTTTGCCATTTTCGCTGAGCACGATTGACTTGTTTCATCCCAGAAATGCTACTTTTCAGCTACTCTAGGAATCACTGGTTTCCTATTGTGCCAAGGGATTGTTCCCACGAACACGAGGATGACTGCAGATACTGCCCAGACTGTATAGTTCAAAATGCATATTTTAACATGCATATTATGATAGAAATGGGTGTTTAAGAATAAATATTTGAATACTATTTAAGTGCACGTTTTCATACAGATAGCTTTAAAGATGATTAATGTGAATGGAGGACAGATAAGCATCATCACTCATTCAGCTATGCCTTGCATGGATGTCAATGGAAGCAAAATCCATTGGAAGTCCCTGATAGTAGAGAGAGAAACTGAATTACAGCCATGCCTCTGCAGTCTGTGCTTGTTTAAGAAGTGTGAAGGCCTTTCAACAAAATGTTGTAAAGTTTCCTCTGAACTTTACTGAAGATTGGACATGATGGGTGCTGATGCTTCAGTAAGGAAAGCTGAGCTCAGCTGAGATCACTTGTCAGTCTGCGTCAAGCTGAATCCTGGCCTGGACCAAGGGTGCTCTGTGCATAATTCAGAGGTATTATACAATGAACACATGGAAAAGTCACTCATTTCTTGGCCAGACATCCTGTGCATTTGCATTTATATACTCATACATAGCATAAAGTCAATGGGCTGCATCTGGAGCAATGCTTGATGGAGTTCCCCTTGCACTGGGGAAAGGTGATCTTGACAATCCCTCCATCCCCGGTAACTCTCAGGAAAGCTGCTCGGAAGGACTGGGGGACCCTCTAGGCAGCATGCAAGGTGAGGCAGGTGGAAGGAAGAATTAGCCAGGATTGCTTCCTTGTCCCCTTCCTCTGGCAGGAAGTTTCCTTTTCCACATTGCCTCCCTCCCCCCCAAAAAAGAGGACACAGATATGCTTATAATTTAAATCTATAAATAAAACAATGAAATAATTACTAAAACAGAAATATGATACTTCCAACCAGGATAGAGGAAACTGCCCTAGAGAATTGTGTGCCATCTCAACCTGCGATCCTGGTACTATTTGGCAACCTGAAAGTACCTGCTCTCCTTTCTTACGGCTTTATCTTTGAACGAGACAGTTCAGAGTCAAGTTTGCCAAGTAACTACATCTCCTTTGTAACGCTGAATTCACAGGTGGACATGTGAACCTCAAGATACGTTCTTCCATCTTGCTTTAATCATGTGAGAACTGATTCCCTTATTCCTGTCTCTTCTCTACTCCAACCCCCAACAGTTTGTGAGGTGTCTTGGTTACAGTACAGTGATATCTACACACCCAGTAAAACATTTAGCTACTATCTCTCTTTTTCAGAAAGATTCAGAAGGTGTTCAAGTACGGATCTGACAGTGCTGACACAATCCCTTGATTTCAGGAGTCCAGCACTGGTTTGCTCCTCCTGCATAAATAGTACATGTTTCTTGCATTAGACCTGTTGAAAAAAAACGAGGCTTCTTCCAGGGTAGGATTTTTGCTAGAAATGTTTGTTTGTTTAAAACTTTGCTATACCATCCCTTCACAGATGTCCTGGGATGGTTTATACAAGATTAATAATAAAATGTTCCTTGGCATGGCTTTTTTCTGTTTAATAATGCATAGGATGAGGCCCTAAAGGACTCATTTTGGACTCGAGAATGATGGTTGCAGCAGATGAAGGAAAGGAGGAAGGCTTTATTAACTTAGGTTATATTCCTGTTTCTGGAGAATTACCGAACGTTACTGTTAATAATGAAGAAATTGAAATTGTGAAAGATTTAACATACCCTGGCTCAGTCATCAATTCAAGGGGAAACTGCAGCCAAGAAATTCAAATTAGCCTGAGACTTGGAAGGGCAGCAATGAAGGAACTAGAGAAGATCATCAAGTGTAAGGACATTTTGCTAGAAACCAAGCTTGGGAATAAAATATCTAAACAATTCTATTCCCAATCACTGTGTGTGGGTGTGGAAGCTATACAGTGAAGAAAGTTGACTAGAAGAAAATGGATGCATTTGAGACATGGTGCTGAAGGAGAGCTTTGCAAATATCCTGGAATGACAGAAAGACAAACAAGTGGGTCTCAGATCAAATCGAAGCAGACCTTTCCATGGAAACAAACATGGCAAAACTGAAGCTGTCATATGTTGGACACATTGAGAGAAGGCAAGACTCACTGTAGAAGGCAATCATGTTAGGAAAAGCTGAAGGCAAAACATGAAAGGGAAGACCAAAAACGAGATGATTGAATCCATAAAGGAAACCACAGCCTCCAGCTTGGAAGAGCTGAATGGAGCTGTCATGGACTGTACATTTTGGAGGGCTTTCATTCATAGGGTTGCCATAAGCCTCAGATGACTTGATGGCATATAACAGCAACAACATTCCTGTAGCCAGTTCCCGGGGAGTAAGCTCCACTGAATTTAGTGGGACTTGCTTCTGAACAAACTGTATATCCGTGATATACAGTTTCTGGTTTTAACCCTTCTGTTTCTGTTTTTTTTTTTTTTTTTTTTTTTACAAAAGACCTCTATCAGATTTTGCTTTCCAGTAACATCCAAACTAGGTATATATGGATCAGTTCATTTTGTCATTTTTGCATGTGTTCCTCCATTAATCCAGTCTGTTCTGTGTTTGCATTAATCTGCATTTAAAATACATGAAAACTTACATTCTGTAAATCTATAAGAACTTAAGAAAAGCCATGATGGATCAGACAAAAGGTCTATTTAGTCCAGCACTCCATACACACGGTAGCAAACCAGCTGTCCACAGGATTGTTCCAGCAGCATGGGTGCAAGACCTCCTTCTTCCCAAGCTCCTCAGCAGCTGGTGTAAGGGATTATAAGGGATTTATATAAGGGATTTGGCCTGGCAGCTTTTGATCTTTTTCCATGGTCTGTGAGACTTTATGTACTCGTATTACATGTTAGCTGCTACTGTTTGGGTTGTTTTTAATGCATTGAATGCATGAGTGGGCCACTTGAAAGTCTCCAGATGTTTCAGCCTATAAATTCCATTAGCATAGCCAAAACATGTAAAGGGCCACAAACAGCCCATCCCTGGTGTTTTGCAATTTGGTGGAGTGATGTTGTGTTTATTTGATAACATCTTGTCATATTGTATGAGGTTTTGTTTTGTTTTTAATCCTTGTACCTTGCTTTCTATTGTATTGTATTGGATTGGATTGTATCTTGTATCTTGTATTAATATATCTTGTAAAACTTACATTTTGTTAATTGATTTCAGTGGGGTTTGAATTAGATTTTTTATTATGATTTATTATAATTTGCTTGAATTGTTACAGGAAGTGATCTCTCATACATTTTCTCATTTCTGAAGGCCTTGAGTAGCTAATGAAAAACAATGAAAATATATTTGTAATAATCAAGCTATTCTCTTGTTTTGATTATATTATCAAGCCTTGACTGAAAAAGGAATCTAATATGTGGGAAGGATCTGGGGTGAGCCTAGAACCAAGAGATGTGAGAAAAACTACCACCAAAGAGTAAATCAGAAACAAAGGATAAACAAGAAGGTGAGGTTGAGAAGCACCCCAGAAATCAGGACCAAAGAAGGACCAAGAATACAGGAACATGAGGGAGCTCAGAAATACTTCATTGAACAAACAGGACTCAAGTAGAACAGGAAACCGTCAAATGGGACATACTTTACCTGCAGTTCTGTGCCTTATTGCATGGGGAAGTGGACAAATCTCCCAGGGTCCTCTGTTGGTTTCTGTGAGTGGTCCTGTTTTAGGCTGGGAGAAAGAAGGCACAAGGAATGGGCCTCGAGGCCAGATCCCACAGCCACCCTGCAAAGTTGTTGTGTCACCATTCAGCATGTCCACCACAACTCAGCAGATCCAGAATGAGAAGGTCATTCTCTGAAAGAAACACAAATGGATTCTTCAGTCTCTTATGCAACAGCAACATCTAAAATAGTGACCTGAAATGAGCTCAACAACACGCCACTTACACCCATATAAAAGTTGCGCCCACCTTTCCTGGTGCAGCAGCCTCCAGATGTTAATGACTGCAACTCCCAGCCTCCGCAGCCCACTGGGAGGATGGGATGGGAGTGGTAATCAGAAGGCTCTGAAGGTCTGGGGAAGACTGAGTGGCGCATTCATGCATGTTCCCTGAGCAAACAAATCCTGAGCACATTTACAAGCAAGTTCCACTGAGCCCCACTGGGTTTATGCTGTGCATCATGCTCCATGTAAAAAAGATGTTACTGATTTTCACTCAAAATTTTGGCATGTGCACACGCAATTCCAACATGCAGCCCAGAAGCCAGAAAGCCAACTGGGCCAATTTCTGGCAACAAGTCTGACCCCAGGCTATTTATCATACTTCTTACATTACATTCTTCACTGCTTGTCCCTCACTGATCTCCAAGGAAGTAGACTGTTGGGGCAAATCTTGTGACGACTCTCCAGTCTAATGGACACTGATGCTTGTTGCTTTGTTTTGGAACATGTATTCCTGAGTTCCATGCGGGGCAGTGTTTACCCAACATCCTCTCTCCCACAGACATCCTTTGAAACATTTGCGAAGCGAAAAGCAACCACGACGTAATTGGTTGCAGCCACTTGGCCACCCCGTGTGCTTCTCTGGTGCTCATGCTGAGAAGGGGGGCAGCAGCAGCCATGTTATCGGCACGCCAGTGACCACAGGATCCCAAGCCCTCCCATTTATTATTTCCGAAAGAGTGAGATGTGTGTCAGCAGTGTTTCTATCAAAACCAGGGCTGCCAATTTTTAACATCTTCAGAAATGAGGAGCCCTCTGAGGCATGGCTTTGGATATTTCTTTGGAGCCGAAATTCAAGACAGCCTTCTGTTCTCTGGAGCAAGGAAAACCACATGGACCGATATATTAATAACCAACTCATTTTCTGAATGGGCATGACCAAGAGGTATTCGGGGGACTTCAGAGGCATTGAAAAAGTGAATTTCTGAAAAAGAGGGCACATCACACACGCACACACACACGGACAGAGATCACCTAAATGCATAAAAATTCCAAATGCTATCAATGTAAATGTAGAAATAATCATTGCAATTTCAAAAGAAATTCCTCACCACAGCGTGGAGGACTGTGGCCAGGTGAGCCACGCTTCTTGCTTGTTCTGTTGTCTGGTCCCATTGATGTGGAAACACAAAGTTCCAGCTCTTCCTTCTGATGGTTCTTTATTTTTAAACCAGGCTTGGCATCTGTCCGGACAGAACACCCACACTATACAGGAAGTTCTCTGGCAGCCCTTGCATTAGGGGATCACCTTCAGTAAAAGAGTACATGCGAGAACCCTGGGTGTGTTTGGTGGCAGCGGAGACAACTTGGGAAAGAGGGGGAAATGGAATGATGTATCTAATTATTTCTAAATTTGCAACTGCAAATAAAAACTGCACATATAAAATTGTATATTGTACATTACACAATATACAATTGTGCGATGTATATGATTGCACAATAATTGTATATATAAAAACTGGCAAATGAAAGTGTTATGCAAATCTCTGCACTCCATCGGGATGACACATTTCCTTCCTACTGGTGGTGATTGATTGATTGATTGATTGATTGAAAGGTTACACCCACCAGTGACCACATTTGCTCCATATGACACACCCTGGTTGTCTAATCCACTCTTCGGATTGTGAAAATGGCAAAGAGCAGATATTTTACCTGCCATGACTTCTGCTTTCAATCAGCAGCCCACTAAGTAGCTTATGAGAGTGCTGTTGGAACCCTGGCCGTCGGGCTCTTTAGGGACGAAATGATCCAGCATTCAAATGATCCATAAATCATGCTTAGTCACTGAATTAACTACTGAACTGTTTAACGCAGAAGTGAAATAATTTCCGTCTCCGAGGTGCATTTTGTGTGCTGAGACACTATAAAAGGACAGTGTCTATATCCTAAATTTCTTGAGACACATGCCAGCTTTCATTCATCCTAATATTTTATATTTGATAAGTATAGGCTACAAGGGTGGGCAACTTGAGGAGGTTTGGAGGCCACCTTTGGCCTCCCCCACTGCACCTCCCACTTTGCAGTACTGGAAAAAGAAAATGAATTACTGAGCAAATTAAATAGTGTCTGGTGCAGTTAAGAAGCAGGAACAGGAATAAAAATATATTGCCTATTCCTGATATGCTACAGACTGGTGATGCACGTGCAAATTCCATATCCTGCAATTTCCATCATCACACTTCTATGTTATATATTTAGCTTTACTTTATCATTAAATAGCAGCCCAGCCCTTCCTTTTTATGAGCTACATCTGATGTTTAACTTGACAATGGCCCTTTAAATATAAAATGTAAATATTAATGCTTATAAATACGGCAAAGTAAATTTACCTCTGATCTGGTCAAAGATCCCATTTACTAGGATCTGGTGACGGAAAATATGAGGAGTTTATTTATGTTATCTTTGATTTGTATCAGTCTGAAAAAAACCTGGCATATTAAAAGAAAACCTATTAAAGGAAGCCAAAAAAAAAAAAAAAACCCCAGCTCTTGTCAGCATCTGATGTTTGTCCGACTGGACATATTTAGCACATCAATCCAGATTGTTGTTTTTATACAGTTTTTGCTGCAATGGTTTGGAATGGATCAAACACAAACAACCCACAAGGCAGATGCTTTGTTTGTCTGGCACAAACAAAGCTGCTGAACTAAAAAGCGGCTGTCTGGAATGAAATTCGGGCAATAGGGACCCTCCAGAAAGCAAACCGCATCGCCCTGCTTTTGTTGATCAGCTCGTCAAGGTTCAGTTTTGCAGTTTTTAGTGAATGCTACCAAACCTCTTTATTTGTACCAGTCACTTTAAGACTGGGCAGTGAAACTTGCAAAGCTTTTAAAGGTATAATTTATATAATTACTTGAACGGTGAAGAGGGTAAATATCCTACTGCTCTGGAGTTGTGCATAAAAACTTCCACATGTGTAGGGAAGTGGCCACTGGTGAGACTATAGCATTACTTGCCAAGAGAGAGAGAGAGAATGAGCGAGAGGAAACCATACCTCATTGGTGTTTCTGATTATTTACAGCCAGCACTCTTAGTTCTATAAAATATCAAGAATAACCTTGTTGGGGCAAGCCACTCTCTTCCTAGCCTGACTAGCACTATGTTCTGTTTCTGGTTTTCATATTTATGATTTCATGCCACAGTGCCAGAAGCTCCTGTGTCCTAGATCCTGGTTATTCTGTTCTTATTCTCCATTTGTTTCTCTTACTGATACAGTGATAAACCTCCCTTGATACTGTAAACCATGATCACAACTCCTTGCTACACATTGAAAAGCATTTTGTGTGAGTAGACACACACACACTTGCTCACTCATACCTTTGGTGGTCTGTTTTCATCATACATTCTCTTTGGCAAGTGTGCACCATAATAAACAAAGATTCCACACTCACTGTTTGCCATCAGTTTGCTATCTTTTCCAGTCATCTCCTCTCCCTTGAACTATCTGTTGTGGATTATGGATAAGAGGGTCACAGATACCTATAGAGTAGTTGTGCCGCCACTCCAGCCCCATTCCGATTTCATGACGCAAACCAGACCTTTGTGAGCCACTGATGCTGCAGTAAATATGGTGTGAAGGATGGAGCGTTAACATTCCGTTCCCCAAAAGGCTTTTCCTTCTAAGAAGCTATTCTCAGGTATATGCAACAGGCACATTTGGGCTTCCCAAATCATTTGTTCAACCTGGCTGGGGAATGATGAGAGTCACGGGGCCTTTCCCTCTATCTAAACATGCACAGGATGTGTTTTTGGCCTGGTAACAACTTTGTGCAATGGGTTAAGAGAAGAGACAGTAGTCCAAGCCTTCCCTGGAGTGATAGCCCCCTGCTAGGTATTTGGTTATGGCTCCCATCATCCCTGATCATCGGACATGCTGCCTGGGACTTAGCGAAGATGCTGAAGGGGAGGGCAAGACATCCAAACATCCCTCTCAGTTTAGTCAGCTGTTTCTCCATCTGGGCCTGGGAGGTCTGAAGGGGCCTTCCATTCATAGCCATGCAAGTACAAGTAGAAACCTTTTTCAGGCCTTCCCCAAAGACCCAACAGGGTTTGTGTATGTGCACTGGGCCAGGGTTTGTGTATGTGCCTCGGCTTGCTGCCCTTTTGGTTCTCATGTGAGCAACTTTGCCTGCACGAGGCAATTCAACTGCCCCATTTCTGGTGGGATGCTAATCTGGATTTCCAAACTCTGATCCCACCCATAGTATGAAACTTATATTAAACACTTTGAATCCTTCCCAGATTAAACTATTGTCTGGAAAACAGTATTTACTGGATGACTTAGAGAAAAATTAAAATAAGTAACTATTGCTATGCCAACTAGCATTTTTAAAAGATATTTTCTTTGGAAGAGAATGAATATTTGCTGACTTTTATATTTTCTTCATTGGGGCAATTATCACAAAAGAGAAATCAGAAGAAAGAAAGAAAGAAAGAAAGAAAGAAAGAAAGAAAGAAAGAAAGAAAGAAACCAATCAAAAACCCCAAAGTGAAACTAACAAAAAACAGATGCACTATCATGTATGAGCAAGGAGAATAATCCAGGAGTTAACAAGGGTTTGCTCGTCATACTTCTCACCTATGAAGGAGCCCATTGTGAATTGTGGGATAAAAGTGGAAGAATCTCACATGTACACAGCAAGCTGTCAGTTTTAAAACCAATGGATTCCCATTACAAAACAACTCTATATGAGTTTGGGTCATACATTCGACTGCAGGGGGAATTAAATTAAAGGTACCATCCTACACATAAATCTCAGAGAAAGTCCTATTGAATGCAATGGGGCTTGCAACTCAGCAAACACATGACATTGCACTGTGAGCTTTCAATCTTATGCACCCTTTCCTGAGACAAAGCCCCACTGAAAGTAAGGGAATATAAGAATGTGCTGGAATGCTGCATTCCAGAAATCTCACATTGGATAGTCCTCCAAAAATGGATTAGTGATAGCATGGATCTCTTATTAAGACCAAAGGAGATGCCTCACATTATATTATTGCAAGAGGTTTTCATACAGGTAGCATTATAGAGAAGCATTAAAAATGTTGAAAATAGTAATTGCTTCCTTTCTCCAGCAAACAGAGACAGTGGCACTGTCAAACCTTCCTGCTTGGGGTTGCAAATGCAGTGCATGTGAGTCTTGATTTAGGAACTTGTCTCCCACCCTTGACAGAGGAAGAACATTTGGTGCATGGAAGAAGGCCAGAAATTGTCATTCTTGTTACAAATCATGTCCAAATCTTGTTTCTTGTTGTTGATCATTCTTGCCAAAATGGAGTATAAGATGTTAAACTAGGCGTTGGTTTGTACTGATATAAATGGATGTTTCCACAGGACACCTGTCCATGATTTTTACGGCAGTCAAAGCATCTACAGCTAACAAAAATTAAAGACACTTTCATGAACTAGCAAAACATCCTTACAATTGAAGGATCTGGACAGTGGTTTATAACTGGTAACACAGTAATATATGGGAATCTTCCTTTTAATTGGAAAAAAATTAAATTCCAAACCTTATTAATGTTGGAAAAGAAAAGAGAGACAGAGAGAAAACATATAGATTCACTTTCTTGATTTGTATTGGCAAAATGCCCCTTTTGCATTCTCAAAGGTTTGTCATTATTCCCTATGGATTTGATGCTTGATGTAAGTAGGGAAAATGTTTTATTTTACTTTTGGCTGCTTTGCTAGATGATGAAAATACATTTAAAACTATGCAGGAGGAGTCAGAGAAGGACAGGAATCCTAATAAATAAAATGCTGAAGGTAGGTTTCTCATCTCATATCTCCATTATACAGAAATGTAGACATACTTCAATGTATTGAAACTCCATGTTTACACAGTGAGTTACGAATTAAACACCAACAGATTTGTTCAGTAAAACAGCTTAGGAATTTGGCAGAACGGTTTCTGAAGAGGAAAATAAATACCAGTTTAATGCTGTTATTGCAACTCGTGTGTACTTACAGAGTGCTTTATTCTCTGAGGTGCTCTGACTGCTCCTATATGATATGCACTATTGGGTCTATATGATATGCACTATTGCTTTTATTGGAAGGAATGGACAATGCTGTAAAATTAATGATAGATTTCTATGTGAAAGTAGAAAAATGCCTGGCCATTGAAATCATGGCTTTTATTTGAGACAATTTTGTAGTATGCTGCTTATTCCATTGACGCCTTGCATCTTAATAATATTGCCTTGCAGGGGCTTGTCCTAAAGGACTGATTAGAAATAAAACTAAAGAAATAGATAGCAGTCAGAGCAAACAATTCAAAGTATTTGAAGTACCTGATTTCTTCCTGTCCCCAAAGGTTTTTGTATCACGTTTTCAGTGTTGCATTTGGACACAAATGTACAGGTTTCTGTATACATGCAGCAATGAGGCTATTCTAAAGCATGTCATTTTGATCCTTTATGAGACTGGGTTAACCTGAATAAGCTTAAAAAAAACTTCTTTTCAGCAGTGTGAGAAGTTAGGCACTTTTCCAGAAACATGCATTTGTCTGTGTGATGCCAAACACTACTGGCATGCAATAATATCCAGCTCTGCTCTAGACGTGGTAAATGCATGTAGAAAATTCTTTGGGGCAGATAATCTAATGCTATTTGCTTGCTAGCACAAAGCAGGGAATCATCTCAGCCACACCTCCTACATACTATAACAGTAAGGACTTGTTTTCACAAGCCATCATGTCTGTGATGATAAGGGCAGACTTATCTGATTGTTTTGTTGGAAATTTCTTCTTGCATCTTTTCCCAAATGAAATTTCTGCTTGCATCTTTTTCCATCTGTGGCCACTCTTTAGTTTCACTCCAGTTTAGTATCATTGCTTATGTACTGCTTCAAAAGCAATAGCCATGATGGAGAAGGATTCCTTTTTGGCAGTGGGAGGTTATATGGAAGGACTTGAGGAAAACAGAATGCTGGGAATAGAATCTCTCCCACGAGAAGGTTAAATAACACTATTGGCTAGAAAACTGGACAAGTTAATCAAAACTGAGCTGACTGCATAAGATAGCCCATATTCTAAAATGAAATAATAGCTTTGCTGTTTTGTAAGATGTACATCATAGAGTGAAAATGATGATTTAACTGGAAAGAAAGCCCTATGAGGAGAGATTGAAAGAACTGGGTATGTTTAGCCCTGAGAAGACAGGGGGAGATATGATAGAGCTCTACAAGTATTTGGAAAGCTGAAAGGGGTAATTGAAAGGCTGAGAGACATCTGAGGGGGTAGTTTAACTTGGAGTCCTTCACTGAGCAGGGGGTTGGACCCAAAGGCCCTCTGCCCCCTTCCAACTTCACTAATCTATGATTCTATGATTACCAAGTAGCAAGATCACAATAAAATGTAATCCTCAATTATTCATTATTTATTTAGAAGAACGTTCTGCCATGTCATCCTAAAAATTCTCATTGGAGTTTAAATAAAATACAGTTTAGGGACACAGGGTTCAGTTTTAATGAGCTCAAAAATGCTGGAAGCCATTCCAACGATATTCATTGCTATTAATTAGAATGTTGTTTATTTCATCTGCAGCTGGACAATTTCTGATCTCACAGTTGTTCTGGGCTGAAATGGTGTTACAGATATGGATTATTGTTGAACAAGTTTTCAAACAGAATGGAGAATTCTGGTCCATGCTTCCCGATTACTGATGAATCTTGACTGCTGGTAGAAAGGGCTTGTCAAAACATGTTGATTGTGATGCTTCCCAATTGTGTTAATAATATGTCAGATCAACGCTTGCCTTGCCCATATTTGGGACCAGTTTGGAAGATTGCCTAGATTAGGATGTATCATCTTTTGGATATAACTATACAGTTAAACACTAAACTTCTATTATATTTACAAACAATTCTCCCAGTTATGGATACCAAATAACTGGTAACATGAAATGCAGTGTGTGTGTGTGCGTGTGTGCGTGCGTGTGCGCGTGTGCATGTGCGTGCACGTGTGTTTAAATAAACTCTGCAAATAGCTCTCTGCTAAAACCCTGCAGTAGCAGGTAGATAGTTACACATTTCCAAATACCAGAACAATGTATTTAAAGGGTAGGCTTTTTTTTTTTTTTTTTTTTTGGTAAATATTGACATTAGAAGCTGGTTATAACATTACCAAGGCTTGCTTGGAACTGCTTCTCAAAGTGCAGTGACATATGGAAGTGATCTGCAGAGAGGGGAAAAAAGAATTAAAATTACAGAAAAAGAATTAATTTCCTTGCTGTTGCAGAAGCAATGTCCTTGTAAAAGTCATCTAACTGAGGCCAGGGTTTAAGGCCTAGGTGAGGTGTCATCATGGATGGCAGACAAATTGCAATCTCCAATTTCCAAGCCCACAAGAAACAGCCGTTGCATTGTAGCAGGACAGTTGTGTGACTGTCTCATCACCTGATTCATGTTCTTTCTTCCTCTGTATTATATTTAAAACCAGCGATGAAGTATGAACAAAAGTCAAGTTTTGGTTCATTTTTTAGAAGCCATGAAACCCACACATTCTAGAACCACCATTCCAGTGAATCAACTTTTCTGCTCATCTATGGGAACGTGGAATCTGAAAAATCAGGACATGTCATATTGGACCGACCTTAGGCAGTACAGGTCTTTTTTTTAAAAAGGAAGGATGGAGGAAGGGTATATGGGCCTAATTCAGGAAGGGCCTAATATGGACCAGCCTTCATTGTAAGGTTTAGTTCTGGAAGTGCTTTGTAATGCCACAGTCCCATTAGATTTGAAGAACAAAATATCAGGCAGACCATGCTTATGCTATCAAATAATCACAGTTTTCCCCTACACACCAGAGGCCTCCAAAAGGTAAGGTTCCAAGTAGATTTTAATCTTGAACCTTAGTAGTAGTTGTTTTAGAAAGTGCTAGATTTATAGGACACAAATAAAATTTATTTAAGAAAGTTTCTTGGCAGTTGAAGTCCTCTTTTTAAAGGCAGTGGTAACAGCCACTTGCTCAGCCCCAAAGAAATGCCCTACAATTTCCCCATTGGTACTGCCAACTGGAAGAACAACTATTTATTTTGGAAACTGTGCAATTATTTGACACTTAACCATCACCAATGATAACCTTCTTTTTTCTTCCCTTCTTCTTCTCTGCTGGAGGACTTGCTAATGTTGACAGACTCCTTTATCATTTAAAGGTAGACAAACCTCTTAAGGGCTGCCTGCAAAACTGGAGCTTGTTGCTACCAGATGCATGCTCAGATTTGCATCTGGCAGCCAACCCGTCTGCCTTAATGGCCACATGTTCTGGCTCTACTGCAGATGATCATTTATCTTGCATTTATACAGGTACTTTTGCAGCAACTGGCAGGCAGGATGGGTTTAGTAGGAATTTGGAACTAATGATCAATATTTTGAGTTATCAGTATTAATTAAAACTACTCCCTAGGCGAAAGCCACAAAAAAAAGAAACAGGGCCTGCACATGTATTTAAAACAAGGGCAGAAAGTGATTTTGTTAATGATCCAAATGAGGTAGACAATGTACAGAAAGTGGAAGTCAGGGGCATCTAGCGGAAACTAGATGCACTTGCCATTTTAATATCACTCTCCCAGATTTGTATACCTACCTATTAATGTAGACTTTTGGGGGAAAGAGACAAAAGAAAGAAAAAAATACCACCTTTCATTTAGTCATCCAGCTTCTGCAAGTCATTAAAATTGCCGTTATAATGCATAATGTTGCTATCTTCTGTGGAAGAGGTCTGTGTAAATGCAGTTGAACTGTGTGCTTATAGCACCTTAGTACAGTTACCAAACATTTTGCAGGGCAGCATTGCTGGATAGATTGTTTATGACATATTTGTGAATTGTTGGCAGCTGCTTCAGGTGGTGTCCAGGCACTGGAAAGGTAGGCTATAATTTTCTAAATAAATAAATGAGTGGCATTATCAATATTAGCATCTCTCTAATACTACTAGAGTTGTAAACAGCAGCATTTCCTTTGCAGTAAGTCCCATTCATGTCAATACAACCCTTCCACAGAAGTAGCCTAGTTCAGACCTCAGTCACACAGATGCTTAAATGAAAATTAAAAGCACTCACACTGAAATTATGTTAACAACTTTATTTAATAGATGGGATAACAACCATAAATATATGAGCTAAATTCCATTTTCTGACAAGTTTGCTTCTAGAGGTCTGATAGATACAACTGAGTAATAATTTACGGAGACATTTCTTAATCTTTAACACCTATTAATCATTAACTTTTAAAGAAACAATTTAAATGTAGAATGTGTGACCACATTTTTGTACATGTCAGACCTATGGGATCCATGTAAGAATTCAATAATTTTTCTTTATATGTACTATCCTCTGATGCTTCAGATATTGTTTTCCTGTCTAGAAAGCAGAAATGGAATCCAAGCAAAACAATCTGGATTTTTTAATGTCAAACTTTTATTAATTATTCTGTGTACTCACAGTTGTTTAAAATTGTAACCACAGCGACTAAGCATCTGTGATGTAGCTATTCTTATTCAAAGTAGAAATCTTCTATATAAGTCACTTTTTGCTCCATTTATTTTAATGAGTTCACTCAAGCCATAAACAACAATTCACTACACCCTGGAAAAGAATTCGCAACATGGACCCAATGTAAAATACATTATGGGTGCAAACACACTTAAATGGGAGCAAGCGCTATTGAAGATGATGGGATCTGATGATGGGAAGAAGATGAAGAAGGGATTTGTTTTTGAGTAAACACAGAGATGGGCTCCAAGCAGTACACAATACATATGAAATACTGTAGAAACCCTTCCCTAGACACCTTGAATGGACAGCTCCCGTGAGAACATTGATTTGGACTTTGGACTGGCTCAAATCCACTGCTTTGGTTTACAGATTAGACTCTGATTCTAATTTCTCTCTCATCCATCTAATAGCAAGCTCATTTTGGTTTCCACCCCATTATTGTGGCAAAGTTCTCCCCAAGCGTAAAAAGCTGCTGACAGAAGCAGGCAATACTTTATGAATTGAGCAAACCTTGTTGGGCTGAATAATGTTTTATGGGCTGAGTGTGGCATCAGGTGCAATGAGCCGTCCCAGCCTGCATATAGGAGTATCAATGTATGTACTCAAGAATATATGGTCTAATTTGGGGGCTATAATCTATACCGGTAGAAGGAGGCCTTTGGGCAATCTGCCAAATAAATAGACTTAGTATTTTGATTTGAGTTAAACTCAAGTACCTATAATTTAGTTTGGTGTGCTGTTCATTTGGTTTAAATTACTGACCTGTTTTGTTTTATAGCTTCTGCCCCCACCCTCAGTGCTCTGTAGATTAGCAGCCTTGCTCTAGTCAATATTCATTCATTTATTAGCTATGTGTACCACACAATGGCCAAATACTCTATGGGCAATTTACATCCTTAACATCAAATGATGCAAATAACATCAACAAGAAAAAGACAACCATAAGAACATTAAAATAATACAATATCAAACCATGAAAGCATTAAAATAATAAAATTCATAACAAAAGATCTCTTCTTGAGAAAGCCAGCAGAACCGAGTGGAAGGTCTCAGTCTTGCTCATCGCTAACATGTTGACTCGAAAAAGCACCCTTCAAACTAGTGACCCAACCCTGTCTGAAGAGAGTTGCTCCATCTGCACTCGGAGGTGGTTCCATGCCAAGATAGTACATTTTAGTTCCTAATCACCTTTGCTCATAATTACTACGGCACTAGGCTCAGTGGGCAGTCTTGGTTAGGAGTCTGTTAGAACATAGCGAGGGATCCTTTGAATTTCTGGGGCTTCGCTTCTCGTGGCTCCTCTTCACTGGGACTTCACTATGGAGCACGCCAAAGATCATCTTCGGAAGGCACGTAGTGAAAATAAGGAGAGAGAACGGGCTGCCGGTCACATCCCCCTCGGCGCACAGAGGAAGGTAAAGGTGCATCGCTGGTATTTGTTACCTTGCCCCAGAATGATGCTTACGGAGAGTGCCCCCCGCCCCTTGAATACCTTTTCTGTCAGCATGGGAGCCTTACCCGGCTTACCTTCAGCTCTGCCGGGCTTTGCTTGTGAATCAGGCGCCCTCTTGTGGCAGCAGGCGTTCCCTGCTGGCTGCTGAGAAGTCGCGGGCGGGATGGGAAGGAAAGTTTGGGAAAGTTTGGAAGTTGCTGTAAAGTTTTTGTTTGGTTTGTGCGTCGGGCTTTTTTTAATGTTTTTGCTTCGTGCCTTCTGACCTTTCCTAGCTGCTTGTGCGGAGCTGACATGATGACATCCACAGCAGTGCCCGCCTTCCCGTGCCTGTTCAAATAGCATTCCTGAAATCTATCGCCATCTGAAAGCCCGGGATCTGCACCACCTCCACCACCCTCTTCCAAGGGGAGGAAAAAAGTTTACTCTCCCTCCGCCTTCCTTCCAAACGCCGAAGGGAAAAGAAAGGGTGGGGGGACACCCAAGCAACTCCCGGGCCGAGCAGAGAGTGACTGCTCCGGAGAGCCTCACTTGCCCCCCCGGCATGGCGGAGGCTCGGGATCCCGGGGAGCGCCCTTGTGGGGCCCTTTAAGCCCGCCCGCCCGCCCGCCGCCACTGTGCAGGCCGAGGGAGCTCGCGGGGCTGCTGCGGTTGCTGAGCTCTTCGCTTTTTGTTTGCACTTGTCAGATGCGGACGGGACTGTGGCCGGCCGGGATCGAGGCACCCGAGGCGAGACCGGGCGGAGAGCTCCCTTTAAGCCAGCCGGCGAGGCGGGTCTCCCGGGAGGAGCAGGATGCAGCCTCACCTGGCACTGATGTGCTTTGTTGTATTCGGGGGGGGCTCTGCCGGCGTCGGCTCGCCCGGAGCCCAGAAGGCGGCAGCAGACGGACCCCGGGTGGTGTGAGCTGCCCCGATCGGTGAGCTGGACGGAGAGGGGGGCGGCAGGGAGGGGAAGAGGCCGCGGGCGCGCGGCTGGCTTGCGGGACTGAGGGGCGGACGGTGCCGAACCGCGGGGGTGCCCTCACTGGCACTGTCCCGCAACCGGCGACCACCCGGCTCGGACTACATGGCCCATCAGCCCCGATGCCGGTGGCTGGGGCTTATGGGAGCTGTAATCCCACGCATCGGCCTATGGTCCCCAATGCAGACCCACCAAGCCCGCGGTGGGGGGGGGGGGATTGCCGGGTGGCGGTGCCAAGTCTGCGTGCGGATGGCAAAGTTGCCGTCCCGCCGCTGGGCCGCAGCAGGCGCTGACCTCCCGGCGGGTCACTGCGGCTTCTTCTGGATTTACCGCTCAGCTGGCCAAGTGTAGCATCCGGTGCCTCTGTCCCCCAGCCTGGGATATGGCAGGCGGGCAGGCGGGGAATGTGCTTTTCTGTAGAGGGCATCGTGCGCGCGCGCGGGGGGGGAGCTGTCAAGTGGGGATTGGGGGTGCACGTTTGGTGGAAGTACACCCCACCTTCTACCTCTTGTGCTACCCCCGGCGCACTGCGTTCATTCATTGTGCAAAGCGCTCGCCCGAGTGCCGCAGCCAGGATGTTCTGCTCACCGAGCGTCCCTCTCACCCGGTATCCTTGGAAGCCACCTTGTACTTTGGTCTGGAGGTACCCTCGAAAAATCTTGGCGATGGATCCCATCCAGCCTACAGCACAGATGATAAACCACAGGCTGCTGAACCTGTGCTGCAGCTTTCATACCAGCAATTCCAAAGCCCTGGCTGCTGGGTTGAGATGTGTCAAGGGTTCTTGATGTCTTTCAGTTACTTTTTTCCATTTTTTGGCGGGGGGGGGAGGGGAGGCACACTTTCCTATTCCCAGCCATGCTGTAGATCCTTCAAATGACTTTGTGTGCCCAAATTTCTGTACATGCATCTTTAAAAATACTTGCTCTTGAAGAGATATATTAATTGCATATTACACATGAATCTGCGCCCTTACTTGAGAGTAAGTGGCACTGAATATAAAAACTTCCAAACATGCATGTATAAGTTAGTGTTATAGGCTGTACAATGGGAAGTTACTGATAAATTACGTTTATGGGAAGAACTTGTACAGGTTGCATAGGAGACTGTCCCTATAAAGTGAGCCTTAAGTGTCCACTCTCACATACAAACAATGTACCTACACACATTTGTTCACAAATGAAACATTACACTGCATATGTTATGCATATTGAATAAAGGAATACATGAAGGCCTGATCTTACAATGGATGCCTGGCTACATAGGTAGATAGACGAAGATAACTTTGATTCACAGAATCTAGTTTGATATACCTGCATATGTCAGTCTAATTTATCAGTCTAATTCTTAGCTACACATACAAACACATACACATTTTAAGATTTCACATTTCACATTTACAGATTTCACATGGTATTATTCTTTTGTAAAAGAAAGAATACATTGAAAAAATTATCCACTGAGTTTTACTAGTACAAAGGGCAAATGGACATTAAAAAGTAAGTAATTGAAGTTAAGTGTCCTTCAATATTCACTTTATATTTCTTTCTTGAATGTATGGCTTCTGCTTGTTCAATCACAGATGGGGTGGATTTGCAGAAGCCAACCAGAACCACTTAACCCAGAGGAAAGGGTTTTGAAAGAGCTGTGTTGATTTCGGCAGCATGGCTCCCGTCTAGATGAATGCTGGTTGATGGTCTGACTTGATTTCCTTACACGTACAATACCCAAAGGCCTATCTTCGTCCAAAATATGTTGCTGTTCATCTCAGTAGAATTTGCTTTGATGTCCATGTGGTACGAATTAGGAAAGGTGCAGTGCAAGATGATGGTTCTAACTTTTTTCACGCTTCCTCAGAAGCATGGTCACATGTTCTGAGCTGAACCATTTATCTGCTTATCTGTTGCATTTACTGATTTCAGGTTAGCTCGTCTTGAATACTCTTGTACCCAGAACTGACTCTCTTCCTTTCTTGATTCCCTTTTCCTAGCAAAGAGACCTGAACTCTTTCCTCTGGGCAATTCGGAGGGACCCTCCCGCTTACCTGTTTGGCACTATCCACGTTCCTTACACACGTGTGTGGGACTTTATCCCTGAAAACTCCAAGGCTGCTTTTCAAGCCAGCTCCAGTGTGTACTTTGAGCTGGACCTCACGGACCCATACACCATCTCAGGCCTGGCCAGCTGTCAGCTGCTACCCCATGGGGAGAATTTGCAAGATGTGCTTCCCCAGGATCTTTACCACCGCCTCAAGCGCCATCTTGAGTATGTGAAGCTGATGCTGCCTCACTGGATGACCCCAGATCAACGGGGCAAAGGTCTCTATGCTGATTATCTCTTCAATGCTATTGCTGGAAACTGGGAACGCAAACGGCCTGTCTGGGTGATGCTGATGGTCAACTCACTAACTGAGACGGACATCCGTTCTCGTGGAGTGCCAGTGTTGGACCTCTACCTGGCTCAGGAGGCGGAGAAGATGAGGAAGAGGACTGGGGCTGTGGAACGGGTGGAAGAGCAATGCCATCCCCTGAATGGACTAAACTTCTCCCAGGTAAGGATGCTCAGGATGTACATCTTTTCAACCATCTAGCTCTGAACAGAACTTTCAAGCATCTAACTCTTAACTTAAAAGTGGCCTGCATTCATTTAGGACCCAGATGATTAGCCTCATGGCGGATGTAATCCAAAGGCTAGAGTGATTTAGGGTCAGTTTCTTCTTGTTAATGAATAACGTGAAGAAGGACATTAGTGAAAATGGCATGGATGAGATTGTGGAAAGTTAGTATTTGTGATCGTGTCACATCAGCATCCATTATCCTAGCAAGACAATATGGTATTTAGGAGTGAGTGAGTCTGTGATCAGATCAAGAGCTCATTAGGAAGCTGGAGTCCTGATGTTGAAATTTGCTGCATGGACCCATGATTGGTAAGTATACGTAAAACATGGAGCCATATGGCACAAGTTCCCAATATGTACAATAGTGCAACTTTTTGAGTGACTGAGTTCGCACAACATAATAGGCCGGGTGGCTTGTAAGGTGGGAGTGGCTCGTCTTCTCTGAAGCCAGTCCAAGTCTTTAACAAATTACGCTGCTGGGTTTAGACTATGACTGGTTTGCATGTCATGAGAAGCCATGCTGGGTTTTTTTTAGCTGTGTTGATCTGTCATGTCATCTAAGCCCAGCTGCAGAATTACAGCATATTTGGTTTCTGGAAGACACAGAAAGGAACAAGTGTGTATGGTCTTTACACTGCAGGATGGCTTCTCATGATGTCCATACCTAGGAGCTCCATTTTTCCATGAATGGTGAGAAATACCACAGACTCCCATGGTAAGAGTGGCATCGTATGTACGGTAAGACAGGGCCACTCTAGGTATCGTATGTATACTACTCACAGTTTCCTAGCTAGGGATGTGTCAGGAATTTTTCTAGGGGCATGAGGTCATTGGATTCCCTGGCCTTGGCTACTCAGACTGCTTTGGAGCAGTCCAGGGTATGGGTTCCTGTTACATGCATCTCATATTCATGAGCCTTGCACCAGGAACTGGGCCCCAAGCCCTGTGCAAGAAGCACCCCTCTCCCCCTCGTGCCATCACCAGAAGCATCTTTGGAGAAGGCTGGTCACCGGGAAGAACACCTGCATGCCCAAGCTCCTGTGCAAGTGGCCAAGAAGGGGGCCTGCTGCAGATAACAGCTGGCACCCCTTTTCCACATCCTGCAGCCATTCCCAATGGGGAAGTTTGCTGGCTTCCTCTTGGCTCAGCTCATTTTGCAGAGCTGACCAAACAGGAGAGGAAGTCTGAGGAAGTTGAAGGGATGGATTCCAAAGGGTGCATCCCAAGCAACACACATGTCAAACACATGCCGGCAACATCATCCTGCAAAAGGGAGAAAGTGGGTAAATGCACAGAGAGAGAAGGGGACAATTGGCGCAAGTGTGTTTATTTTAAGGGGCACGATGCCGTGAGGAAGGGGATTTTGCTCATGGGGAATTTTGCTCACAGTTGCATGGTGAGAGTGGGAGGATGGAGGGGGCTGCATGGACACCATGTAATACAAGACCCTCTGACCAAAGCAAAAGAAGCAAAGCGAGGCATGGAAACCACACAGGCTTCCGTGCCATGAGGCACAAGCCTGCCCAGCATGACAACCTTATCTTGGCTTGGTCGTGTGAATGTCACTGTGGTGGTATATACCTCAGCATATCAGCCTGAGACATATTCAACCATATATCTCAGGGATATATTTCTTTGACATAGTTGATTTCAGAATTACAGAGGCAAGACTTGTTGCATTCGGTTTTCTTAACGGATACCCATCAAAAGGTCCATTACGTTATGACTGTGTAACCTGTGTACATCCATAATATAGACTTCGACAGCTGTCTTGCTTAAGCAGGTTTGGATCTGGTCAGAGCCTGGACAGGGCCAGGAGCCTGGATAGGATACCTGCCAACCTGGATGCTGCCTTGATGGAAGAAAGCTGAAGTATAAATGCAGATTAAAGATAGCTTCTAAAACACCAGCAACCTTATTTTCTACACAAGCAGACAAGGTTCTGTCTAAAGAACCTTCAGAGTCTTTAAAGATTCCTTCTAAAACTTATGTAGCTTTCTTTTCCATCTAAAACACCTGCAGGTTTCTTTTCTACTTTGCCTGAGTCACTCAGTTGAGGGAGAAGGTTTCTTTCCATGTGATTCAAGACATAGTAGTCTTTCTTTCATTGCTGTCAGGGCAACACTTCTAGAAACCTTGTCATGGCCTGCTTTAAAACAATAAAGGACATAAAGTAGTCCATGTAACCTGTAGAATGACTGCCCTGTTCTGTAAATGCCTACTCAGAAGTAAGCTCCATTGCATGCACCAATGAACTCCTATGTTCAAGGGCAGAGGAAAGCAACCGATGGGTTTACTGTTTGTATTATTCCGATACATTAAGAAGTGGACTTGACCTGGCTTTGCTGCCACCTTCTCCAGCCAGATGCTTTGGACTACAACCTTCATCACCTCTAATCATTAGGCATGTAGGCTGGGGCTGATGGGAGTTGTAGCTGATGAAGCTTGTCCATTTCTGAGTGCAGCTCTTGTCTTCATACACAGATTCTAATCTAAGATACATATTGCTTATATGAGCCTCAAGCATTGCATTTTACTCAGTCTATATTCATCTTGAAGTGAATTGTTTATGCTAAATATTAGGACAGAAAGTAGAAATGCACTGTCCTGACTAAATGAGGGGTGTGTATGTGTGCTTTAAAGGGATTAAAATCTGAGCTGTCTTTTGTTTGCAGCAATATCATCAGCACTGGACAGCCTTTGTGTTCATACTTTATGGATATCTCTTGTTTTAGGTAATGAACTTCAGATGCTTTTCTGAAGAATACATTGTTTGTACAGTTTGGGATACTGAGTGACTGTTTTTCATTAACAAATCTCCAAAATATCACCTGTGAAAATACGTAATTAGTTGATAGGTCTGCCAAAAAAGATGACTGGATTGGAACAAAATGGGGGAAACATGCTAGTAGGCATGTTATTTACTAGCTTGCTTGTTTGTGCAAAGGAGTCCAGCCCTTTTCTTGTCCCAGCGAAAATGCTCATATCCCTACATGAGGAAAGGATCAGGGCCCCTTCTTTGAAATGTTTCATTAAACATCACAACAATGCTAATGCAGGGATGGGAGACCTGTGGCCCACCAGATTGGACTACATCTCCCGTCATCCTGACCACTGGCTATGCTGACTGGAATGTAGAGGATTTACAGGAACATCTGGCGAAACATATTCCCTACACTCTTGCATTAAGGAACTTTATGGGAATTCTCTTTTCTAATGAAATACTTAATTCCAGGCAGAACTCTATGTACAAGCTAATAAAATAACGTGTTATTTATCCTCCCTTTGGAGACTTACTACTTTTTTTGGCTGTAAACTAATTACATATTTTTATTATAATCTTACAGCTTGCTCTATTGGCACGTGCATAGGACTGGGTTTAATAATCTGCTGAACAAATTCAGATGCATGAATCATCTTATTTTGATGTCACAAGCCGTCAAACTAGTATAGGCATATAAAATGGGGCTTGGTGTTTATTAATAATGTTAATTTTATTTAATTGACTTAATAATCAAGAGATCAGCAGCAGGGGCTCTCCTCCAGGAGCCTTCCGTAAGAGATATCAGGAAGCAAAGTACCCAGAGGAGAGCTTTCTCTGTGGTGGCACCCCATCTGTGGAATGTGCTCCCCAGGGAGTTCCGCCTAGAGCCCTCGTTATTTGTTTTTCGGCACCAGACCAAGACCTTTTTATTCAAAAAGTATTTTAATAATCTTTAATACTTATAGTTTTAATTATGCAGCCAGTGTTTTTCCAAGTTTTAATTGTAATTCTATTTGTTTTATTTATTTGTTGTTGTGAGCCGTCCCGAGGCTGTGTAGCAATGGGGACGGCATATAAAAACTTTAATAAATAAATAAATTGGTGGCCTAATACAAATCACATTTGGTGGACTTTAAACAGTATTAAAAGAGCAATAAAGAATTGTTGATCACTGGAACCATTCCTAACTACTTCCCCACTTTAAGAATCAATAGATAAGTCCAATGAGTTAACTGCAATAAATGTATCAATGCATACATTTTATCCTACATATGGGCAGTATAAAAATGTAATAATAATAATAATAATAATAATAATAATAATAATAATAATGTATATTTTTGCTTATTTATGAAATATTCACTACAGAGGCCCCTCCAAAGTGTTAAATGTCACTTATCTACATCAAGTACCATTAGTTTAAATAGCACCTAAAATAAAGCTTACAATAGCCCTTCATGTAAAAAAAAAAAAAAACAGTGGGAAGCTTTTCAAATGCGAATTATATTACAAGCTTTTGTTGCTGTAAGTAGATATTTAATTTTTGAAAAACATCAGTTGAGATGGGAACTAACACTGATTTTTGCCCCTGAGTTTTGACTCTGCTAGGGGCAAAAGGATATATTCAAGGAAGGTTTTATAAAAGGCACTAAGCCAGAAAATGTTTATTAGGGAAGTTGGGTGATCATTGCCAGTCCTAAAGCATTTTTAAATCTGTCTCTCAAATCTAAAGCATTTGCTGGGAAGGTGTTCCTTCGGGCTATGATGACTGTTACTGCTCCATCTATTCTTATGGAACAAGCAGAATTAAAATAGGATCTCAGTTTCGTGAAGCACATTTACAAATCTCCCTGATTAGTTCTCAGGCAACATAGTGGAGATAGAACATCATTAAGAAGCTGTCCATTTTATGTCCTTTTCTGTGCTATTTAAGAACTGGTTGCTCTTGGCACCTGGCCAATTGTTCAAAGGGAACAATTTGTAATATTATCATTCTGTTCAGCAATCCCATTGCTTGGTGCATTACGGTTTTAATTGAAAGGAGTAGATTATGATGAACTTGATTTCCTCTCTTAATTCCAAATCTTGGACCATCTCCTAAGAAACATATAATTAGTGGTATTAACGATGGAAATTAGAAATTGACCAGTGTTTGAATTCCAGTGGTATGTCTAGGGCTGATGGGAACATCTGGGATCGTTTATAGCCTCAAATCTTTTATGGGCATCAGTTGAGTTCTTTTCAACCTGTTTTCAGTATTACTTTAATTGTAATATATAATCTGAAAGTTTGGAAACTTAGTCCTAAAAAGCATGTTACAGTGAAATATTCTCAAGCATTTGTTTTCAATGTTCTCAATTTTCAGACACTAAGGGAAACCAAGTGATTTGCTGCTGTTCCATCTGCACTTTCCTTCTCAAAGTGGTTAGGTGTTTTTTTAACCCCCTTTCTAGCTTTCATGCTACCAAAAATGTAAATAGGAAGAGTACACAGTATCCACTGACCTGAGGCTGATATCTGATGATGATTGAAATAAACTGAATATAGGTAGAAGACAGAAGGAAAATTCCACCTTTTGAGCATTAGTCAGTGCTCAAAATACTGCAATGAAATCCTCTGTTAACTTCTTCTATTTGATTTCAGACCAGGATTTAATATCTGTGTGTCTCATTCCTATATTTACCAAAGAGGTTAAAGCAGATGTGATGCAATGAAAATACCAGTTTGCTTCAGATGTCTTTCATTCCTGTGATAGGTGCCAACCAGGGGCTTCCAATTTTGCTCAGAACAGTGGCACTCTACCAGAAGTCACACTCTTTATCTCTGCACTGATTTTTTTTTTTTTTGTGGGGGGGGGTTAAAATTTCAGGATCCTGTTCCCCTGAGTTGCTGTTTATTACACTGGGGACTGTATAGCATGTTCTTCAGTGCAGTGAGGAGTTGGAAAAACCACGATGAGTTAAAGAGTTTATCTCTCCCCACCATTGCTGAAACAAAAAAGGACTCACTTGTGGCTGCTTTAAAGTAGGGAAAAATACTGCATTGGGAAGAACTGTTAGGATTTTCCACATCATATCTCTTTTTAGCCAAGAGAATTAACCTGTTGGGAAAGAAGGCATCCTATCTGGTGCAAAATATCAGTTCTCTTTCACTTCCCTTCTTTAAAAAATTGGGCTGTGTGGGAATCTGTAGGTTGGTCTCCCTTAAGTGGGGATATGAATGGATCAGTGTAGTAGTATGGGCATTGTTATAAGCCAGGAAACTTGGGCATGTGACTTGGAACTTTAGAGAAGCTACAATGCCATTATCTATTATTAATATAAGCCTGTTGCTTCTTTTTGAGCTCAGTGACCTTGCTGTTACTGGGACTTCTTAGGTCTCACTCCCTTAGCAGACGGAGAGGAGTATAGCATGAAGGAAACAGCTTTTTAAACTAGAGGAGAGATGAGTACCTTTCCTTCTGTGGTTGGCACATAGTCCCCCCCCCCCTCATTTTCCTCCTACTTTTCTTCACTTATATGCTCACTGTTGGGAATGTGCTTGAAATGAAATTTTGAAGAGGAAAGGAGAAGATCAAGGAGGGATGCCTATGAAATTATATCTGATGTATCATCTGATTTTACTGACCCAAACTGGAAACTTTGCCTTCTGCAGAAATTCAGTAGCTTCAGCATAGCAAAAAATTTAATCAGTCCCCACGAATTTATTTCTCCCTCTCCACTTTAATGTATACCACATACCTGCAGGCAGCACAGAGTCCAAAAGGAGGATGGGCCTATGGGATGTCAAGATCCGGGAAATGATGGGGCTTTTAACTAGGTTTACAGTTTAAGGAGAGCCCTTAGTCACCTCATCTCATAAAGTTAATTTAAGTAGTTGCAATCATCATCCACCCTCTTTTATCCTTATAAAATGAGCCACATTACTTGGTGAATTCTCTCTACTCCATTTCCGATCACAATTCTTCCTGTTCACTTCTTGCCTTCCCTATCCTGCTCTTTCTTTCTCTTCTTTATTACATCTTGAGGAATTCTCCAGAGGAGAGGCAGTGGGTGAGAGACACTATGCTTGATTTCATACAAGCAGGCAAGGAGATTTGTTTTCCTCCTCAGTCAGGTCTTTGAGCAAAGTGGGTCCACCTGGTTTCAGAAGGATTCAGGGGCAGTTCTGTTTGGGGGCTGTCATTATCCAGCAGTGGGAAGGGTCAATAGCAAGTCTGAGTCTCAGTCCCTGGCAGCTCCAGGTGAGGCTAGTAAAAAGTCCTCCCCCAAATCCTGGACAGCTACTGCCAGTCCGTGTCAACCATCCTGGGCTAGATGGACCAGGGGACTGACTCAAGGGAAGGCAGCATTCCATGTTCCTCTGAATGGAAAGCTTAAATAAAAATAGGATTACTTAATTAAAAATAGGAGTTACTGCTTACTGCAAGCAGAGGGAAAATAAATGGTATTCACTTCTCAAACAGGGCAATAAAACCTGATATTCTCATGCAAGTTCCCTTTAAAAGAAAATTAAAATATTTAGGCCATAGCACACTCCTACCTCCTGCACCTATTTTTCTGAGACTGAGCAGATAAAATTCCCTCCTAAGGGCCTATTGTGCCTGCAACTGACTCTCAGTTCTGACCAAGAAAAGAAAGTTCTAATGTTTTAAAATACATTTCTCATGATAGTCAAGAGGAAGCATAAAGCCTCCACTTTAATATCTATTTATTAGATTTATATCCCACCTTTTTCTTTTTTGACTAACTCAAAGTGGCTTACATAATCCCCTGCTGCTCTCAATCCAATCCTCACAACAACAACCCTGCATGGTAGGTTAGGCTGAGAGTCTGTGCCTGGCCCAGAGTCACCCAGTTTGCTCCATAGACGAGCAGGGACTAGAACCCAGATTGCCTGAGTCGCAGCCCAGCACCCCACACTGGCTCCCAGTGTTCGGCATTGAACTGGACTGTCTCCAAATAGGTTTGAGCAGAAATGGGGTGTTGGGATCCGAGTTGAAATGGAAAAAGAATTCACCTTTCACATGCATATTTTTGTTATGGTCCTTTCCTTCATATCTTTCAAGTACCTAGCAACTGCCCTGGGCACCAGCCTTAAAACCTCAGAGCCAAGGCCAGCCTGCAAAATCTAACATCTCTCTCTCTTTCTCCTCTCTTTATCTTACATCATTTCTCTTTGGTTTCCACTTTGCCTTTTCTTTCATTCCTATCACTAGCTCTTTGTTTGCATCCTTAATCCGGCTGCAGTTGGAGGCTAAGTCTTTTAGCCTTTTGCTACATGTTTCAAGAAGTTGCTTTGCTGAGGATTTGAATCTTGATTTTTAATTGTGTCCATTTAATCTTTCTCCATTGGGAATAAGATTCTCTCCACATCAACCACCTTCAATAGAAAATAGCCAATAGAATAAATAAGAAGGAAAAGGGGACCTTGATTAGTCTTGGTTTTGTTTTAAGCCATGAATCTACTTATTCAGATTTATTATGCAGTCTATGTTGGAATAAAAGTAAAGGCAGGCAAAATATCAAAGTGCAATTGATGAGACTGAAGACAACTCAGAGGGGAAACTATCCAAATTGTGCCACCCCAGACTTCACACTTAGCTACTCTTATTCTTACCTCCTCTCTTTTCTTGTGGATAGACAAATAAACATTGTTGTCCTGCTTTTCTGCTTGTTTCCCTCGGCATCAAGTGGCAGAAATGACTTTGTTAACAATGTCAGTCTTCATTTCCCAGCTCCTGCTGTTCTATCAAATCCTGAGACTGATGCAGCTCAGATTACCCTATTGATAGAATTACAGAAACTACAAATGCTATTTAATGAAAGTCTGATGGGTGGCCCATCTCATTTGGACCCTGACAAATATCTGTACTCTCCAAGCTGGTCTCTGCATAGCAGAGCAGCAGGAAACATTAATCTACACACAGGACCATATTTTGATATGCCCTTTGCCTTCCTTTCCTTTCTTTTCCTTTCCCTGTTTTTTTATAAAGTGCCTAACAAGAGTGAGGAAAGACAGCTAAATCCTGAATCAGGGAAAAGTATCTGGTGAGTAAAACTGAGAATAAAAGTAAGAAGACCACTCATTTGACCAGAATGTAGCTTCCAGTAAAGGTGCTTTGTAAGGGCTAGAAACAAATATACTTGGCAGATCGTGCTGAATATGTATTTGGTCCCCTTGTGCAGAGACATCACACACATATGTAGAGTACTGGTGATGAAGTTTGCAAGGATGAAAAAGAAGTTGACACCCTGTCAGCCTTTTAGGGGAGACTCCCCACATTCCCTGTATTTTTTCAAAGGCTCTGTGCCAAATACACAGGAAATTCTTGTGTAGTCTTGTCCAGGGAGTACATTCCATTCACTTTGCTTCCCATCATATGAATAAAGGCCTTGCTTGGCTGAAAAGCTGGTCAGGACAACATTTTAGGCAAGAAGGAATTAACAATGAAGAATCTAGACTGAAAACCACAATTTATTTCAAGGCATTAGGGGTGCTCCCATATCTGGGACTAACGCATGTAGGCATCCCTTCTGGAACATTTATTACATTTTAAAAGAAATTCATAGATTTATAGACTGTCTAGGACTGCAATTCTTCGATGTGGAGTCTTAGTTTCTTTAATAACCTCATGGAAATGCAATGTTTAGCAGTGCCACATGATAAATTTTACCTCCCTTCTTGCCTCAAAAACAACAGTCTTATGGCACCTTAAAGATTAAACAAGTATTATGGCATAAACTTTGTTCTCTGTGTTGTAATTAGCTTGGTGATGTTTATATGATTATGTTCAAACACTGCAAGGCAAAATATTATAACTTTCTTGGTGTTTGGCATGTTATAACTCCTATTCATTTCTATTTAACTGTGACTGTTAATAATGCAAGCCTATTCATGTCTACTCAAATGTAAGTCAGTGGAACTTAAATCCCAGGAAAATTTGTATAGGGTTGCAGTGCAAGTTTCCTTGTCTCCTATCTATAGGATGGTGACAGTAAACTTCCCTTCTTGACCTCACAAGGATGTTGTGGCTATAAATGCATTACAGATTGTGAGGTTCTCAGATAACAAAGTAATGGAGCCTTTATAAGCCCCTTTAGATAGAAAGGGTTTAATTCTTGAAAAGTATGCTAGTTGTGACAAAATCTTCTCCTTTTTGCCTTTTAAGGCCAACAAGGAAGGATAACCAGAATGAGCCTTGCAATCACAAAAGCTGCTTATCATTCCCTGTTTACCTCTTCCTATCTTTGTTCCTGTGTGTAAGAATTGCAAATTTCATGCTGGAAACAATATTGACCTTAAGAATTCTTGTGCACGTACGCCACAATTGACAGATTTTAGTATAAAGCCTTCTGTAGTCTTCTGCATGCGCTAGACAGATTTAAAAAAAAAACCTGGGTGGAGAAAACTACTTTCAGGCAACACATAAATAAATCCGAGTAGCAATTTCTCTGTTGAACACATTGTACAGTGATAGTAAAATTTGGATTTATGCTAAAGACTTTAGGAGAAGTGCTAGTATTTTGTGTGTGTGAACAACAGCAAAGTATATAAGCTTGGTTTCCACAATTACCTTGGAACTGTAGGCATTATTAGATACCAGCCATGAAAGAGTGCTTGTATCGTAAGCACAACTTTTTAATTGTGTGCATTTTACCAATAGTTCTCTTCACTTACTATGGAATGCAAATCTTTTTTAGCAATGAAGAGTATCTCCTATGAATGTCTGAAATAACTTTTGATGAAGCCCAACATTTGAATGAAGCAGATTGTTTAAACAAGTGTTTAACATGAGTCATATAATGGTGAGAATTCAATTGTTAAGCTCTCATTAAGAATTTCTGAAAACGTGTCCAGAGAACATGGTGCTCTGTAGATACAAGATACTCTGTTGAACTAAAGCTCTAGCTTTCCTTCACCTATTCTGGCTGGGACTGATAGGAATGGGTGGGGGGGCAGCTCTACTCCTCCTTTTATAATCCATAGTACAGAAACTGCATAAGTAGTTGATCTTGCTTTTCTCATGTTCCATAAAAAGATGAATTCTCCTGGTTCTCCCTATCTGCATTGTAAAGCAGCTCATCCAAGTTTCTCATCTCATAAATTGACTGCCTTTTCATGTGGGCATTTCTGGCACAGTGAAATCTGATATAGGATTGCCACCTGGCCAGTTTGACCTGTTCACCCTCAACACAAATCCAATGGGCATTTAAATGCATGTGCATTTAAATTAACAAATGTATGTTTGCAAGTGATTCTGAAGATAAACCCTGTGGGGAAAATGGTAACCTCACTTAGCATTGCTTCCTGTATTACTTTTTTCCTACATAATGATCCTCTCCATGCATGAAAAATCATGTACATGCCACATGTTGGGAAGCTGGTCTCTTATCTGAACCTACTGGCAACCAGCTAGTTCACAGCATTTTTGCTACTGAGATCCCTTTGTAAGAGAACAGTCATGTGTCACCACTGTAGAACTCCATAGGAAAAGTTGAAATGGAAACTGCTATAGGACTACAGGATAGATGAATAAAATTGCAAAAGAAAATTTGCAATATTATAAGAGGAAGTGGAGGAAGTGAGAGGAAGCAAAGCTTGGAAAAGGGCTAAGGACACTGGTCCTCCGATGCTTTTCACTACAATTCCTGTATCTCCATTTTCCATGATGGGAGCTGTAGTACAAAATATCAGGAAGGCAAAAAGGTGCTAACTTTCTAAGCTAACATTGGTCTGCCATTGTGAACTGCACACTTCCAGTTACATATAATCTCCTCATAAAACTCATGGGCCAGAAAAGCAATTTCATACAACATTTCTGACTGAATTTTGAGGTGCCGTTATAAACATGTCATTATTTGGAGCATATGCACAAATGATGAGCACTTCAAAATGCTGTTCCTAGTTGTAGCTCCACTAACATACTCCTTTCTGACTAAAATATTATGGCACATTTTTTTTAAAGACAAATTATATCCTCTTGCCCACAGCATATATCAGTGGGACTTTTAACATTTCCAAAATTGATCCTATGTGTATCAGATTATTTTAATAGAATGTAATTTGTTTTTATAAAAGCAATGCCAAAACAAAAAGAATAAGGCACCCCATCATCACCTCTGTTACAGGTGTACTGAGAGGGAATCTACTTTTCAGTAAATGTATATCCATGTGTAAGGTAATGTGAGTGAGTGCAGCTTATTGGCCATTTTATCTTGGCGGTACTGTGGACTAGAAAATTGCTCTACTCCCAGAATTCATCAGATCTCATTGGCTTGTAGAGGAACGCATTCAGTGATTTAGTTTTAGAAGCTATCAAACAAACCAAATTCTTTTTACAGCCGTGAAGTCTAAACATTGTTTGAAAAAACAACACTTAATTGTTGGGTGACTAGTGTGGTAGTCACTGAAAGCAGGGCTGCAAGACTTTGTTTTTGAATTGGATTTATTTTCCAAGTTCATAAATGCACATTGAAACCTTTGAACAAAAGGGAATTGTATTATTTTTGTAACCATTTGGCTTTTCAGTCCTAAGTTTAGGATGGGATATGTGTGCCACGTATCAGGTCAATACAATGTTTCCAAAACATGTCATTAAGTCAACTTTGAAGTAAGACAGAGTTAGAAAACTAGAATAAGAAAAAAACTGGAAAAGGGGAAAAGGAAAAGAAAGGGGGATTATTCTTGGAGAAACCCCCAAATTATATATACTGTTGCTTGAGGAACCCATAAGACACTGATAGTTCTTGGTTTGTTTTCTGCAACCAAGCACATTTTATTTGGCTTTGATTTTTTTCACAGACATTTGCCTTTATAGGTGGTAACATGAGAATAGCGATGGAATATTTATTTTACATTAGGCGCATATAATGGTCTCACTATGTAGAGGATGCAAAGTCAGCAAAGGGACTGAGGAAAGCCAGAATGGAGAAACTGCAAATCTGCAGTTACTGGAAGTCTTTGTAGGCCAGTCCTGCGTCTAATCTACACATTAAAAGATGAAGCAAAATAGTGAATTTTATTCTACCTAAAGAAGGATTGATACGACAGATCAGCAAGATGGTTAAACCGAAAGAATTTGATTTTAATAAATTTGTTACTTTATAAAAGCTGAAGATTTCATTCCAGGAAATGTAAAATTTCAGTGCACCAGGGCTATGACCAATAGATTAGAGAGTTTCTGTTGACTTAATTGAGGAAACAAGTTCATTCTTAATCCTGGGAGTTTTCTGTATTTCTTGCAGTACTGATAACAGAACAGCTTTGATCAAATAAGGAGGAGATATTCTAACAGACCAGTCACATAATGCTAAGGAGACATCAGCATAAACTAACTTTGCTATGCAAAAGCAATCACAGCTCCCTGGTAGAGGACACGGTTTGCATGTGGAAACTTCCAGGTTCAGCTACTTGCTTCTCCCCTTAGCTGCTGCCACTCAGAGCAGACAACCCAGGCAAATAGACTCTGGACTGTTATATGAAAGGTTTGCTTAGCACATCTGCTGTTTGGATGTTCCATATCCCAGAGTAACTCCTGCCTGCATCATCCCTTACCAGACTGCAGGATAGATAAGGATCACTGTATGCCAATCTGTCAAAGCCAGACAGGTTTTAGAATGGGGGCTTCCTGGTCTATGTATTAATGACCCTTAAGGTTGAAAAAGTCACTTTTACAGGTGACGGCATGTCCGTATGCTTCCACCCCACTCCCTTGGCATAGTGTTCATTTTCCTGGTTTGGCTTGGATGTAAGTAAGTACACATCACATCAGGGATTTGCCTGGGCAACAGATTCAGTCTTTTTCCTTAAGTGCTGCTGTTTGACCTCTGAGTCTGTCTGCTCACCTCCCAGAAGGCCAGTTTCCCTGTTTGCTGACTTGTTGTTTGGCTTTCTTGCCTTCTCAATTCACCCCTTTTCGTCATTCTGCTTTGAAGTTGGATGTGTTGGCTCAGGTCTAAAGCAGGGAAGACCTCCAGGCTGAAGCTGGCTAGAAAGGGCTGGAACATGTCCATCTTAATTTTGGAATGATCTTAGTTTTTCTGAGCCCCTTTGGAGAAATTTTGACAAAGGCACACATGTTTCTTAGGAATTCTGCAAAGTTTGGAAACTGTCCGAAGCAGTTTAATCCACTATCATTAATGCTCTTTTCTGTGACTGTCTGACAGACATCTGGTGAAAGCTCTTCCTGAAGTGAGTGCACCTGAGCATGTCTTTAAGTCCTGAGGAGCAAAGTTTAGCTGGTTAGGCTAAGAACTTCCCCTTTCTTCCTTTCCTGAGTGATGGAACTAAAAATGCAAGCTAGAGAAAACTGAAAGAAAAGGTTGTAGAAACCCCCATCTAGAAAACATATTGATGGAAAAATTGGCTTCTTGTGATGTATTACGTGTCAGACTTGTTCCAAAATACCGTCTGGTTCATACTGTGTTGTGCATTTAGATTAGTGACATTCTGCTGGCACAGGGAAATGTGAGTTCCAGTTATATTTTTCTTCAGTAGTTTTAATTCTTCAGCAATGAAAACTCTCTTTGAGTATTTTGATGCTAGCACAAGTGCAGGGAATTGGCTTGAACCTATTTTTGTATCATGGACATCCCCTGCTCAGTCAAGCAGGCAGGTGTGACCACCTGACCTTGCAACGGGATCTGGTGCATGCACTGTCTCCCCCCCCGCCCCCAGATGTTCTCATCAAAGGAAGTAGAGCTCCTGCGTAAAGGGATAACTGCTGTCTTCCGTTCTCAGAAAAAAGAACACCCACTTCATGCTGTCCTCATTCCTGCCAAAACCTGTTCTGGGCAACAACACTACTTCTACTTCCACTTTGTTTACTAGTTGTAGGCATGGTGGCCAAAGTGACACGAACAGGAATTACCAACTCTTGATCATATAGAGAGCCCTTGACTTCCATTTTTTAAAATAAGCAATTGATGGATCGTCATAGTTACAACACATACATCTCTACAGGTATTCTTGCAGTGTCCCACACATTCACCGAACAAAACACTCATTCTGTTGCCTATAATGGCCGAGGAGGAGTTCAGAACCATGGGCAGCTCCTATGACACTCAGACTAAAAGATGCCATGGATCAGGTACCCCACTACTGACCCTCACCTCTGTAGCACACGCTTACACTTCTTTCTGTTCTCACGGTTTCTGATCACCTGGAGAAGTGCCTGCATGTGTGCAGGCTGGCCTGCATGGGCAAGTTGCAGACAAGTAATGTATAGTAATGGTGCAGCTTGGCACCACAATGCAGCTCCCATTCCACCCTACAGATATTTATTGGATGAAAGAAGCACCTTAGATATGAAGACTAGATATGAAGCTCTAATTTTTAATTATAATTATTTTAAATTATTTTTCAAGTAGATTTCAGCTTTTGGTCACATGAATATGGAACCCAACAGTCCAGATACAAACATTCATTTTGTATTTTTATTTGTATTGGATTTTTAAATTGTTGTTATTAGTTTTATGATGCTTCTTGGTATTACCTAATAGACTGAGGTCTGCTATTAATACAAAGAAAGGAAACCATGATTTAAAGAAGAATAAAGGGTGGAGGGAAAAAAACAAGTTTGTTGAGATACCTCTGAAGTTTCATGGCATCTCAGCCCCTGATACTGATCACCTGCCTTGATGCAGATTTAAGCCCGGACCTCACCTCGAGTTCTTTGTAAAAGATGGCTATCCTAGGACAACAGCCTCTGAATCTAAACAAGTCTTTAACTGAATCTGCAGAACTGTTTCAAATGTTGAGTCCAATGTGGGAATCTGTGTAGCTCCTTAAGAAGCAGTGGGATATATAATTAAGCAGGGTTGGAGAGGGGAAAAACCTTCCAGCTACTTCTTGTCTGAAAAAAATAAGTCTGAAAAGGTCCCAGAGAAGGGAGCAAACTTGGATTTGAGATGCCGTCTGGGTTTAGCATTTCAGGCCTTTTTTTTTTTTTTTTTTTTTGGTAGTGCTGCCTGACTGTGTTGACTTTTCCTCTTTTTTTTCCAGTTAATAGTGGGAGTCCAAAATGAGTTTTTTATTTATTAAATCAAGAGACTTGGCTGTGAAAAGGGTTATATTGCATGGGATATAATTCAGCCTCATTTTCAAAGTATTCACTGCATTCTTAGTTTAGGAGGGTGTCTAGAGAGACTGAAGGCCGGTATATGTGCAGCTGAAAAATTGCCTTGAGAAATTTAATAAGCTCAATTGGCCTGCTCACCAGTTCTCATTGTTGTAATGAAACAGCAGATGCCACTTTATAAATGCTCTATTTATTTATAACATAAAGCACTTCTGCAAATGAACATGCTGTTTTGACCGCATGTATACATTCATAAGATTGGGCAAAGCAGGGTTGAATGTTCAGAGAGTTATGACTATATAAGACCATGAGGAAATATAAAAGGGAGATTCTCCAAATCTTGGGGGCAGGGGGATTTGAATGCCTTGCTGCCACTTCCCACAGGCATTTCTTGCATTGTGAAGAGGGATCACAGCAGCTTGTCTTGTCCATGATCAAAGGAATTCATAGAACTACAGCCTCTGTAGTTGCATCCTCATGGTTTCTCAGGGTGATCAGAAATCCCATGAAGTGTGTCTGCATGCAGGGTCCATGCAAGTTTTAGGCAATGAATGGGTACAAGTTGGACTGAGTCCTGTCTGCCCACCACCCCCACAACACACACCATCCACATGTACCGGGGCTCTTCAAGCCCTTGTAAGGAATCACAGAATCATAGAAGAGTAGGGTTGGAATGGGCCAAGGTCATCAGGTCCACCCCCTCCTGGTGCAGAATGCCAGTTACACCGTCCCACTCAGGTAACTGTCTAGCCTCTTCTTGAATGCCTCTAGTGTTGAACAGCACGCAGCCTCTCCTGGCAACTGGTTCCTCTGCCATATTGCTCTGACAGTTAGGACATTCTTCCTTGCGCCTAGCCTACACCTAGTGTACTGTAGTTCATTGTTCCATGTCCTACGCTCTGGAATGAATGAGAGAAGGTCTTTTCCTTCTTTGTGACAGCCTTTAGGTACTTGCAGAGTGCTATCTTGTCACCTTGTAGTCTACTTTTCTCAAGGCTGAACAGGCCCAGTTCTTTCAGTCTCTCAGTGTCCAGGCCCTGTATCATCTTTGCCCTCTTCTGAACTCTTTCCAGATTTTCAGCATCCTTTTAAAGCCTGGTTACCCAAGACTGAATGCTGTATTCCAGGGGAGATCTGGCTAGTAAAGAATAGAGGAGAATAAGTGCTTCTTTTTTCTGGACATGCTACTTCTAATGATATTTGGATCCCAAAACAATATTTGCCTGTTTTGTCGCTGCAGCACTTTACTGGCTCATACTTAGCTTGTTTTCTACCACAACTCCATCTTTTTGCTTCTTCAGTCTGTTGAGCCAAGTATTCCCCATTTTGTATCAATGCAGTTGATATTTATTTATTTATTTGCCTAGGTGGATAACTTGAATTTCTCCTTGTTGAATTTGATTCTGTTGCTTTCTGCCCAGTAGCTTGTCTAGTTCCCCCTTTCCAGGTGTTAGCTATTCCACCCAGTCTGCACATTTAATTATTGCTCCCTGGACTTCCTCGACAGGATCATTAATACAGATGCTGAAGAGTACTGGTCCCAGGACTGAGCCCTGTGGTACCCCACTTGAAACATCTCCCAGGTTGAGGAGCTGCCATTGATGATCACTCTCTGTGACCTATTTTGAAGCCAGTTGTGGATCCACCTAATAGTTGTTCTGTCAGGACCACATTTTGCTAATTTATTTATTAGGATGTTGTGGGGCAACTTGTCAAAGGCTTTACTGAAGTCTAGGTAAATTATGTGCACTACTTTTCCCTGTCCATTTGGAGGGTAACCCCATGAAAAAATGAGAATAGGCTAGATTGGCATGACTTTCTCTTAAGAAACCCATGTTGCTTTCTGGGCATACCATGTTGGTGCATACAGACTGATTTTATGAACCTGTGGAGGTGAGGTATGTATGATCCCACTCTTCACTCCATACATTCAGATAGTATAAAAGTGGCTTGCTTGGATCTCAGTGGTTAACTTCTGACATGGTCTGCCTTCAGGTGCCATTAATATCTAGATATGTTTGTAGTCATTGGACATTGGTGCTGCAGTTCTATATATACTTACATGGAAGTGATCCTCACTTGAAGCAATGGGACTTACTTCTGAGTAGGTTTGTTCTGATAGTATTTTACTATTAAGATTTCAAAGATCACTAAGATTCAGTGATTAGAGCAGAAACTTTGGGATCCTGCACAAATCGAAAAGCTAAATCCATGAATTTCAGCAAAAACTGTGGTGATTCTTCAGGAGGCCTGCCTGCCTACTTGTCTCTAGCATGTTTTTATGTAAAAGCAATTCTGGTCAAAATTAATTACTCTTTTAATAATTCATTACTAATATCTCTAGTGGCACAAGCTTGGCTTTCTCACTGTCATGCAATGCTTTTCTGTTCCTCCATCCTGTTTTGTAGAATCTTTGCCACCTCATAATATGTTTAGATTTCTAAATGTCAAAACAAGTTTGCTTGCTGTCTCTAATTTGTTTAGGCTAGAGTTGCTTGGCAGAAGTCAATGCCCGAACTAACTACATGGACTTCCAAAAGGACTTGACAGGTCAATTCTTAAACAGATTTAAATATTTGTGTTAGTTACATTAATCATCTTGCACTTTGGTGGTGGTGGTTATTTTGCTCTTGTTTTATGTGAATTGCTTTTTTCTTTATCAATGCTAGTGAGGTCTTCAAAGAGACAGTGACTTTCTGTAGCTATATGAAATTTGGGATGGAGACTACAATTTGTCTTGCTGCAGTACCTTGTCATTTTTTGAAACTTTTCCCCTTAAAAAACCCAACCCAATTGGTTCTAAATGTCTGTCACTTCCTTGAACCATGTGTAGATACTGACTGGTTCATACAACATGATAAAGCATGGTGGCCTATAAACCAGGGCTGGATTGACATGCTGCCTGAATCCAGATGGGATGGTCAACAAACCATGTCGCCATATTCAGACAACAAGACAAGCCACCTTTGGCTTATGTCTCCATGGCTTATTGTGTTGTGAGCTTAGTCACTGGAAAGGTTCACAAATGATCACTGTTCTTTCCCCAATTCCTGTGCATGCCTGTCATGGATCTTCTGGAAGATGTGTCTTCTTTTTCCTATTCTGCTGGTCTCTTCTATTTCTTTGCACTGGTCATTGTAATAGTTCTTTTTGTTTTTACACAGCAGTTGCTAAAAAGTTGCACAGGATTCTGACGCTATTTCTTCCAATTTTTGCTTCTTGCCTCCTTTGCAACTGCAAGTGTTTCTTCTTTCATCTATTCTTTCTTGTCGTTTCAGGAAATGTCTTTTGGCATTCTTCCCATATAATATCTCTGGTTTCAGTCCATGGTTCTTCTGAGTCACAGTCAATAAAGTTGAGCAATGCCAATCTGTTCTTTATATGGACTTTAAATTCTTCCAGGATGCTACTTAAGTTATACTTTGGTACTATGTTTCTGTTGCTGATCCTTTTTAAGTTGTCTCCGATTTTTGGAATTAATAGCTGATGGTCACTACCACAGTCTGTGACTTGTCTTGTTTTGGCAACAAGAATATTTATTTATTTATTTATTTATTTATTTATTTATTTATTTATTAATTAAAACATTTTTATGCCGCCCCATTCGCCGAAGCCTCGGGGCGGCTTACAACAAAAAAATAAAATAACATTTTAAAATACATACAATAAAATACAAATATATAATATAAAACATACACTATAAAACAAGCCACCCTGGCCAAATAAAATTCAATAATATTAACATTTAAAATACTGCTTAAATAAAAAGGTCTTCGCCTGGCGCCGAAAAACAAATAACGACGGCGCCAGGCGGACCTCTCTGGGGAGCGCATTCCATAACTTAGGCGCCACCGCAGAGAAAGCCCTCCTCCGAGTAACCACCCTCCTAACTTCTTCCATGGAGGGCTCCCGGAGAAGGGCCTCTCCCGCCGATCTCAGGGGGCGGCTGGGCATATAAGGATGTAAGCGCTCCTTCAGGTAACCAGGACCCAAGCCGTTTAGGGCTTTATAGGTCATAACCAACACCTTGAATTGGGCCCGGACTTCAATGGGAAGCCAGTGAAGCTGACGGAGAACTGGAGTCATGTGAACATAACGTCCAGTCCCCGTCAGCAGCCTGGCAGCTCTATTTTGGACCAATTGAAGTATCCGGACCGTCTTCAAGGGTAGCCCCACGTAGAGCGCGTTGCAGAAGTCCAAACGGGAAGTCACCAACGCATGTGTCACTGTCGCAAGGCAGTCATTCTCCAGATAGGGGCGCAGCTGATGAATTAGCCGAAGCTGGAGGAAAGCGCTCCTCGCCACTGCTGTTACCTGAGCTTCCAGTGAAAGCTCTGGGTCGAGGAGCACTCCCAAGCTGCGGACCTTGTCCCTAAGAGGGAGTGCAACCCCATTCAGGACAAGGTTCAATTCACCCTCTCCGAAGCCCGATCCGCCAACCAACAGGACCTCCGTCTAGTCTGGATTGAGCTTCAGTTTATTGGCCCTCATCCAGCCCATTACCTCGGCCAGGCACCGGTTCAGCACAGCCACTGCCTCACCTGGATTGGTGGAAAACGAGAGGTAGAGCTGGGTATCATCAGCGTACTGATGGTTCCGCAGCCCACACCTCCTGATGACCTCTCCCAGCGGTTTCATGTATATGTTGAACAGCAAAGGGGACAAAATGGACCCCTGCGGTACTCCATGGCATAGCTGCCATGGCGCAGAGCCATAGTCCCCCAGCACCACCTTCTGGAACCGGCCATTGAGATAGGAGCGGAACCACTGCAAAGCAGTGCCTCCAACCCCCAATCCCGCAAGCCTATCCAGAAGGATACCATGGTCGATGGTATCGAAAGCCGCTGAGAGGTCCAGCAGAACCAACAGGGACGCACTCCCCCTGTCCTTCTCCCTGCACAGGTCATCATACAGGGCGACCAAGGCAGATTCAGTACCGTACCCGGGTCTGAAGCCGGACTGCAATGGGTCCAGATAATCAGTTTCATCCAAGAGTGCTTGGAGTTGTCCCGCCACCACTCGTTCTAACACCTTGCCCAGAAACGGGATGTTGGCCACTGGTCTATAATTAGTGGCCATCTCTGGATCCAGTGACGCCTTCTTCAGGACTGGTCGGACTACCGCCTCCTTCAAAGGGGCAGGCACCCGACCCTCCCTCAGAGAAGCGTTAACCACTTCCAAGATCCAGGTTCCAATCCCGCGCTTGGAATCATTTATTAACCAAGACGGGCAAGGGTCCAAAAAGCAAGTGGTTGGACGTACTCGCCCAAGCACCTTGTCCACATCATCGGGCCGCAATAACTGAAATTCATCCAATAAATCTGGACCAGACGGCAGCGTTGGTGTCTCCTTTGAAACCTCTGAATCAATAGTGGTGTCCAGCTCGTGACGAATCTGAGCGATTTTCTCCCTGAAATGCCTGGCAAAGTCGTCACAGCGGGCCTTTGAGGGTGGAATCAGGTCTTCCTTTGGACCTGGACGGACCAGGCCTTGCACCACTCGAAAGAGCTCCGCCGGACGGCATTGTGAGGAGGCAATGGAAGCGGAAAAGAATCTCTTTTTTGCCGCCCTCACCGCCACAGCATAGGCCCGATAGTGGGCTCGTAAGTGTGTTCGGTCAGATTCATCTCGTGATTTCCTCCACCTACGCTCTAGTCGTCTCCCAACCTGCTTCATCGCCCTCAATTCAGGAGTATACCAAGGGGAAGAGCGGGCTCTGCCCGGTGGGAGAGGACGCTTAGGAGCGATCGTGTCTACAGCCCTGGTCATCTCCCCATTCCACAGTTCGACCAGAGCCTCGACAGGAGCACCCGTCTTGTCAGCCGGAAACTCCCCCAGGGCCTTCAGGAATCCTTCTGGATCCATCCGGCTCTGGGGGCGGACCCACATAATCGGGTCCGCACCCTTACAGAGGGAGAAGTCGCTCTCGAGCATAAACCTCACCAGGAAGTGATCTGACCATGACAGGGGAGTCAAGCATAAATTACTCACCCTCAGACCACCCTCTTCCTGCCCCGTCGAGAAAACCAGGTCCAGAGTGTGTCCCCGTTCATGGGTGGGGCCGGTGACATGTTGAGACAGCCCCATGGCCGTCATGGAGGCCATGAAGTCCTGAGCCGCCCCGGTCAGACTAGCCTCGGCATGGAGATTGAAGTCCCCCAGGACCAACATCCTGGGGGTCCTCAACACCAGGTCCGAGACAGTCTCCGTCAGCTCAGGCAGGGACACTGTTGGGCAGAAGGGTGCGCGGTACACCAACAGAATCCCCAGTCTGTCTCGGTCGCCCAACACCAAATAGAGACACTCCAGCCCTGGTCTCGAAGGGACCGGAAGTCCCTTGAGGGAGATGGAGGCTCGGTAAACCAAAGCGACCCCCCCCCTCCCCTCCCCTCCGGCCGTGAGCAGTGCTGGACCAGATACCCGGGCGGGCACACTTGGGAGAGGGCAACATCCCCCCCCTCTCCCGCCCAGGTCTCCGTTATGCAGACCAGGTCGGCCCCCTCATCCACAATCAGGTCCTGGATGAGGGCAGATTTGTTATTGACCGACCTGGCATTAAGCAACAGCACCGTCAGGCCGGAGGGGCGACTGACGAGACTCCCTGGCACCCTCTGGCTGGGAGCAAAACCAGAAGTAGGGACAGGTGTCAGCCATCTGTCCCTCCTTCTTCTATGCGGACACGTTAAGCTCCCAACGCTGTTACGTCCCCTGCCCATAACCACCTCAATGGCGGCACCCGTGCGCTCCCCAGGAAACATAAGCGGCAGCATGGCCAGGGACGACTCCATAAAAAGATTTAAAATACTACTAAAAACACACACACACACACACACACACACACACACACTCACCCCTCACTCACAGCCCAGCAGGAGGGCCTGCCATCGCCAAGCGCAAGCCCCTGGCCAGCCCCGCCCCCTGCTCGGCCACCCGAACGGTGGCGACCGTCCTTTGGCCGACGCCCTTTGTAGCCGCCGGCCCTGCGTCCCCCGCCTCGTCCGAAGCACGCCTGCCACACGTGCTGGGGCGTGGCGGAGCAGCCAAGTGGGCGGTGGATGGCGGCGCGGTCTTACGCGGCCAGGCAGCGGCTCCCCTCCGGCGCGGCGCGGTCTTACACAGCGAGGAGGCGGCCCTCCTCCGGCGTAGGCTGCCGGGCGCAGTTGGTGTTGCTGTTGGCGCGCTCCTCCCGTGGGCTTTGTAGCCGCCGGCCCTGCGTCCCCCGCCTCGTCCGAAGCACGCCTGCCACACGTGCTGGGGCGTGGCGGAGCAGCCAAGTGGGCGGTGGATGGCGGCGCGGTCTTACGCGGCAAGGCAGCAGCTCCCCTCCGGCGCGGCGCGGTCTTATACAGCGAGGAGGCGGCCCTCCTCCGGCGTAGGCTGCCGGGCGCAGTTGGTGTTGCTGGAATACAGATTGTTGGAATACAGGTGTTGCTGGAATACATATTGTTGGAATACAGATTCTCCACCTTCTGCTTTCAAATATACTTAATTTCTATATTGGCCCTGAAGGCCATGTATACAGTCATCTGAGTGGTTCCTTGAAGTATGGTTTTGCAATGAACGGGTTGTTGGCTTCACAAAATTCTGTAAGTTATTCTCCTGCTTCACTTTTTAACCCTTGACTAAATTTCTGAACATTTGATTCTGCTTTGTTTCCTGCTTTTGCATTCCAGTCAGCTATGGTAATAGGCATGTCTTGTTCTGGTGTGTTATCAATTTCCTTTTGAACACCTGCATAAAGGTTTTCAGTGTCTTCTTCAGTATCTGCTGTTGGAGCGTAGACTTGAGTGATGGTTATGTTGATAGGTTTTCCAACAATTCTGATTGATATTATTCAGTCAAGTTTTGCATTATAGCCTTTTACTGCTGAGCTACATCTTGCTTCAGTATTAGATCCACTCCATTTCTTCTGAGTTTGCCATTTCCAGAGTAAAAGACTTCATGTTTGTCTGATTGGAAATGTTCCATTCCAGAGTCCATTTTAGTTCACTTATACCAGATACTGTGTTCTTATTCTTTCTATTTCTTGCTTTATGATTTCCAGTTTTCCTTGATTCATACTTCTCACATTCCATGTCCCAATTGTATGTACTGTGCAGTATCAGACTTTCCTTTTGTCCCTGTGTATGCCAGCCATTAGACTTGCTTTTGGTTTTGATCTAGTGGCACAATCAGTTACAGTTCTACTTGTATTCATCCTTTGTTCCTCCCCAAGAGCTCATAAATTGCCTTCCAACCTGATAGTTTCATCTTCTGGCACTTCTCATTTGGATTTGGATTGTTTCATCATGGAGTTTTCAAGGTAAGAAAGTTCAGATTCAGAAGAAATACTACATCCTTCTTCTGCTTAGTACTAATCAGAGTTAGCCAGAATTTCACTGCCCTTCAGGAGTTTCTCCAGCCCCATCACCATGGATGAGGTCCATTTTCTTTTTGCTGATGTGACTATAACTCCAGAAGAGGGAGGATACATCTTAGTCTGGTGTCTCATCCTTGACCGTTCCACCTTGGGTGACCCTGTTAGAACTATTCTGGTCTGAGAGCATTCTTGTAACACACTTAAGATTAACAAGCATCATGCATGCCCCATGACACTGCTGCTTTTTGTTGTGCTTTAGAAAGCTTGCATACTTCAAATTATTCTTTCAGCCCCTCATTAAGAGTGCCAAATGGGTCTTCCTTTTTAAAACAGTCTTCCTATCCACATGTTCTCTGCTTGACAATGTGAGTTTCTACCCCTGTCAGTTCTTCCCTTTTTGTCAAGAACCTACTTGGCCCCCTCATTGATGATGGCCCTGAAGCCCTCTCCATGATTCTCCTGTATAATCTTTTTGTGTTTGTGGCACAAGTTTTCTTTTGGGTGTTAGTTCAGATCTGCCTCTGAGGATGGATTTGCGTTGATCAGGGTGTATCTCTTGCTATGTGGCTGAAGGGAGCTCAGCTCTGATTTTATTCCCAAAGGCTCTTGAGCTCAGCTCATGTTCAGGAGCTCTCCCTCCCTCCCTCTCTCTCTCCCTCCCTCTCTCTCTCTCTCTCTGTCTCAGTCGGTGTGCGTGCGTGCACACCTGTGTGACTTTTGCAAAAATACCTTTCTCCCAGAGGATCTCCAAATGTTCCTATTGTCTGCTACAGTTTTTCCTAAGTTTTGTTTTGAATGATTCCCACCTACCAGCAAAACCTGCAGTTTGAGTTTCTTTCTTTACATGCATTTTAATTCCTCTCAAATCACTATCTTGCACTGACCAAGAGCCAAAACCTCAACTCAAGCACTGATTCTTGCTCCAACCCACAAGAACCTCAAATTCTCTCACATAGCCAACTGTTTCAGCAGTCAAAAGTTACCGTGACCCACACTATTTACCCACATGCTCTGTGCGACTGTTGCCCCAATAATTTTTCTATGGCCTGTTGCTTCTTTAACTGCTCCATGCTGCCCCAGTGATGATCTTAGGGATCAACCTCTGTGTTGTCCCAACTTTTCCAATGGACTATTATACCAGGTAATCTTGGGAATCAATACCCTTCAAAAGGAAGTGCTTGCCCTCCAGATTACCTTGAAAAGTTTGGAATATTTTGCTGAGGTTTAATGTGTGCTGCCGAAGAGAGCAGGGACTGATTTTGAATTCTCTCTTTCACACACACACACACACACCCCACACGGAAAGGAAAGGAAAGGAAAGGAAAGGAAAGGAAAGGAAAGGAAAGGAAAGCTTATTCAGCAGAAACTACAGAGCAAGCAAAAGCTTTTAAAATCCAATGTTGTCTAGACAGCAAATATTCCTGTTGCTTCCCAATCTTACTCTATATTTCTAAAGAGATAAAGAACTTCCTGCCAGAGAGAGAAACTGACAGACAGAAAAAATGGTGTGCAGGCATGTGTGTGTTGGGGAGTCCATTACCCATCCTGCAGAGTAGACTGCAGAGAACAGGGAGGGTGCAAGGTGGTAGCTGGGGTCAGGCCTGGATTCAGAGCTGTCCTCCCCTGTTTAGAGCTTGTGTGTGAGTAGAGTGATACATGCCAGTTAATGTCAGTTAGTGGAACAGACAAAGTACTTGAAAGTACTTGTGGACTTTCATCTTACTCCCCATAAAGTAGAGTGTAGCAATGTTGGGAATACATGTTACAAAAAAGTACAGTAATTTGCAGTATGAACCATGTGCCCTGAAACTGAATTTTGATATGTTAATAAGGCAATAAGGTCTTGATGGGTCAATAAGTAAAGTGTACTTGACTTAAGATGTTCAGAAGGTAATTATTATATTCTTATCCTCCAATGTTTTGTCTAGCTCACAATCTTCTTGTAAGAACAAGCCATTACAAGATGGTACAATAGAAACATACATTAATTAATATCAACCATTTCTTGCCTTGGGATAATTACTTGAATTAATAGTTGACTGGATAAACACTCTGAACTGCCCTACATTTTACTTTGAACATGCTTTTGCAAAAGCAACGTTAATAAAAATGATTGATTGCTACTAAAATGTGCTAAATAAAATGAAAACAGTGAGTTTAACCTTGAAAAATAAAAAAGGATAAAGTATAAAGGTATGTCTGAAATGAACAAAATACTCTGTGGTAACATAAGGTTTATGTTTCAAATGCAAATGATGTTTCTATTTTTCATACACTTGAAATTTCACTCTGAAGGCTAATTTGTAGACCCTTTAAAGAGAAACAAAATCAAAAACAAATGAATTGTAAAGGGGAACAAAGAAGAATGTTAACATTAGTGATATCATTGAAGTGATTCATTTTGAAGAACTTCAGATCTTTTGTGGTCTTTAAAAGAACTGGGATCTTACAGGTGTTAGTTTCTGTCCCATGGGATTTTATGGAGAAGCTTATGTCTGCTCTCATAACTACTTTATCTAGTATTGCCTCAAGCATTCCACATTAGCATGGATTCTGTGGTTTAAAAAGCCTCTTGTAAGACTATTTCCCCTGAAAATACTTGAGATTTTTGTTTTCTAGTTCCAGATGTTACTCAGATTGTATTGCCTTTGAATACCTTTTCATATTTTCACCCACTAATGTGTTAGTAGTAACTAGTTCAATTTAAAACTGTTGAAAAGGAAAAAAAATCTTCTCTAGACAGACAGTATGATTGAGATGGAATAATAATAATGAGATGAAGCACTATAATATATGTATTTCATATCTATGTAATCTAAGCAATGTCGAGGAGGATCTAATTGAAGGAGTTTGTTATGCGATTTCTGCATCTCTGAAACCCACAATACCTGATACTAAATTACCTTACATTGTATGTACAGGGAAAAGAGTGTTAGAAATTTTTAGTAGGGCACTACAAGATGGTATCTGATGGGTCCAGGTATCCTGATGTGATTCTGGTGGTGGCATAGATGTGACTATGATTTGCGGAGCCTCCTCCGATATGACCCATAATGAACAGAATTGAAAAAGGAGACACTTGGAAAGTGCCCTCACTGCTACTTTCCAAACAGCAGAAAATCATGAAGGGTTTTGCCAGCTCGAGAACTCACCTAGGAAGAAATGACTGAACCATAAATAACTTTCCTGATTCACCGATGATAGGAAAATTTCCCAGTCCACTTCAGGTTGTTTTCAGATTACAGAAGAGGGTCACTTTCTGAAATTTGCATGTCTCAGCTCTGGATAACTGAATGCAACTGCTTTTATAATAGGCAGAATTCTGTGTGAACCCAGAGTAGGTTCACAAAGTTTATACATTCAGAAGAATCAATGATATGTGATAGCACATTTTTTGGACTTTGAGGAAAAGTCCCCTTGCATATCGAAAATGAATGCATCAGGGTTCTGTATGTATTTCCCTGATATACTAGTTTCTCTATGCACAAGATGTTTTCATAAGAGTACTGATTAACAAATGTTTCCTTCTGCAACTGAAGCAATCCTGAGGGAAGGATCTTCTTGTACCCTTTAATTCTGGCAATGTGGATCATAGGGGAAGTGGTTACGATTTGGCTGTTTGGACACAGGCAGCCAGCTGTTAGTACTACCAGGAGAAAGGTGCAACCAATGTGAGCTCGGCAGAGACCATTGCCTCTGGTTTAGTTCAAAGGCTGGGGTGGAGGGGGGAGCAGGCTTCTTCTGCCTGGTGCTGAAACTCCAAATGTCCCCAGGTCTGCCTTCAGCATTGCAAAGAACATGTTACACCCTCAAAGTCCTCCAAGTGTTAAAAGTTTCAAAAAGCTACTGTGTTTATTCTGCCATTCCCATCTGAAATTGCTCGGATGGCCTGATGGTTCTCTAGCTGGCTTTGTGAAATATCAAGCCTGTTGTTGGGTTTTCTGAGACTGTGCTGAAAGAAGGAAAGGTCTGTTTTCCTTTAAATCCCATACATTGTGTTTCATAGGCTTTTTATGTTTCCACAAACAGTATGGTTTCCTTCCACCCTCTGCACCCAACCAGCTTTTTTTCTTGATGCAGAAAACCTGGTATTTATGTGACCAGGTTAAGTTTGATTTTCTGCAGGTTCACAGATAAGTTTACAGACACCCATATTAAGACCGTGAATAGGTTGATGTAAACTAGAAAATGCTATATATTTGTCCAGCAAGAAATTACTTAGAAGTAGTCAGTGCCCAACTGAAATGCAGATTTTGAACCAATCTATGTGCGTATGTGCTTGTGTATGTCAGCGTTGCACCAGCTATTCCCAAGAGCCTCCTGGAGGGGGGACACTAAAAACAAAACCAAAACCAAATAACAATCAACCTTCCTTATACCTGGTTTCCATGCCACATTTTTTTGTTTTTTGCTTCAATATAACCATGTGGGAGAATCATCCACCATATAGAGAGGAACCGCTTCTCAATGTGTTTTTACTTTACTTTTTCCCTGCCAGCTTTCTGCCACCTAGATCCTGCCAGCTGTTTACAGATACAACAATCGTTAGCCCTGGCCAGCATGATTAATTGTCAAATATTTTGGGAGTTATAGCCAAAAACATCTTGGGGGGCCAAGGGTGGGGAAGTCTGGTTCAAGATCTAGAGAATTCTTGATAGTGGTATTGTAGAATACTGTTCCTGTGCCTGGTATGATTGGAGTCTTTATTGACAAAGATAAGGAAAATCACATCACTTACAGAACAGAAGTACATCTGAAGGGTTATGAAATCAAGTTATTGAAATCAATACAACATAAATATAATGTACAATGTAATTTGCTTCCTTTATTACTATTCTTATATTAAAACATTTCATAAACACGCACAAAATGGACTTAAGCATAAGATTGTGCTACATGAGAGAGATATCAGCACTTAACAATGCTTTTTCTTTTTCTATCCTAGTCCATTTTTAGTTACAATGCAATTCAGTTCTCCTTCATAATGCAGCTTTTTCATAATCCTTTAAGAAGAATATGTGTGCTCTAGGGAAACTAGCCATTTTAAATACCATGGCCCAGTTGAGGAGGTATCATTTTTTGTTCTGGTCTCTGTGCTTAATATCTTCAGCAAGGTTTGCCCTCGACAAGCTACTTTGGTCTGTTTTAAACTATTTAAATACCTTGGTGAATCAATGTGAGATTGAAACCAGTTCATTTTGAATCAACAATACCTTCATTCACAAAAAGGTAAAGCGAGAATATTTATGTTTGGACAAATTTACTTCAATGGAACTAAATGGAGTATAACCGGATCAGATCTTTGCCTTTAGGCTTAACTAGCCAGAAGGATCTCTTATTTTAATATGCATTGCTTGAATTTCACATCCGTTTTATAAGACATACAAATCATACTAAACTCTACGCAAGAGTAGCAAAGATACATGTTAACATGCTTAACCTTCCCTAATCTGGTGCCACCCTCATGTGTTAGACTATAACTCCTAAGAGCCCAAGTCAGCATGTCCAATGACTACATTTGGGGATGATTATTACACGCCTTGTAGGATCCTTGCATGTGCAACGTTCACCTTCACAGGAGAGAAGAACCAACGGGTTTATGGTGAAAGTAAAAGCAGGAATAAGCAAAACTCTTCCTCAATAGCTTCCTCTACACAGCTGTGAACATGTGGCTGATGTTGGATATGGCCAGTGAGGCAGCCTTAGGGGTTGGGCCCAGTCCGTGGGTCGCTAGCTTCTAGTGAGATATGTTGATTACACAGATAGGTGGAAGAGATGGTTTAGCATCTCCCCAAAAACGGTATGCTAGAAAGTACATTAACTGGTCTGGTTGCCACAATTCTGAAAGAATATTGTAGAGCTAAAAAAAGGTACAGGAAGTTACAGAGTATTTGTATAACTACCTTTTGCTGAGGTATACAACCAAACAGGTGCAATCACTTTGACATTTTCATTTTTCTCTACTCATACGTTAACCACTTCCTATGAAGTGAATTGGTGGGAGATTCAGGACAGATAACAGTAGCTCTTCCCACACCACATAATTAAACTATATAATTCATTTACACAAGATATAACTCTGGCCATCAATTTGTATGGCTTTAAGAGGGGATTGGATAAATTCATGGAAGAGACAGCCATCAGTGGCTACTAGTCTTGAAAGTTGGATAATACCTCCAATACTAGAGGCATGGCTATGTAGAGCTATTGTTGGGCAACATGGGCAGGAGGTTGCTGTTGCACTCATGGCCTGCTTGTGGGTTTCCTGTGGTAGAAGAGTGAAAAGAATGTTGGGTTAGATGAACCCTTGGACTGACTCAGCAGGGCTTGTGGGCTTCCAAAGGACAGTTCGTTGGAGCAGCAGAAGCAAACTCCATTGTTCCCCTGATATCATCGTTACGGCATTACTTAAGTGAGTTTGAAAACACCTCTGTGTGTTTGTGTGTGTTTCAAATCAAGCCTTGGATACAGTGTGCTTGCTGTTCTAAATATCAAAAATAGTTTTAAACCATGGGGCAATTCTTGGAAGGAAGAAAGAGAAATGTTAATTGTTTCACAGCTGAAGCAAGAGCTATATAAAAGGCTTTGCAAAAGACCTGCTCCTGGCAGAGTTCAAAACTGCTAGAAGAGACTTATCAGTGTGGATCCAAATGGTGGCTACCAGGAGCAGCACAAAAAGCAACATTTGTCACTGCACTACTGCCAGTGAGAGGGGCAAGGGCTGGGTGGAACCACCTTGAGGTTCTCCCAGTGCCTTCGGGTGGTGGGACTAAAGTGAGCAGGCTTTGCTCGGCCTTCTCTTTTTTTCTAATAGGGCCCTAATGCATCATAGGTGGTCACATATAAAGTACTATCTTCATGGGCGCCTTTTCATTTTGAGGAATATCTAATAAACAAACTGGAGAGATACTCAAGACTGTGTGTGTGAGTAGCCCCATGACAAAATCCTGAGCATTCAGTTATCATCGTTATTATCATCATTTAACTCCTTTAGGAACAATCCAAATTTGGCCACGTACTTCAACCAGATGTAGCTTGCATCTCACGCCTGGAAGTGTACTTTTGCACACTTTTGTGTAGTTTCCCTTATCTATGTTATCCTGGGGTGCTTCTACTTAATTACTATTATTTTGCTACTAGTAGCAATACATCGCATTTATATCCTGCCTTTTTTCTCTAGCCAGCAACCCAGGAAGCCTTGCCTAATCCTCCTCCACTGAACTTTATCCTCATAACAACCCTGTGAGATGTGTTAGCTTGAGAGTGAATCACCCAATGCGCTGCATGGCTGAGCGCGGACTAGAACTTGGATATCCTTGTTTCTGGTCTCACCACATACCACACCAATAAAGATTACTTTGACCATCATGGATTTTATGATATTACAGCAAAAATAAAAAAAATGAAAAATCAGCCTCTAGACAAGAATTTCTGGTATTTTGTTTGATGCAGGAAGTGGAAAGGTTAATGTGCTCCTTGTTTTTATATTTATTCATCATTACATCTAGACCTCCCTGCCTGCCTCCTGTTACCCTTTTGAAAGGAACCAACAGTGACTTACGTAGCCCTCTTTGTCTGCAATGTTCTAAAAGGTTTACAAAATTCCACCATTCTAGTTTGGAAAATGCAGCACACCGCTATAAAAAAGCACAAGGTCGCCCCCACCAAAATATGTATAAATAACTGATCAGCTGGATACTAATACTTACTTAATCTGCAAGTTACTGCTGTTAAACTGCTTTTCTGCCTGTATAAGTTTGTGGGGAACCTGAGAGGTCCTGGGTTAATGTAATCTAATGCATTCTAATGGGTAGTGTAATTGTAATTGCCATTCCAGCTGTCCCCAGTGTATTTAACTCATTTAAATGAAAAACACAGCACAGTAATTTACTGTGCCGTCTAAGACTCTACTGTCTCCCTGTGCAATGCAAGTTATTTACAGAAACAAGACACTGCCTGTGCAGCAATGATATGGCTATTTAGCTCCTTTGTTTGCTTATGTATCTCTGATCTCTCTGGAAGCACAGGATAACAAATTTTAGATCTGTTACTGGAGGCCTCCATTCTCAAGGGTAGGAGTCTCCACACTCATTGTAATGCAGGCTCTTTTACTGGGTTTAGAGTGCACTACAGTAGAAAGAAGAGGCAAGGAAACAAGGTGAATAGATTTAGGGAAGGATGAAGCCGACTGTGCAGTAAAATAAAAATGTAATAAAAATGGTGTTTCTGTGACACCTCCTGTGCACCAAAAGCACATGTGATGCTGTTGCAGCAGCTAGTTCCACTTTGCATCCTGATGTCAACCACAACTTCCATCCATTTGATGCCTGTATGTACATACCCCTGTATCTGGGCAGGGCTCTTCCATATAAAAGGTAAGCTTGGGCTACTTAGGATCCCCCTGAGTATGAAGGGGAGGAACCTTGTGCCTGTATGTGTGTACAGCTTCTCTGCACATCTGTGAACATGTGGCTGATGTTGGATGTGACCAGAGAGGTGGCATCAGGGGCTGGGGCCAGCCAGCACAACTCCATAACCCCTCACAGATGCCTTTAATTTGTGAGAAGGCTTGAGCAAAGCAATCTGAACCAGTGTGTCAGCAGCTTTGGATGCTACAGGAAAAGATAGCCAAATGAATGAACTGCTCACATAGCTTGTGTTTATTCATCAATTGAAATATTTAAAAGGAGGATTTCACCAATCCTTTTATGAAAGAGATACAAGGGATTTCGCTGTACCTGGAATTTCCATTTCTGTAGAATGATGGCACATGCATCCTCTTGAGTATGTTAGACTGGAAGCACAAAAGAGAAGTTGCTTGCACTTAAGGCTTTTGTGGCTTGTTGAAACATTGTTTAGCTTGGCCAAACACTTTCCTTCACAGAGCTGGCAACCTTTGTCCAAAATCTGTGGTCCAATAGTTCCGGAAGGAGAATTTTGCTCTGCAATTGGACAAGAAGGATAAAAACCTCTGTTTTAGCACAATAGGAACAAGACCGGATCTTTGTACACTTTGCTAGCTTTTTAGACAGAAAATCAGCCATCCTGAGAACATATTGATTCCTGTCTTTGCTAGCCTTGATAACTATCTAACCTTGCTTTTATACAGCATTTGTCTGCTTCTCAGATCACTCAGCTAAGAGACCTCTTTATTGTGGGCCAGTTCTTAACTCTTGCATCAGTTTCCTGTGGATGGCAAAGCAGCTTCACACAGCGGCCTGGGATGCATGGCTCTTTCCAGCCAGGCTGCACAGTTGTACTAATAGCTGCTGTCAACCCATGCATCAGCACAGCATGTCGCTTAGTCAGTAAAAGAAACAGGCTCAGCTTTGCCAGTACGTTGACATTGTACTTCCAGTGTCATTTGTCACAAAAGAGAAATTCATTGTGCATTCCCAATGCATGAATGTTTTTTTCTGATCATTATCATTCATTTGTGTTCAGGAGCTAATAAGTACAGAGAAAGAGGTTCTCTAGGCTGCTTTGCAAGATGAGTATAAATGTAATAAACAAATAAACCAAAGGGCATCAATGCACAACTTCAGTTTTCTTGCTGCCCCTTCTTAAACATCTTATCTAGAAGTCCCTTAAATAGAAGCAGTCAGAGAAATGCCTGCCTTCAAAGACAACTCTTAGAACAGGGACTGCTTTCCTGTTTCCAGCTGTTTCTTGTGAAGTAGGACACTAATGTAGCACATAGTCCAGCCCAGATGGACCAGCACTTGAGCTCTCAGAGGATATTAGTCTCCAGCTGCCATTGACCATGCTAGCTGGGATGATGGGAGTTGGGAGTCCAAAAACATGTGGGCCCAAGGTTGGGAACAGTTGCCTTAAGCAGAGCCACGCTTGTGTCTCTCCCACTTCCACCCAGACACCTCAAAGATATTTCAAAATCTCACTCAGTTTTAGAGCGGACCTTAAACCTGAATTTTTTAATACCTACAAGAACTAGAGAATTTCAGGAAGGCGTCTTTATTAGACTGGAAATAATAGAAAAGGTTGGTCTGTGGAATGTATGCTTGCTTGCAGGGTGCTGGGCATAGTGTCTTTTCTTAGTAGGATGGCCACTTACACATCTCCCCAAAAAATGGAATGCATCATCCAAAAAGAGGACCAAGGAAGATACAGATCTGCATAGCATTTCCGTGTGTTAATTTATGCGCAGATTTAAAGCTCATATTTATAGATAACTTCTGCAATTTAAATAGAAATAAAATACCTCTCACCATTGTGGGGAAGACTCCCCATATATGTGCTCCCCATGTGCTAAATGCTGATGCGCCAGTCTTGGACAGAGTAGCAGTAGGGGCATTCACTTGTTCACCCATCTCCTTGGAGGACATGGATGTGGTCTGGCTCTCATTCAGCAACAGGTCATCCAATCCATTTTATGAATAATGAATACAGTCATTGTTGCACTGGAAGAGGCATTTCTTCCTGTGTGAGGACAAGGAATGCTTTTTCAAAGATGTGCAAATATTCATTTATTTGAATTACCCCCCACTTTTCCCCCAAGGACATGCTGCACAGGGTGGTTAACAAGAATTAGGACCAAAAGTTATTTTAAGAAGCCCATCATAACACAAATACATTGGAAAGACTGTTTAAAAACATTGGAAAGACCGTTTACAATAAGATAATAAAAAGGATACAACACAATAGACCTGCTTAATATCAAACTAGTGTCTACCCTCTAGTGGGAGAATAGTAGAGAGAGAGTCAGACTTGCATCTCTCTGCAGAGGTTCCACATCCTGGGAATGGTCACCAAGAAAGTTCTTTGATTAAAAGTATTTTTTATTTATGTCAGAATTGCAAGCATTAACTTTGGTGCACTTTTGAGCATACTTGAATTAAAAAATGTGGGACACCTCCTTAATTGAACAAAAGTATCTGAATCATTTAATCTAACTGGTTGATCAGGAAAGCATTATTGCTATAAGAAAAAATATAACTGTAATGTAAATAACTGAAAATCTACCATCTTTTTTTGGTGGTGACCTGCTGCTTAAGACAAGCTTTCTCACTCTGCCTAATGGTGGGGCTGGATCTGTTTCAAATCAGTTTTCAATGAGATGCTCATAGTGTCACAGCTTGTTATGTATTACCAAAGCTGTTTGCTCCAGAGTTGCCCTGCTTTTAGCTTTGTGAAAAGCAATGCCCATTGAACTCTGTATTACTAAAAATACCAGCTCTGCCTGTGGTATCATCAGCTTACCTGTGATGGGATGAATGGCGGGAGAGTCTGTAAGTGTTTCTCCTTGCTAAGACAAAGACTGCTGCTGCATCAAAGATAAAATGGGCCTGATATGTTCTGGCAGGGTGCTAGGGAAAGCTTCTGAAGGTGACCCCAGAGGAGCAGATGACAAGCCAGGGATGGGACGGTCCTGTGTTGTAGACTGAAAGCAGAAGCAGTGAGCATGAAGGATGAAGTGTGTTCACCGCTTTTGTTTGGCCCTGACCATTTCTGGCTAACTTACCCAGGAATCATCGTTACATGCAAAGCAGACCATTCTATTTAGCTCTAGAAAAATAGTGGGTAAACTCTCAGATACTGTTAACCCAACTACCCTGCAATCTAGGTGGACCCAGTGCTGTATGATACAAAAGTCCCTCTAGTCTGTTGCCTGACCATGAAAGAGAGATGCAACACCAGCACATTTTTAATCTATGAAAAGGCTTGTTACTGTAGGTGCGCACAATCAGTAAAGCGTGAGCCCGTCTCTAGCTGGAACTAGTTGCCACTGTTGTTATGCACAGCAAGTCTATGTGTGTAGCTTTTTATAAAGATCGGTAGCAGAAAGAATCATAGCAGGAAACATTTGGTTACTTTTAGGATGCTTTTGGTGTCAAAACATTTGCCTCAATCTTTACAAATTCTGACCTTCCTGAAAAAGGTTGATATTACATATTCGACCCTCTTGTATCTCTGACAGAACCCTAGACAAGTATTCTTCAGTACTGGAAAGCAATGGGAGATGCACGCACGGAAAGTTTCACTAGGCATCCAGCCCACTGTGCATTTAACTTCCCTTTCTCTGCTCACCCAACATCCATGCTTTTATCAGAACACATGTGGAAGCGAGAGTGCCCATTTTTACTTTTATTGTAATAACAAAGAGCTTTAAAGATTAGTCAATGCCAGGACAGTGGACTGACTGGGAGAACAAGACGAATCATCTGGCATGCTTTTGTCTGTGTGAGTGGCATGGCTCACTTGTATCTGTTTTAATTACAGCAATTATTTGCTACCTCCAAATGAAGATATGCAAAGCTTACGCAATCTTATGTTCTTGATTGTCTCTTTTTTGTGGGTGAGTGTACCTTTTCATAATGTGTGAGTGGCTGCCATGCCAAAGGCTCTGACCATATATTTCATGGCTCCACCTTTTGAAATTTATAGATTGTATGGCTGGGACATACAAATACATAAATGTTTATGTATTTACTTGTTTATTAGATTTATATCCCCCCTCCTCCTTTTTCCTCTTTTAGAACTCAAAGTGGCTTACATCATTCACTTCTCCCTGCTCTCAGTCTTGATCTCACAACAACAACCCTGTGAGGTAGTTCGGGCTGAGAGTCTGTCTGGCCCAAAGTCACCCAATGAGCTACATGGCTGAATGGGGACTAGAACCCAGGTCACCTGAGCCTCAGTCCTGCACTCTTAACCACTATACCACACTGGTTGTCATGCCAAGCTGAGGGTATCAGTTGACCAAAAGATCAGTTGACCAGTTGTGTTTTCCCCCCAACCCCCCTTGCATACAAAATAAACTAAAGCAAATATCCACAGAGAGAGATGATCTGTGTGAAACAGTTTTTAACCTTCCTTTCAGTTCAGCTCTCTGTAGCATGTGCCAAACTCCTTTTCTAGAACGAAAAGCAGTTAACACAGGACTAGTCTTTTATCCTCTTTCAATGAACTTCATAACCTTTTGTCCTCCTCACCCAATATCTCACTAAATAAAATACACGCATAAGATCTTTAGGCTCATTATAGGTGGCCGTATGTTAAGTGTGAGTCAGATGAATCACATTCTGCCATTATAACCAGAAATTGGGGTTGGGACATAGCAAATTCTACAGTTTATACTTAGAAAATCAGCCAGAGAGGATTAATTGGAAACTTGGCAGTGTAGGAGAGGTTGATTTCAGGATAGTTGTGCCAATTTTGTGACAGAAAGTGTAAGAAGTGGCTTATGTATAAGAGCTTAAATTTTGACAAGTGACCTCCAGCACTTTGACAGGCATTGTGTGTTTTCTTTCTCTTAATTTTCACTGGGGTTAACCTGACTTTTTCCATTTGTACAGCATTTTTCAAGAAACCATATGTTGTGTCAGGTCAGGGGAACGTGCCCTTGTAGTGTTGTGACATGTTTGTAGTGTTTCTTAAAACTGTAATTTCCTTCCCTCCCTTCTCCTAGCTAAACCATGCATTTTATCCTATCAGAGTTCATGAGCATTTCCCCTGGACATTATATATTTTCTTTATTTAAAGTATTTTGCAGCCATGTTTCAGGGTAGGAGTTTTTTTTTGATATAAGCAACCTAGAAAGAGCAGATATAGTAAAACCCATACAATGATAAAACAACAAAAGGCCATTAAAAGAACCCCAGTGAATAAAATGCATAGCCTAGATCATGGATCCACAGACTTCTGGGTACTTTTGAGAATTTGATAAACTACTGTGGGTACCTGTACAAGTTGCCTACTCCATGGATCACAGCTTTGGCATTTACCCATCATGCCTATGGATGTTAGCCTGTGTCCTATTCAGTAGAAACACTTGTTTGTGAAGTTCAGGAGGCAGAAAATTTGGCATCTTTAAACACCTTCTGAATACACACCAGTCTTTTCCTGGCTTGTAACTAACTTTATCATGCTATTCCACATCACTGCTTCTGTACTGCTCTGCATTATTATATATTATTATTTTGTATTGTTTTAAAATTGTATTTCAAATGTGATTTAAATCGTGATTTCAATGCTTCTATGGAAATGGCTTATGGATTTTTCTTAATATAGACATAGTACAAGTAAAATTAAATAAAGACAGCTGTTGTAGCTTCAGTATGTTATATGGGTAAAAAAAGCAGAAACCTAATCCAAGAACAAAATGGTTTGTTTTGTTTTGAAAAGTGAATAATTATTTCCAATTTAGTCACCAGGTGGCAATGAATTAAATGCCAAAACACCCAAATGCTTCAATTACACAAAATGGTTTTAAAGCTCCCAGTTGTATCTATTTATACAACCACTGCAGTACACTGGCTGGATTTGAGGATGAGGAAAGGAAAAGGAGTCACGATGGCTTTTTTCCCACTTTGTACATGCTAGTCTTATATCGCTTCATTTGTGTAATTTGTTTCTATGTCTTCTGAACCTGTCAAGGTGGGCAGTGGGGATAGTTTCCAAACAAGCCATGGGTTGTGGGATGGTTTGGAAGCCACCCTTGCCCTCACTTCACAGGGTCCAGCTGGCTTGGCTGGCTGTAGAAGTGAAGCTGTGTGCAACCAGCTGGTGCAAGGTGGGCAAGAGAAGCCACCCAACTTCTTTTTCTTCCCTGATTGTGTAAATGCAGAAATTCTGAGCTTTGCTGATGTTATGCAAGTTCTAGTCCCAAATATATGGAGAGAACCATGTTGGTAAAGGCTGGTCAATACTTCATCTGAACCATGAGTAATTATTGGGTTGACTGCGGGTTGTTTAACTCCTAAACAAACCAGAGATTCAGGCCTGGACATCACAATAAAAACCCATGAATGGAACTGGGATTGTTGGAATGGAAGAGCATGGGAGGCAAAATATTTGCTCGTTGCCACTCAGCCCCAAGACCTTCTGTGTTAAACAACCCAAGAATTGTTGTTATGGGCAAATTGGGTCACCATGTTTTGTAAAAATACTCGGTAATTATGTGAAATCAAATGAAGCAAGGAAAAGAATCAAATTATTATATCTTGATTTTCATAGGTTTTGAGATTGCTTTGTAAGTTTGATTGTTTTCTTTAGAGGAAAGAATGATTGAGTCCAGACTACCTGATAAGCCATGGTGGCTACAGGACAGGAGTAACTCATCTTCTTGGCTGAATGCTTGCCAGCCAGAGTATCTGACAAGCCATGCTATTGAGCTGAGGTAACACAAGCCACCCCTGGCTTAAAACTACCATGGCATAACATGTTGTGTGAACCCAGTCAATGAATGCCTTTTCATTCATGTGTCAGCAATTTACGGACATCCAGTGTGGTGTAGGGGTTAGGAGTGTGGGACTGTGACTCAGACGATGTGGGTTCTAGTCCTCACTCAGTCATGGAGCTCGCTGGTTGACACTGGGCCAGTGGCAGACTCTCGGCCCAACCTACCTCACAAGGTTGTTGTTGTGGGGATGTTTGTGAGGAGGAGAATTGTAAGAGCTGCCTTGAGTTCCTTGAAAAGGAAAAAAGGTGGGATATACATATAAAATGAATAAATCTCTGCCAGTGCAAAAAACAAATCTGCTAATAAATGAAGATAATGGCAATATCCACCCAGAAGCAATTGCATGTCTATAAGAAGGGTATCCTTGGAGAACACAGCATGTCTATAAGAAGAGCATCCTTGGAGAACACAGAACCAATGTCTGGATGGTAAGGAAACAAGACAGTTGATCGGGCAGCAAGACCAAGGTCCCCTTAGGAACCATCACACACAAGTGTGGCTGCTTGGACACATAAGTCTTCACTTGGATCCAAGGCCTTTTGTTAAACTGAACATATTACAATCTGAATTATCTGGGAATGGATCAGGACATGAAAACTTTCATTTTAAGTAATCCTAATTTGTACTTAATTTCCATCTCGATCCAGTGTGACTAAGCAACTGCAGAACTAATTGCGAGGTGGAACTGCTGCTCCATCCTTTCAAACCAAATTGTGGTGAAGCCAGCTGGACATACAGTTTATTTTCTCTCTGGGTGACTCAGCAAACACTTTTGCCTCTAACCAAGGTCGGGGAAGAATGACGCTTGAGAGAATGGCAAATATATCTTGGCACTCCCACATTTGAGATTATTTGGTGTGGTGAGAAAACAGGCAGCTGTCACCACAAACAATATATCCCTGCCTGAGGCAACAACTGAAAGAGTAATGAAGGAAGCTTTCCACTTTCTATGATGTTGAAAGTAATCATTGTGTTCTGTGCGTGCTGGCACTTACATTACAATGTAACAAAATTCAAGTTATGGCAAACAAAGTCTTCCCAGACCCATGCACATTTATTACAGACTGGCCTACCACTTAAAAACAACACAAGTTTCCTCAGAGGAATCTGAAAGAAGAAAGTTAGCTGTGTTGTTTCGTGAGGAAATACTTCATCTAACCATTCAGAGTAAAAACTACCACCAGAGGAATAAAGTTTTCTATGACCTAGACAGGTAGCCTAGTCTGCTACTTCACTGTAATGTTTGCCTATATTAATATAAAGATGGTGATGCTTCTCTGAATTTAGACTCTCTGCTGCCTTAGGGACCAGAGTGTTTCACTCTGAGCAAGAGGCAGACAGACATTACATCCAGACTTTCTGTTTTCAAAAATGGAGATCAACCATAGATACTCCACTTTCCCAAAATGTATTGCTACTTTTAATTGGGTACCTGCAACACCTTGCACTGATGAATTTATTTAGTCTGCAGCTTCCATTTTGAATTTGGCTCTGTCTAACATGAAAAGCTTACAGCCAATGCATCTGATCAGTTCATCTGATCTTGTTCATTCATTCATTCATTCATTTTTCTTTTACCCTTCTGCTTTTTCCCTTCTTCCTCTGCTTTTTGCTCCACCAGCTTAATGAAGAGTTCTGGAGAACCTGAATGGTGGAACATTTTTTGTGGAAAAGTTGGTTACTCCTAATAAATGTATTATTCAGCTGTGAACAAAAAGAATATGCCTTTTCCTCTCAACACATGCACAATAGGGAAAATTCTTTTTGATATATGGAAAAAGAATGTATAACTTAGAGCAAATATGTTCAGTATATGTCTGGTTTATGGAAAGGGTAACTGAGGTTGAGGTGAATATATTGGGTGTTTCCTGATAGACACTGCTCCCAATCAAAACTCATCGTGCAGCTATTCTATCTTTTCTTCCTTGATATATTTTCTTTGGTAAAGAAAACTGATGGAAGAAGCTGTGGAAAAACACAGGAGGGTTACACATGGAAGACACATCATTTGGACCCACCCCTTAAAAAATTCCATGCATGAGTCAGGGCAGTTGCATAACAAAAATCTTATCTGCAGGTATTCACTGTCTATGGAAAAAACATCATGTGAAGAATGCATAAATCCTCCAGATGGTTTCAGTGAATGAACTCATAGTCAGGATTCACATACGACAGAAAAGAACCCTGTGCTGTTTCCACAGTCCTCAAAATTTGGCCCAAATTTACTAGTCAGATGACCGTGTGATTCCCTGGTCCATGTGGTTTTCATGGTCTGTGCAGCTTCCATGCTTTGCCTTCAAATTTTCACCATTCACCCTTGCAGGCCCTGTGAGCAAAATCTCCTTCCTTTCTCTATTGCCTCCTAGGGACCTCAGCAGCTTTGTCCAAATTGGTCCACTTAGGCTTTGAGATACGTATTTTCTCTTCCCCTTCCAAGTGTACCGCATCTTTGCAATGCTTCCTAATCACTACAGCCTCCAAAAGATGTTGTTCTTGTTATTAAAATAAGATAACTCTTGCCATGATTCCCCCTGCTCCCTCCATGCATTTGGCCACTTTCTCCCTGTTTGTGAAAGTGGTGCTAGGGAGCTGACTTAGTAAAGAATGGATGGCTGAGGCCACTTTGCAACATTTTCCATGGGACTTTATGATGTTTTGCATGCTAACAATTGAAAATTGAGATCTGTGTATGGACAAATGGGAAATCCATAGTGCAACATAGAAACTTTAGAACAGGCATTGATTCTTTCAGCAGGTTTGTGAAACTAAACATAGCAGGGAGCCTGGATAACATGAAAAATCAAAACAAGATAAGAAATCACTATGATTTCTTGTGATGTGTGAACTTGCCCATAGGAAAACACCAAAGAGGAGAGGAGCAAAAATGGTTAATAAGGAGGAAGTTGGAACATGCTTTTATTTGTGTTTATTGATGGGGTCCAACAACCTGAGCAAGAAAGTGAAGTGACCCTGAACGTGATCAAAATAAACTGAAGGAGCAGCTTTCTTTTATGGACCGTTGCAGTGCCCTGCCCACACCCATCTCCTGCCTAAAGAAGTTCCAGCTCCACAGAGCAAATCACACATTTGGCTTGGAAACAATAAGGGACAGGTTGATACAGCAGCTGTACTTTAAATATTATATGGCTCAAGCTCCAAAATCCCACAAAATCCTATAGACCTAGTGATAATGACTGTCTTGCTATTTGAAATCTCTCTCCAATCGAGAGGATATACTTGGCTATATAGTTTGGATTCAGTCATAAGTCGGATTTATTGGCATGCTTTTTTTTTAAGTGGTGCTTTAACGAAACAATACTCTTTTCATACAATCTCTAAAACCTATTTGGCTTTGTCCTAAAATATCAGGACTCTGATCCATGTAAGTCCAGTCTTCAGTGATGAGTGGCATAGCACATGATGTACCCATAGAAAGGAACCTATGGTCCTGCTGGTCAGTCAAGCAATTCCAGAAGATAAAAAGAAGCATGTTGGAAATTCCTAAACTGACTAACCGTTTGGAGTGCGACACAGGAAATCCATGGCTGAATCGCTAGACTTTATCATTTTAACTTCAAAGTAACTGTAGGGAGGTAGAAGTTCAGATTTTCATCAAGAACAGTGGGGCTGGGGAAGGGTAGGGGTTAGGCTTCCTTACTGAAATTGAACCCCAAAGCTACTATTGGCCCCAGTGAAGAAACTTGCTGTTATCATTAATATGGTCAATATTTCTTTAGGAATCAAAAGACATCTCAGTCTAATGTTGTGACTTGGATGTAAATCAGGGAAAGGGTCCAGGAGGAAAGGGTTAGATATCTCTCCCTGCAATACCACTGATGTGATCCAGATTGGAGTCCACTTGTGCAGCTGCTTTGAAGTAAAAGGCAAACAAGTAAGGAGACCCAATCACATCTCTTCCATGTCCCTCCTGTCTATCTTGGGCCTCACCTGAGTGATATACAGCACACATTGGAGAACAGGGCATGTGCAATAAGTGACATACTTTCTTCTTGTGCATGCAGTAACTTCTATCATGTATGTCTTTAGCCCTGTTTCAAGTGATTGTCACACTGTAAGTTGCAGCCACCAGCAGAAAAATCAGCTGTGTGAAACGCAACGAGTAGACTTTGCTATTCTGGGAGCAGGTTTTAGCTTTCTAGTTTACGGCTTTCATTTATAGGTTGATTCTACATTCATGTACTTGGATGTCCAGTATACGTATCTGCATTACATAGTTCATTCATTGCATTGTTCATTCAGTCACTACTGGGTTAATATATGCTTGTGAAGTAGACCATGATATAAATCCACATCCTAGATTGCTAGCTACACATATGGAAGTCTGACTCACAAAGCTGCAATCCTTTCACAGTGTGATTTCTCAGGCAGAAAACACTTCTTACTTGATGCCATTTCGTAGAAACATAGAAAACAGAGCGAGTCAGAAGGGGTCTCCCGGGCCATCTAGTCTGACCTCCGGCACCAGCCGGCTCCGCTCATGCCACAGATGGAGGATTTTTCTCTTTACAATAATATGGACAATACTATGCCTTTCAAGATGAAAACTCAGGGCATGAGTCAGTCAAAGTACAGCATTTCTATGTTCCACTTATTTTAACATAATATATAGGTTTCTGAAACTCTCCCCTTAAAATGACAGATTTCAAAGTCCTTTATCGTGTTTTGAATATGAATGCAAAGGGTTGCTATTTGAAGACTAACATTATGCCAGATTGTCCCTGGTCCTGATATTCTTTAGGTAAGCCAGGCGGTATGTAGCAGTAAAATGACAATTACAACAATTAAAACACTGTGTCAGGGGAACAGCTATTCAAAACATAGCAACATCAAATAGTAGTGTTGGAAGGGAGCAATAAAGCCAGAGCAATATGCAATACAGGGCTCTATATTAAAGCTTCTCTAACAGATGGTTGTCTAGCTGCATCTTGAATGGCTTCAGTGTGGGTCAGCCTAGGTAACTGGTTTCAGTTTGTTAATTTCAGCCCAGATCTTGCAGACTTGGGAAGATCCTGGGAATACATGGTCTTGAAAACTACCTTCCTTTCCCCATCTCTGTTATATTGTCTTGTTTGTCAGTCTCAGTCTCATTGTAGTCCTCTCCATGCGAGAAGCCTGGGGCAATTGTTCTTCTTGGCTCTACTGCCCCCAAAAAACAGCCTGGATATTGTTTATGGGAAAAGCCATGTTGATGTTGTTACATGCCATCAAATTGTCTTATGGCATCACTAGGAATGAATGTTCTTCAGAATATCCTGCCCTGGACTGTCCTGCTCAGCTCTTGTAAGCTCAAGATGGTGGCTTCTTTTATGAAAAAGTTCCATTTCACAGTTGGTTTTCTTCTTCTTCCTTTCACTTTCTCCAGCATCACAGTCTTCTACATTGAGTCTTGTTTTCTTATGATGTGTCTGAAATATGACAACCTCAGTTTCATCATTTTTCCCTACAGGCAACTTCTGACTGGATTTGATCAAGATCCACTTGTTTGTCTTTCTGTCAGGGCAGGATATTCACAAAGCTCTCCTCCATCACCATGTTCCAAACATATCCAATTTCTTCCTGCCACCTTTCCTCACTGTGCAGCTTTTGCACCCATACATAGTAGTTGGGAATATGACAGTCTTGGTGAAACATGTGAAACATGCTTACCCTTGATTATCTTTTCTAGTTCTTTTGTTGCTGCTCTCAGCTTCTCTGATGCTCTCAAACTCCATCATGTTAAGGTGTGGCATCCAAAAGGAGAGGGAAAACCATAGCCCAGTGATTATCTACTAGATATGTTTACAGTCCCAGATTCAAGCCCAGGTACCTGATTTTCCATGAAATAGTGGCAGCTCCAAGAGAAAACTTGGGAAGCTGCTTCAGTTTGGAGTAGATCGTATCAAGCTAGACAGACCAAAGATCTGACCATGTCCTGAAGTTTCACAAGTACATACATTGCAACTGCTTCTTTTCTTTCCTCACTGGAGACTCCTAGTGTCACTCTGCATAAGCAAGATATTCACATTACACCAATGCTTCCTATACCTGGCCTTGTTGATATATTAGGAAATCAACATTACTATACAGTGTTTTTGGCTGACAAGAACTGAAGTACTTTTGTACTTATCACTTGGTGGAAATCTGGAATGGATTTACTGAAGACTCAGGAATCTGGCTTTCTATTTTCATTCAAGGCCTGTTTCTGTTAAGAAAATAACTGACTTGGTTAATATAACCTTGCTATTTTCATGCTTGAGCTGAAAGTCAAGAATATGGATTTTGTTACACCTGGCCCCTTCTTAATGGGGAGGGGGGCATTTTGGGTTTTGAAGATATGGCTGTCTGATGGTCTATATCACTTAGTTGACTGTAGCAAAGAGAAAGTAAAAAGGGTATTAAACATCTGGTCCCAGCAGATTTTTGACTTGTTCTATCAGAGGAAGAATTTGATCCGACATTGGCTGGAAGTTAATAGTTAAGTACAATAATAGAATATTCCATATTGGTCTAATTAAAAGGAAAGTTCTGATATTGTTGTTTTGTTGTTTTATAACAACTGTTTGGAACTTGGGGGAGAAAAATAAAATGGCATTGCTGGTTTCAGCTTAATCATACTTTTTATCAGGAGAAGTCATTAGCATTAGCAGAAGTGTATATGGGAAAGGAATCAGGTTCAGGGTTTAAAGGCTGGCTAGTGGAAGAAAATATAATTTCAGATGATCAAGTGGTAAATAAAATGCCATTATTTGACCAATTCTTTTTCATGGCCTCCCGAAGGCAATGTGTATTCCGGGTGTTCAGTTATTATGGCAAAGAACCAAGGCATAATTGTGGTGAACCTGATCAACAGATTCAGACGCTTGACCAAAAATGGTCAATTGTAGCAAGAGTTGCAGCCCTGCAGCACCATGGATGGTTTGGTGTCTTGACCTTGTTTTTTTTGGGAGCGGGGTGCAAGACTTGATAAGAGAAAGAGGGGGGGGGGTTAACCATAAGTCACCAACTTTGCACAACATAACAATGCCCAATATATAAAATAGTGTACGCTTATGCCCTGGACATGCTGCAACCTGCATGTGGATTAAGTCAGTTAGTTAAGTCAGTTAATCCTGTTGTGCAAACAGACTTGGTAGCTAAAATCCTCTCAAATCAACACAAGTAAGTCTTGGTGCTAGAGAAACAACCCTCTTCTGATCTTTTCATTTTATGTGTCTAGGATTCATTCCTGTAGCCCCAGATTGATTCAGTATATCACAACAACCTAGGGTTTTGGGGGGGTTTTAAACTTTATTTCTTGCAAACAAAGTGTGAGCAAACAGGCCTGCTGGTTCTTGCCACCCAACTGCTCCTGTGGCAGTCAGTATAATAAAACAAGCCAAGGATGTTCTGTCTCTGGGTTGCAGCTTACAACATGTTAATCCTGTTGGGAGAGAAACAACCCACCTTGTAACCCATGTCCCTGGATTATCTAGTGCCACTTGGGTGCCAGCCAAGTACATTTGCTTGCTCCTTCTTTGTTTATAAAGACTCTTGTGGGGTGGTGGGGGGAGAACATCATTGTTGTCATGTACAATCCATGCCATTCTGTTTTTGTGAGAATTGATTACAGATTAGAAAAATCAATAGCACATCTTGTTTTGCAGTCATTCTTAAAATTACTTTCTGTTACTGTTACTTTGAAATTAATTTCTGCTGATTGATTGATTGATCGATTGATAAGGCCATGCTTGGTTGTGAGACATTTTAATAGGTAGATTCTGCCTGGAGTCATAGATTTTGGCATGGGAAGACACTTCACTCTTTTTTTAAGTGTTCTTTTTAGGAGACCAGCATCCCTAGAGTTTCTCATAAAGGTACTATAAAAACCACTGTAATGTTGGATTCAAACATCCAATTTTGAGAGTAGTCACATCAGATTTTGTGCGTGTGGAGAGTTTGGGGTTGGAAACTGGCAGTAACTTTGAAAACACTCACAGCTTTTAAAGTTTATATCTGATTGCTTAGTTTTGTTTATGTTCTTTTCATTGGGCGCAATGTTGATGTAGTGATTTTTCACACACATGAAATCTGAGTAGTTATGGAGAACTGCCTCCAATGATAACCAAAGAGAATTCTCCCTGATGCTTAAAAGTTAAAGGTTGAATTTTGACACAGTGCAGGAAAATGTATAGGTGGAAGGCTGTAATAACTGGCCCTTCAACAAAAGGGAAAGTTGCTCCTAGCCAGAGAAAGTGAAAGGGTCCTGCCCCTCCTCCCAGAGTGAGTTTGATGCTTGGGTTAGTCAAAAACATTGCCAGCCATTCATACAGGCTCCTGTGGAGGGTCCCTAATCAGCAATTGGTCTTCTAGGCAGCATCTGTACAGAGAAGAGACACCTGTGCTCTAAGCTGTTGAGTTTGGGGTTGGACAGCGTTCATCTTTTGATTACCCAGTAGAGCCAGCCAGTTTTTGTATGCGGTCACTACAATTTTGGGCTGTTGTTCAAACCAATCTCCATTGGTAGCATCAAGTTTCCATGTGGTTTCTAATCCTGGTTCACATGCAACCCTCTCTCCACTCACATATTTTAATTTTATTTTGTGGAATTAGATCTGTTTTTGTTTTAAATTGGACTTATCCTGAAATCGGAGAGAATCCAAGGTCATATGAATGGACCCCTTCTTTTATGATAGCACTTTTTCTTTCTCTTCTCTGCCAGTTCAGAGCCCCACATCTGCTCCAAAGTAACCCTCAAGAGCAGATTTTGAAAGTGCACCAAGAACTGTGGGTAAGAGTGCTTTGCTGATGGATCTCCTCTTGTGACTTCTAGAGATCTCTTCCACCATTACCGCAACTCTTCCCATGTCACAAGAGCTCAGAGCAAGATGAATTAGAATACTTGTTAGGAAAGGAAAAATCTACACTCCAAAGTTATAAATTGCCAATAAGAGTGTGGTTCTGCATTCATGGGTTACTTTGAGTCCTTCACTGACTTAGGGCCCACCTTACTTTGCAGGGTTGTTGCTAGGATAAAACAGAGAGGGGTAAGATCATTTGAGCACCTTGCAAGAGGAAATAAAAATAAAGATAAGGACCACCTAAAAAAGTTGACCATCAAGATTAGCCCCTCTGCAGCAACAGAGTATACAGGCAGGAAACAAAGGTCACCCACTGTGATGATATGGACTGCATTTCTATTTGAAATATAGCTGACATTTCTAAATTTGCATCTGTAGCATCTCAATTAGCATATGTGCATTTTATGCAGCCCTGCATTCCCTTTTGTCCTCTTTCTTTTTGCCAATAGGATGCATAAGTAACTATCTGTCCTGGGGAAGAACTATCTTGGTGGACAGATTGTGGAAAGATAAAGAAGTAGCAAGCAGGAATGGCATTGGTAGCTTCTATTTCTTGAGTTTTTGCTCTTTAGATGAGTCCCATACTCCTTGCTTTCAATATGAGCAAGACAGGTACAAGTTTAGAAACATGGATTTGCCACATTCACATGTAATTTGGCCTTTACTTTCATTATCTGCTTTTATAGATCTTCCCATATACTCTTTGTCCCATATACTCTTTGTTTTTTTTAGAGAGCTACCTAGTGATGGGCAAATTGAAAGAATATAGAAATACTATAATGTAATAAATTATTTAAATTAATTAATTTGACTTGGGAAGTCCTTGATATACAAAAAATTTGCAGAGAGGTTGTTAATGCTCGGATAATTTATTTCCTCACCGATCTGTAATGTGGTTAGCATATTATACATGACTGATTGTACAAATATTGAATCAAATCCAGTTGCAATGTTACTCTTCAGTTTGTAAAAGCCTGATCAAATTTGTTTCTCATTCTAACTAATTTTACATATGCCATTTATCCAAAGTAACTGAGAAGTTTCGGACATGGTGTTTTATTTTTCTTCTTCTGGAATATAGTTTGGCAAGAAGCATTCCTATTTACAGTAAATTGAAGTCATAGCCAAGTAAGTATTTTATTTTTAGGTTTTTTAAATGCTGTCTTACACAGCAATTATACACATGACCTAGCAATACCATTTTGGGAATGAATACTTCCACCTTTGAATGCACTAAAAATAATCCTAACATATTTTAATATGGTACTTTACAAAGTCTAGCACAATAATGGCAACTCTAGCAAGATGAAATATCTGGAATAAAGAATTCTGAAAACCTTTCAGGTTTTGTTAGCTTAGGTATCCCCACTACTTTCCAGGATGGTTGTGCTTCAGGGAAAATTCAATAATAAGATATTAATACTGGTATAGATTTGGTTTCTTGTTTGTTGACCATGGTGTAGTATTAACTGGTCAACACTAGAGGCAAAGTTTACTCGTAAGAAAAATAAGAAATTAAATTACATACACTTGATTTTCTTTCTTTTTTCTGAATTTAATGTGTCCTGAGCTGAATAATGTGGGCAACTGCCTCCCACCCTAATCTGTAGCCTGAGGATTTTACAAACCTTAGGAAGGCAAAAGCCAAGAGTAACATGACTCTGCATTATGACCTTAAGGTCTTATGTATTTTGTTTAGTTTCAGGAGGTAGTAGGGACATTTATTCCATCCTGTATACATTTCACAGATTGTCAGGCACCTTTCATTCCATCATCCTTGATGGAATATTTTTTTTTCTGTTCACAAACTTGCATTTGTTTGCTCTTGCACAAATTTGTGCTTCCAAAACTGCACAAATCACACAAAATTTGCAAATCCCCCAAATCTGTATTTAGCCTATAAGGGGAAATGCGCATTCTCGGATCTTTTAAAATTCTATTTTTCACTAAATGGGATAAAATGTCCAGAAATTTTAAAGATGGTCCATGGAATGTGTAACTTGAGAAAAGCTGGTTCAAAGGGGAATCCATTGGTCAGATTCATAGAAATCTGAACTCATACAAATCCATTGTGGATTTCTTCAACATCCTTAGTATGGGAAGAAAATGAAGGAGATAGGATGAAATTGGCAAATGTCCCCCAGTGGTTCAGAAGGGTAACATCAAAACCGGCTGGTAAGACGACTAGAAATCAGATGAACCGCAGTGTAAAGAATGATAAAATGATACACAGTGCTCAAACCAACCAACCAACAAACAAACAAAAACCCATTACATACATAGTTCACATATTCAGTGCCAGCATCCAAAAACCCTGCGGTTCCTTCCTTAATTGCAGAATTCTGCCTCTGAGTGTCAGTTTGCTTTTCATAAACGGGCAGTGCAGGGCTTGATCTGAATTTGGCCCTACATGAAAGTGAATGGAGCTTCAACTCTACCTGCTGTAGGGTTCAGAGGTTGATTTAGGGGTTCCCATACTTGCAATTTCCTTTGGGGGAAAAAATGAAAACTAAACAAAATGAAAATTTTCCTTGGTTTCAAATGCAGGGGGATCAGGATTGCTGAAGATGGAAAAGCTTTAAGGCCCCGTTTCCCCCATACTAGAGGGGGGTCTGGGAATCTGTGCTGGTTTTGTATGATGGAAGTGGGAAATGCTCTCGAGGGGAAAATGCAGTGTGAGGATTCCATGAAATCTGGCCCCAGAATACTTGTGGATATACTCAGAAAGTGATCTTAGAGATATATACTGTAAAGCTGCATGAACATGCAGTGAACAAATGCAGTGTTAGGAAAATTAGGAAAGAGTTTTAAAAGAGTAAACCAAGCAAGTATTGCAATTTATTGTGCAAATTTACACTAGCCATAAAAGAATAGCCATACAGTTTATATTTTGAAAGGAAACTGTATGTGTAGCAATGAAAATGGCACAGAAAAGGGCAATCAAAATGAACAAGTGGTTGGACTATTTTCCATATGAAGCTGAGAAAGTAGTAGCTTTAATTTTACAACAAAATGTTGACCATGAAATGGAAGGTCAACAGTCATGAGTAAGAACCATTCCAGTTAATAGAATGTACATATACAGAATAATACCATCAATATCAAGTGCAAAAATATGGAGGACACAGTTATCAGCAGATGTTTCCTCTTCCTTTTGACAAGCAAGATTTTTTGTTGCTAAGCCTCTACTGACATTTTAAGGACCAGAAAAGGTGATCCTATAAGGTTATGCAGCAATCTAACCATTCACAATGTTATGTTCCTGTTCATCTATTGAGAATGTTAGAAGAAAAATAGATAGATTCTCCATTGTTGAAGACAAATACTTCTGAAAGTTCACTTAGAATAGGAAGACCTGCAAATATGGATTGTTGAAAAATTTTTCTTTTGATGGGCATGAAGAAAGTGTGATGCAAACCTGCCACTTATCTAGCTTCTCAGGTACTCTTGGCTCATGTAAACTGGGCAAGAAATCATGGCAGGATAAACTTTCTCATGACTTACAGCTAGTTTACACAGGTGGTTGTGACCTTTCTTTCCTCCATTTTAGAGGTCTGTGGGAGAACGGTGTCACTTAAACTTGTGTTAATTTTTAAAATATATTTAAATTTTTCTATTGGTTAAGGGTGAGGGGGGAAAAGAAGCTGCATTCAACAGCTGTGAGGAGGTGTGAGAATTTTGGAGAAATTTGTTAAGGTGCTCGGCTTCTGTGTTCTTTCAGAAGAAACAGCAGGTCCGCCCATTTCAAAGGCAGCTGCCTGCTGAGTGTCTGAAAATGATAGAGGATGAATTTCAAATTTTATTATTATCAAAATAGCTTTTAACAGAAACAAAGCAAAAATGTCTCTCTCTGCTCGCAGGCACTTAGTAGGCAGCAGCCCTGGAAAGCCCCAAGGGAAATAGTTCTCTGGGGCTTTCCAAGAACAGCAAGCATCTGGACAGCTTGCAAGAGGAGGGGAATGGCTGGGGAGTGATGAAAAGGAAGAACACTTTCTTTGCCCTGGCTACTGAAGTTCTGCACCCTGGAACAGAAAGAGGATGGTCTCTTTCAAATGGAAACAAGGAAGGCGGGAGTTCAACACAGCACTAGCTAGTATAAACCAAAGAGGTCCATTGCAAACACAGCACGTGAAGCTGAAGTGTATCTTTAGCATGCCATTTTACATAGGAACCTTCTAGGTTTGATCTTGTTCCATGGAATAGGATGCTTATAAGGAATTGCATGGCAACCCTTCCACTTGTGATCAGGCATCATTTTTTTCCAATTGGCCATATAGTCTCAATGCATAAGGAACATTGTTTCTTAAATGTATCTCAAAGAGAAGGCATGCAGAAGAAATAAAACCACCATTACTATTTTAATAGTTAATTATTTAATACATATGGACAAGCCTTTCAATACCTTCTTGCTGGCAATGCTGAATAGAAACTAAGAACATGCTGCCCGAGTGCTGACTCAGGCACTTCCAGGTATTTATTTCCTGATCATTTCTTGCATTTCTATACCTTCTTATAGTTCTATAGGACACACAGAGGGCATGCAATTTAAAGCCAGGAGGGCCAGTACGCTACAGCTGACACACCCGTACGTGATGGTGCTGTTGATTACCATGTTGACATTGCAGAGAACAGCAATGCAGGCCTGGAAAATGGTGAAAGAAACAAAGACATAAGAGCAGTTATGATGCTCTGTGCGAGCGTGGCTGAGGACTGAGTGCACCTGTGGGTGCAGCTTTTTGAGGACCAGGTGGCCCCACCTTCAGTGACTCTACCTTCTCTCCATCCTACCCAGTAGTTGCCCATCTACTTTCTCTTCATTGCTAGCCCTTGCTCGCTTGAGGTGCAAAAAGCCAGTGAACAAGGGTGCAGCAGCACCTATCGCTTCTGATTCTTATGACCGTGATTGCTAGGGTCAGAGCAAAAGAACAAACAACAGAGAAGAGAAATCAGTCCAGGGGGCTTGTTACAGAGCTCCTTCAGGGGCATGGGCCCTTGGTAGGCATCCAAACACACCTGCTTTTGATATCAGCCCTCTGTGAACCACATTTGCACCACTTCATGGCTCTCGTTTTAGTGAGCACTGAATAAAAATAATAGTTGCACATGGAGAAATGTTCCGGAAGATACACCTTTGTTCTTCTGGATGTTGGCAGCAAGGTTTCAACTGACTCCAGCACGAACAGGGTTTGACAAATCCCATGTGCTTTGGAGACTCACATTGTGATGTTTTTGGCCCACTTTCCTGACAAAGAGGTTCTGATACATTTGGCATGGCATCAGAAATTGGCTACTCGCTGCAACCAAGTGTAACCTTCAGACTAATTCAGCTTCGCCTGGCATCTTTTAGAGAAATATTCGTCAAGGAAAACCATCTTAGTGAAGATGTGCGATAAATTTGACTAGTAAAGTGGTTGGTTGGATATTCTCCAGATTTTTTCTGATTTAGGGCCATTTAAAATCTTGTGTACAAGCCCTTGCACATATATTTTTGGGCTTTTGATTCAGTTTAATAAATCTGCTTGACTGACAGGCTTATAAATCATAGGAAAACCAGACATCAAACCTTTCTGGGTTTCTTTATATGTACTCTGCTTAGCAGTACAAATTTTCCAAATTTTATTTTGTCCTATGATCTTAAAGAGTTTTAACCATTGACAGAATAATCTTAATTGCTGTGGGGGTGTCAGAGATGCCAATTTCATTAAAGGAGCTCAGAAAAATGATTCCAGAATCTTTTCTTTATTGCAATGAATGGAACTTCAGTGGAAGTCAGTGCAAGGTGGAATCCTAGCCCTCTGGCAATCATGTTCAAAAGACTCCATTAATATCTGAGACCTGGGATAGATATCCCAGGGCTAGTCAACCTGCAGCTCTCCAGTTTGAGCTCCAGGTCCCATCAGCTTCATCTACAGTCAGGAATGATATGCTCTGAGGTAGAACAACTTCTAGAGGGAAGAGCAGGATGAAGATGAAATCTTCCTACCAGTCTTGACTTGGATGCTAGATTATTTATACAAATGATTTGCCAAACCATAATATATCTAGTGTATATTATATCCCACCTGTGAACCAGAGTTCCTTCCATTGTTCCTGCTACAAGGCCAAGATGATTTTCCAGAAAGAAATAAAAAATGAGTGAGGCAGGCCCTGAGCTCCAGCTCCTTTCAGTGTTATTCTTCACAGGTCTCCATACTTCTAGCATCTGCACATAAGCATTCATGCAAGGATTCCTCTTGTTCCTTGGGTCCATCAAGCATATGGTAAATAGACTTTCAATGACTTGGAACCTATAGCTTCAGGAAATGTTGCTACTTTTTTTGGCATTTTTTTCATTCCAGCACATTAAGGCTGCAATACTATGCACACATATTTCTGAGTAAACCCGCATAGGATTACATTGGCATTATTTTTCATGTCTGAAATCCTAATGGTTATCAGAGAAAGAAGAATCTTAGAGTGTTAAAAAAAAGTTATGAATGAAATCATTCTTGCAGACAGAGTTGCCTCTTTTTCAAGGTCTGTTACTCAGAATTTAGTGCAGCCATGTTTCTCCAGCTACCCAGATTAGTTTACATCTTATGGCTCTGAAAGAAATAGACATTATTCACACTAAGCCGTATTTTTTCCTAACTAAAGAGAAACATGTTCAACGGAGGGAAAAAAAACCCACCTTAAACTTAAAACAAAGTCTCAACTTTGTAAAAGCATACCTTTCTGATAGTCTTCTGTAGCATTTAACTTTTTAAAAGACTCCTTTAAAGTTCAGCTATATGCAAATTTGAGGGCTACTGTAGGCAGTCTGCAACCTCTTGCAATGTATCCGTGATTGGACCGTATATTTATGACGACAGGTGGGGGAAGGAATGCTAAGATTCTAATTGTTTTAAAAATGTTCTTCGTCGTTCCCTCTGTGCATCACACATATGGGTGCTGCGCCTGTGCAGTGCCTTTGGCCAGAAGATTGCCAGCTAACAGTTTTTGGTGGGAAGCTCCGCTCCCCCTCCCCCCGCGGCCTATAAAGAGCGGAGCGTCCATCATTTTGTTCAGTCTTTGCGACCGCCGTTCGCTGTGCCTCGTGCTGCTTTCGACTTTCGCTCTGACTGTTACTCGTTAGCCTTTTCTTCTCGATTGTTCCAGTTCTATAGTCCCGTTTTTTTCTCCTTATTCCTGCTTCATATAGTTCCTGTAGTTTTTTCTCTATCATTCTACCTTCTTTTGATCTATCAATTAAAAAAAACACCAAAATATATACTTACTCTCTGCACTATCTCTCTCTTCTCCCTTTTTCTGCGATGGTGCAGCGAGCGGCTTTCCGCAAATGCGCGGAGTGCAGATCAAAAATGTCACCAACCAACCCGCATGACCTATGCCTCCTCTGTTTGGGCGAGGGGCATAGGACCGATAAATGTGCCCACTGCCTGGCCTTCTCCAAGCAGGCCAGGAAGAATTGCGAGAACCGCCTCCGAAGGCTCCTTTGGGATTGGGCTCTCATGCAGTCCGATCTGCTGCTTTCTGCTCCAAAGCATGGCTCCGCTTCAGTAGTTCCACCTTCACGCCCTTCAGATGAAGGTGCGTCTGCTACGGTGGCTCCCTCTGCTTCCCCTAAAAAGAAACATGAGAAGCGGAAGCATGCCAAACCCAAGAAGTCGGCAGGCCATAAGAAGGCCAGGAAGGAAAAAGTCTCCAAGCCTTCCAAAAAGCCGAAGGACTCGGAGCGTCCTCGTCACCGGGATTCAGATTCGACGGCCCCCTTGGTACCGGCGGCGCTCACGGTACTGACTCCACCCGACCCAGTTCTTCAGGAGGCTATGCGGGTTACTCCTCAAGGGTCCCCGCACCGCATGGCTGACCTTCCCTCTGGGCCCCTTCCAACTCTGCAAAGGGGCTCGATTTCTTATGGGGAAATTCAGGACTCTCCCCCTAGGGCTTGGTTGCCTACACCCATGCCCGCGGCCACTATGGAGGCAGATGTAGGGATGTCCCTGCCTGGGAGCCAGAGGAGCTGCTCCGTGGAGCGATGTTCGGAGGGATGGCGTCACCCCTATTACCACACCTGGGGTAATCCGCTCTCCGTAGGATATTACCCCGCTCTTAGGGGTCGGTCCTCTCCACCATCCCATGACCGACCACGTCCCTCGGACCCGAGACGTGCATCTCCACAATCCCCTCGGGATGGAAGCAGCCGCTCTTTTTCTCCGGCGGAGTCTTCGTCATCAGCTCCACCATACTATGGTGCCAATTCTGGCGATTCAGAGGTCGATTCAACCTCCCCAGATGTCGCCGTGACATCCCAGGGTCCTGCGTCACCAGACAAATCTCACATCTTCGTGGAGCTGATGTCCAGACTTGTCCAGTCCCTCGACATCGACGCCGTCCAGCGTCCGGGACCAACAATGGACATAGAGAAAATACTAGCATTGGGGATACTAGTTGCCCCTTGGTGGTCATGCCAAGCTTGGTTTGCGACACTACTCGACATCTCTCATGGGGAATATCTTCATCTACCATCGCTTCCATACCTTATAACCCAACAGGACGATATGCTTCACCACCCGGACTTGCTCTCATTGAACCTAACAGCATGGCGAATCCGATGACTACCATTGTCCCCCCCCGGTACCGACAACAACTTCAACTGAATCGAATCCAGTCGTCGAACCCAATCACTCTGGCGCTTCCTCTTCCTCTTCCTTTGTTCAATCCATACCATCGGATTCAAGACACGACCCGTCGAATTTGACAGCTTTTCACCCTGATATCCAACATATCATCGATTCTGCCTGAAAGCCGTCCACAAGGAAATCGTACGCGGCTAAATGGAAACAGTTTTCCACCTTTGCTGAGTCTCGTTTGTTCTCTCCATTCATGTCATCTGTACATCAAATCCTTCAGTTCCTATTAGAACTGCACCATTCTGGATTAATGCTGTCGTCTATTAAAGTATATACGGCAGCGATAGCCTACTATCGTGGCTTAGTCGATGGATCACCTCTCTTTTCTCAACCTATTGTCAAGAGATTTCTTAAGGGACTATATAATCTTAACCCATCAATCAGACCAGTAATGCCTAGCTGGAGTCTTTCTGTCGTTCTACAAGCCCTTACGAAAGCCCCCTTTGAACCATTGGCAACAGTGGATTTGCGCCTGGTTTCATGGAAGACAGCGTTTCTCGTGGCGGTTACTTCAGCCCGAAGGGCCAGTGAACTTTGCGCTCTCCACATAGACCCTCCTTATTTGAACTTTCACAGGGAGAAGGTCGTTTTATGCCTCGACCCGTCTTTTCTGCCTAAAGTGACTATGCCTTTTCATACAGGGCAAGATATTGTGTTACCTGCCTTTTTTCCGTCACCGTCAACTCCACTGGAGAGATCTTTGCATTCACTTGATGTTTGGTATTGCTTAGCCTTTTACAGATCGAGGACTGATTCTATTCGACGTTCAAATAGACTGTTCGTTAAGTATTCCACTAGAGATCAGGGCGATCCAGTCACGCCACAGAGACTTTCCAAATGGATAGTCCACACTATAACCTTATCTTATCAACTGGCTAAGAACGATTTGCCTTCAGTCCCTTGAGGCCATTCCACTAGGGCCGTTGCAACCTCATCTGCCTTTGCATCCGAGGTCTCGCTTGATGATGTATGCCAAGCTGCCACTTGGGCGAACCCTTGCACCTTTGCCAGGCATTACCATCTCGATGTTCTGGCTCGACGGGATTGCTCCTTTGGCAGAGCTGTTCTTTCGTCTGTTGTTCACTGAGGACACCTTCCCTCCTCCTTTATGGTAAGCTTGTTAATCTACCCATATGTGTGATGCACAGAGGCCACGACGAAGAAAAGCAGGTTGCTTACCTGTAACTGATGTTCTTCGAGTGGCCATCTTGCAGTCACACAACCCACCTGCCGGCCCTGCTCGGTGTCGGAGAGTGGACACATCTATCGGTACTGAAGGTTCCCTTTTTTCTGGTACCGACCCTCTTTTTCCCTACCTCTAATTACAAATTTTTCCACAAGGGGGTGCACGTTTGGTCGTCAAAGACTGAACAAAATGGTGGATGCTCTGCTCTTTATAGGCCACGGGGGGAGGGGGAGCGGAGCTTCCCGCCAAAAACCATTAGCTGGCAATCTTCCTGCCAAAGGCACTGCGCAGGCGCAGCACCCATATGTGTGACTGCACAGATGGCCACTCGAAGAACATCAGTTACAGGTAAGCAACCTGCTTTTCCTAGCTGTGTGCTGGGAATGGGTGTTTCTGGAAGGGTGGAATTGGAAGGGGGAAGGTACCTTCACTCTGCTTAAGGAGAACTTTTTGTCCCCCCCGCGCATGCTTCCAGTGAGTCAAAGAAAAAAAATGAAGACGTCCGTGCAGGCTACTTGTGCAGGCTGGGCCAGAATTGCACACGCTGTTCTGAACTGGCAGCCCATCCCTGTATAACAGGGAGAAATTGACAGTGACTCTGTATATTTCTCCATGGATCAGTCTATAAACTAACTAAGTCTAGTTACCATGGGATACCTGTCTCTTCTTCTATACTTACAGAAATGTTGTTAAGAAAACGCACAGTTCCCAACCCTGGATATTGCCACATGAAGTGAATAGTACTCAGAGAAGACAGTTGACGGTCCCTCTTTCTGTTAGTTCTCCCCTGCAAATATCCTTCCATAATCTGTTGTACCTATTTTTCCTTTTCCAGAAACTGGAAGTAAGTTTGGCTGAGGAAAAACAGTCTGGGAGTTGTATGTGCATTGGAAAATCAGCAATTCTTTCCTATATATGCTTCTCTACCACCACATTTGCATTATCTCAGCAAGTAGAATTTTTGGCATATATATTGGGTGAGATAAGGTGCCATTCTGCACTACACAATCTTTTCCTGCAAATGGTCCATGATATGCAGCCTAGTGCAATATTAAGGATTGCTAAGCATTTAGACAAGAGACTTTTAGAATGCAAACAGAGATATTTGAAGTGCTGCTTTTCAAGCAAGACCCCTATGGGTCTCCTGTTTCACAATAAGAACATGTTCACCAAATTGTCCTTTATTGTTTGCCAAAACAGCATCTTGCGGCTATTATTCAAGACAAGCTGTTTGCATTGTCTTCCTTGTAGACAACACTGACAAGGATTGGAATTGGTAGCTTAGGCCAGTCATGAAAAACTGTAAAACAGATACTCAGAAATGTTCCGGAAATGAAGAGCAGGCATAATAAAACTGGAGTAGAAAGAAAGGATCTCTGGGGATAAGGCCATAATTAAATAAATAAGAATACATCTACCTTGAATGTCTGCTGTACTCCAAATCGGAAGCAGATGGGAGACATTTTGAAGAAATCCAGGCCAACTGGACTGTGTTCAGAAAGATAAAAGTCATTGCCGAGAACAATCTTTTTTCACTTAATGCAGAGAGGAAGTCCTACAACTCAAGTGGGCAGCAAGTGATGACACACGGTTCAAGTAACATGGCCCTTGGTGAAGAAAATGGGGCAGGGCCTTTTCGCCACCCCCGAAGGAACATGCCGAAGGACAGCTCCATTCAGCAAGATGAAAAGCAGAGGCAATTGATGTGATTGCTAATGATCCGATGACTGTGAGTCACTGGCATCTACATCAGTGTTCCAAAATTGAATGGTCTGGGGGAAATGTTGAACAGAATCATAGGGAAAAATGGAAAGCCTGTGACCATGAAGGACTTTGCAAGGAACTGACATTGCTAGAATGATTTTCCTCAGTGATTCTGAATAATTTGACACAACAGATTGAAAGGAGAGCCAGTGTGGTGTAGTGGTTAGGAGCATGGGACTGGGACTAGTCCCCGCTTGGCCATGGAGCCAACTGGACGACTTTGGGCCAGTCACAGACTCTCAGCCCAGCCTACCTCACCGGGTTGTTGTTGTGGGGATAAGATGCAGGAAGAGAATGATGTAAGCTGCCTTGAGCCCTTTGTAGGAAAAAGGCAGGATATACATCAAAAAAGAAATACAATTGGGGGTGGGGATGGGGACCCAAATAGCCTATGGACAACCAATATTCCAAATATTGGATTGTATACTAGTTAGAGTAGACCCACTGAAATTAATGTGATATAAGTTAGATGAACTTTGGTAACAAGTGATTCCTCTTGTACTTGTGAAATGATGTGGCTCTTAATTTTGCCACTTCCACTGAAATACTCTCAATAGGTATCAAGTATTTCAGCTTGAATAACAGAGCAATGAAAATTACCTTGGGTGGTAAAAGTAACTTATTCAGTGTATATTCGAATCTGAATACAATGGATTAAGGAGAGCTGGTGTTGAGTGAGATGTAGCATAAAGGCAATGGAACAATTGTGGCATTTTGGAATTCAGCCCTGGAGAATTGCAATCAAATAACTGCAACCTCACTTAACTCCTGGAGATCAGGAAAATCCTCACATCGATTTGACCTTTGCTTTATAAAGGGGCTGCTCATTCTTTCTTTCCCAGGGGACCTGTCAGAAATGCTAATCTGTCTCTCCTGACTTCTAAATTGGAGCCATTTTGGTAAAAGTGTTACATTTTCCTGCTGCAAAAAAGAAGCAAAAAGCCCTGATAAGTGTCGGAGCTTATTAAAAAGTGTGTGTGTCTGTGTCTGTGTGTCCTACACATGTATTTAATTCACCTACTTTCAGCGTGGATGTGAAAGTGTGAGGATAGAATTTGAAACAGTACAGTGTCTGGTTATAAAAACTTAGCTTGGCATAAAAAGGTCATGTGTAAGCAGAAGATTAATTGACTTCTGCTGGTTGTGATAGCCCTCTGCCAGTCAGTCAGACTGGATTGACAGGCTGTCAGATAATCCATCTAGGATCAGGGGCAGGTGGGGAGGAAAGACTGAAGACAGACCAATACCTCAGGAATTTGGGCCTTAATTGCTTTAAAAGGTATTAACTATCAATGAGAGAGATCTCCTTTGTGAGTCCTTGAGATAAAGACCATTCAAGTGTGCTTCTTGCTACCATCATCATTCCAGTCTAAGGGAAGGGCAGGGATCCTTCTACTTAGACTGGAATGCAACATACATTGCAATCCTTTATTTTCTTTCTTCCTACCTGTTGAATGAAGATTCCACCTACCTGCAACTTGATGTTGCTGTTATTGCATTATTTGTATTGCCCACCTTTTTTCTCTCTTGCAAGGAATCAATGTGGCTTACATCATCCTCGATCTTTCCATATGATGCTAAGAATAGCCATGTGGTTGTTCAGGTTCGATTGTTCAGATTTTTCAGGTTAGTCTTAGCTTAGATTGAAAGTCAGTGACTGGATCAAAGGCACCGGTGAGTTTCATGGCTGAATAAGGACTAGAATCTGGGTTTGCCAAGTTGTACTCCAACGTTCTGGCTACTTTGCCACACTGGCTCTCATAACTATTAGAACAGGTCATGGGTGGTTTCACTGGAAGGTAATGTCCCACAAAGCCTATGCCTAAAAAATTAAACCCACAGAAGAAACATCAGAGATAATGGTACACAAAATCCTACAGATAAAACCCTATACCAATTTTTCATAGTGTCTTAGGTTCTTTTCAGAGATCTACAAAGTCTTCCCAAGTATTGCTTGGATAATTTTTCTGGATGGAGTATTACCAATTCAAAGTATATATCTACCCAACCAGCTAAGTGATTTTTGAAAAGGTGGACATTGGCAATATTTACTTCATGCCCTGGTATGATGGAAGCACTGTGCATTCTCTACTGAAAGACCCAACCAGCTTGCTATCACAATGATGGGAGCGATTGCTTACTAGTGCTTCCTGATTAAAATGCTGATGAGTTTAATTTATTTGTTCAAGAATTTATGTGCACAATATGCAAAGCATCTTACAACAAAATGTGTGTGTGTGTGCGCGCATGCATGTAATAACTACTATAACTGGCCAAAGCCAATGCTTTGGAGATGAGGCAATTTCCCATCTTTAGCCATTCTGCTCAACAGTTCACTCAGGGCTGAGTAAAAGCTGTTCTGTTCAGCTGAAGCTCAAGGTCATTTGGTGTGTGGTGTGGAAACGGAGAGGGATCTGCAAAAACTGAGCAGAAAATCTTTATTTTGGTTACCTACAGTGCAATGCCACTACTTGGGAGGAAGTGTCACAGAATCCATTGGTGCTTATTCCTCATTAACTGGGTATAGGGCTGCAGTCTGACAGCACAATCCCATGCATTCAACCTCAGAAATAGTCCCCACTGACATCAATTAGACTTAATCTCAGGTAAGTATGTATGTATAGGATTGCTACCTTAAATGTGCAAAGAATTTGCTTCAAGTATCTTGCCCCTGCTTTCAAGGTTTTTTTCGGTTTATATCAGCCCCAGCAACCATGGTGGCCTTCATTTAGAGACTTGAACCTTTCTAAAAGACAGATGCAGCTGGTTGCAGATGCTGCTGAAAAAATGTTTCTAAGATTACAAATAAATAAACAGGCATTTCACCATTTTGACTATGGCTGATGAGAGTTGTAGCCCAAAACATCTGGAGTGCTCCAGATTCCCTACTATGCTGCAGTCTATTATAATCCAAATCATCTGGAAAGCCTAGATTGTTCTGAGCTGTTTCTAGGCAATCTCAAAAACATAGACAATAATCGCCATGGTAGGAAATTCCCATGTTCCTTTGGAGTAGGAAGGAAAGATGTATCATTAACATTGTATATGAGTCTGAAATGCAGCATTATGAAAGATGTTGAGAGGTGGCTGTGGGTTAGAGTTAGATGTCCCCTTCCTGTTCTGGACCTCTGCGATTCTCAGGAGAGAAAGGAAAAATAAATACTGGAATGGTAATGTGCAGGGTTACACAATCAGTGTCAGACACTTTTGACCTCCCCCAAATGTTTTATAGGAAGCAATGAATGGGAGGCTGGCATTCTTATAAGTCTTCAACAGATGCTAAGCAAAAATTATGGAGGAGATGTGGTATCTAGCTGGTTAGTGGGGTGATCAACCAATGTCTGATTTATTTACTAGCTTTTATTAAGCTTCTGCAAGTATTTTCATATGCCATGTTAATTTAAATTGAGATAACTTCAGTTCAGATGTTGGTATTGGTCTCTGTATGCTTCTTTGCTTTGTTTGACATGGGGTGAAAAAATTGCAATGTATAAAGATGCAAGATGGGGTGAAAATACTCAGAAACATTGTAGGATAAAATCCTTAGTGCTTTTGATTTAAATAGTTGTAAATCTCAACTTCATTAAGATCTCACTGAATTCCATTCAGGAAATCTGAATGAAAACAATGTTTTCATATATGCAGTCCATATGAATATACATTTGGATAGCCATATAAATTAGGGTGTTCATCCAGTCTTCACTGAGACAGTCTGATGTGTCTTTTGTGTGACTAAAATTGGGAAGTCCCTTTTGAAGTCACTAGTTATATGTTGAGTGGACTGGAGCTGTGGGCTGTTGATTTATATTTTTCTTCCATTTCATAGCTTCCCCCTTATTTTAATTTGCTTGAAAAATAAAAATGTATGTGTGTCTGTGGGTGGAGGGAGCTATAATAAAAGCTAATTGAAAAAATAAGTTGGCTAAGAGATTAGATCTGGCCCTGTTGAAGGGAGCAACATTTCTCTCTCTCTTTCCCTTTCTTCCTCTCAAATACCCCTGGGACATCCTTGGCATGGAGCGAGCTATAGCCATGCTGGCTTAGCAGCCCACCCACAATGATTTCCTAATAGTTCCTGACATTTAGTAGAGTCCAGCAGCAGCTGAAGGGAGTGTCCCATTAATTTTTGTGGTTAGGACAGAATGATTGGGCTCCTATACCTTTACAAACTGTGTAGAAGATGGAATATAAGTAGGCAAGAAAAGCAAGCAAGTAGCTTTTCTTTACCTGTTTGGCAAGCTGCACCTGCAATCTTTCCCCATTCTACGAAATTATTCAATGTAAAGATACCTGTTCTCTTTTCCAAGAGGGTTGCCTGGCAGGATAAAATAGTATACCTGACTTCCTAAATTAAAGAGTAGTGGATGTGTCATTTTGAGTGAGTGAGAGAGAGAGAGAGAGAGAGAGAGAGAGAGAGAGAGAGAGAGAGAGAGAGTGTGTGTGTGTGTGTGTGAGAGAGAGAGAGAGAGAGAGAGAGAGAGAGAGAGAGAGAGAGAGATTACTTTTGCTGGAAAAACAATGCTGGGACTATTCCTCAGGTACCATGTGCATCAACACCTAACATAAGAAAGTCCAGTCACGAGACCTCCTGGGGCCCAGAGTCAAGTAGTCAGGTAGTGCAGCAAAGAATGATTTAATCAGCAGCATGATTTAATCAGCACATTTCATTTGTACGTATTTAGAGTGTGGAAAGTTTCCACTGAGGTGATGTGCTGCATGCAGCCTCCTGTGACCCTTGTCAGAGGTGTGCTATTATGGGATGTCTGCATTTCAGTTTAGTTTATTCTTACGTGTGTTCTTCACACAAAGGCATAATGAAAAACGCAGACAATAAGGAACAGCTGAGATGAACATACAGTGAAACCAGCCATTACTTGCGATCTGTGCTTTTAACAGCCACTTGAAAGTCTCTGCAAAACCTTCTGATACACTTCTGTTTGGCCTTTCTTTAATGGCCATCTCTACTCGGCAATCAATTTGTCTGATCCTTTGGTTGATCTCACACTGTGCAGATTTTGAAACAGACCAACTTGAAATAATATTACACCATGCTGGAGAATGGAAGTTACATGGTCCTGACTCCTGAATCAAGTATGCAAAAGCTTATACTTTCTAACTGGTAAAGTGGCTAATCTGCTTGACATGGTATTGAAACTAGTGCTTAAAGTGATCAAACGTCTTGGTGTGAACCTACATTGTGTCTGTTTTTCCCTCCCACCAAAATTCTTTGCTAATCTCCAGACTGTGCAATGGATTTAAAACTTTTCTATACTGTCCTCTTACCAAATAAATTCAGGACATTTCTACAATAAAACAAAGTAAAGCACAGCATTTAAAATATTTTGATAGGAACACATGCAGCTAAAATCAGGCCAGGGATTTGTGGGTGCCAAACCATTTGGATGATTACAGTCCAAGAAGGTTTGGGATGCGTCCTGAACTTTAACAGAAATATGGACTTTTCTTCTAGATCATATTAAAATCTTCCATTTATAGACTTTGAAAAGATAGTTTATGGGCTGAATCGGTTTGTCAAATGCAATTGCTTTATTGAAGCTGACCTTAGTAATTAACCTGTTATCACTTCTGTCAAATAGGAACACTTATGACCAGCCAAACTAGCCCATTGTAGAAGGAAGAATAAAAATAATAAATAAATAATAAATAAATAAATAAATAAATAAATAAATAAGAAAGATACAGATCAACAGCTTCCGTGGCCTTCTATGACATACTGCTTCATATCTCTTTCCTCAATATTCTTTGTCACATGTAATGCAAACAACTTGACATCCTCATCTAATCTCACATTATTGGTTGGCAGAAGCAAGAACAGCACAACATTATATCACACATTGTTTGCATTGGAAAAAAAACTTAGTATCTTGCATTGCAAGACAAAGAAAGACAGAAAACTGCCAAGAAGCTGCTATTGCTGCTACCCTCTCTTTCTCTTTCTCATATATAATATCTACTTTGACTCTTTATACTATTGACTGCCTTAGGTGACCACAGTTTGTAGGACCACCATCCTAAGGTAACATGAGTTTAGTCTTTTTAGTCATGTAAAGTCATGGATAATATGACTTATTTGCGACACATATAATGGGGGTGCAGGGACCTGGCATGAAATCAGATAGTTTGATTAAGTATAATGCACCATGTCTTGCATGGATCAGGTCTTTCTAGTTAGAACAATCTCAGTGAAATGAAATGAGTCTGAGGCTGCTTTCTCAAAGAACTCTTTCTGAACATACAATCCTATGTGAGGTCGGGAGCAGGGAATGCAAACTGGGTGACTGTCTGTCTGTCTGCTCCTTCCTCAGCCCAAGTAACTTGTGCCAGGAAAAGAAAAGTGGGTGCGAAAACTTACCTTGTTTGTGCCATGTGAGTCTGCCTTTTCCTTCATCTCCCCACTCCACCACATAGGATCGGATAGGGAAAAATTAGTTGCATCAGCTGCAGGCTGGAATGGGGTCAGGGTGGTGGCATTGTCCTGAGTCTCTCCACTAAATTAATTAGAACCAGCATATCTACCTGGCCCATTGGTGGACTGTCTTGTTCTTCACCTACTGCCAGTGTCATAGAAAAGTTACACCTGCATGGTGGCATCCCTGCCCTGTCCAAATCCATATCAGATACCAATACAAGCTGCTCTGGATTACTCTCTTTAAATGTTATCAGATAGGTATAGTTCAGGGAAAGGCAGTCAATTTATATATGAGCATATGTGTGTGTGCTTTGCTCTTGGTAGCTCTTTACTAGTTCTGAATGGATTATATGACATTAGCTACACTATCTAATCACCTGAGGGTGAAGACCATTCAGTGTCCTTGGGGTTCAACCAGCTGGCTATGGAAAATGCACAAGCAGAACCCAAGTACAGCAGAACCCTCCTGCCCAAGTTCCCCAGCAACTGGTGTATACAAGCATACTGCCTCTGCTAATGAAGGTGGCATATAGCCATCAGGACTAGTAGCCACAGGTAGCTTCCCCTCCCTTTATTTATCCAGTCTCCTTATAAAGCTGTTCATATTGATGGTCATCACTACATCATATGGAAGTGGATTTAGCAGATTTAAACTTCATTCTCATCAACATCAATATTATCAATTACTGAAGGTTTTGTTGTTGTTATTTTACAAGTATAAACCCTAACATTTTTATTCATTTTTTCATTCAATATTCATGAATATTGAAACATAAAATACAGGCTGCACTATACAAATAAAAATCAATTAGGAAGGAAGAGGGAAGCGAGCACTGGAGCAAGAGAGCACTGCTGCTTTTCTTGTCCATAGGTAGGAGCAGTAGAACTTCTTCTGGCCACTACGCTACAGAGAATGGGATAATGGATTTCATGGAAAAGAACCATATATGTAATATGGGATGATAACTTTAAGTGGAATCTGAATATATAGAACCAGTAAAAGATCCTTCTTAAAGTTTAAAAACCTATGTAACCATTTTCTATTGGAATATCATTTGTTTACTTCAGAGCTCCTTGACATGACTGTCATATCTGAAAACTGAAAATATAATTTCTTAGAGGACACATGAAAATTATACCATGGTTGATACTTACAGTTTTAGATTTAGTCATATAATTCAGTAATAATTCTGTAAATGTCAACCTGCTCTCTCCCATTGGAAGAGAGCAGGTAACTTCCCATCCTCTTTTTGATAAAGAAGCAGAAGTTGGGCCTTTAGTTCTCAAGGTTTTTTTTAAAGTCCACTGCTTTTTCATTTAGAACAGACATAAAATATACCACCTGGATGGCAAATTTGCAGTTATGGTAAACTGAACCCAAAACATGGTCTCAAATGTTTCCGGACTTTGGGGGATTTGGGTACAAAATCTGCTTACCTGGCCAAATTATTTTGATGTTCCTAAGCAGCAACAATGGATTAAATACTTGAGGAGTATTTATGTTTTGGATCCCTTTGTTTTTAGTTTGTATGAAAGCAGAAGAGCGGTGGTTTCCCATTCAATTATTCATAGCATTTTATCGGTCTCTATAAACAAATATTATAAAAAAAGGAAGAAGAACTAAACAGGACATGCCAACGGTATCAACTTCCTCGGATGACCCTGGGTTCTGGTGATATGAAAGATGCAGAAACATGTTCTTAACCTCTTTTTCTACACTGTACTTTTTTGTACAGTTCTATCATGTCTTCTCACACAGAAAATAGGAGATAGAGGCATTCCAATTAGAATCTATCAGTGCTCTAAAAAGATAGCATAGGTGTTCACATTTCAGCATTTAAGATTCAGTAAAAATGGAGCAATATAAAAAGCCTGGGGAGATAGATGTCTTTGTTCTATCATTTTGATTAGACAGAATAAGAAAGTATATGTTCAGTTTCTCTGCATAAGGGGAATTATGGTTGAAAAGGCTGTAATGACGGTATGGACCAAGATTTTTTTCCCTACCTGATGTAGAGCAGCAGAATGTTCTCTCTCTCTCTCTCTCTCTCTCACACACACACACACGTCAAGGCTTACTGTATTCCTGAACATGCACAAATGTGTCTTTAAGGGAACATTTTGTTTAAGATCAGTAGATGGAGAAAAAGATATTATCTATGCTACTGTATTAGCTGCTTCCTCTTCTCATTTGGTGAAGATATGTGGTCCCTGGCCTCAAAGAGCTGAGATGGAGCCATCAGTTTTTGATATAAGCCGTAAGTGTTTGATCAGGAACATTCTTTGTTTCTTTGTTTCTCCCCCACCATAACCAGTGGCTAGCATACTTAATGCTAGGGGTGAATAGTAGATACAGGCAGAGCCAGTGGATGGAGTCGAAGGGCTGAAGCCACACTGTTCTCCCTCTTTTTTGTAAAAATCTGATTATTGGAAGGGTACTTATGTTGCCAACTGCCAATGCTTGATCTTCAGGAATATTCCTCATCTATCCCTCGTTCACCACAGAACCATAGTCAGTTTTAAGTGCCTTTGCTACAGAAGAGTTTTAAAATGGATTATTTCTGTTGTTTGTGTGTAGGGTTGTTTTTCAGCTATTCTTACTGTGGGTGGTAGTTGGAAGTTTAAAATTGTTTAAAAGCTTGGCACTGGAAGTTGCTATGCATGATATTTTGGGACCAAGAAATGGTTCAGAAATAATTTTAGAAAGAAATAAAATAATGAAATACAGTTCTCAATTTTCCTGTAAAAAGATGATGATTGTGAAACATGGTAGCTATGTCATTAATGTCCTATGACGATTGGCTGAATCATTCATACAAATAGAGACATTAAGGTATTTTAAAAGCTCTTTCTTTAATCCTCTTGTAGGATAAATATTTATCTAATTTTTTGAAGGATAACTCATCATTTCCTTTTGATTTGACAGCCAAGTTAACAGTACCATAATATATAACCATCTCTGCTGCTTCACCATCAAAGTACTGGCCAGTTAATGTGAATTTCAGATGCCCAATGAGTTTGAGGGGGTTAGTTCTCACCTTGTGAGGTTATAAAGTACACACTGAAAGGATCAAATAGTGGAAAATTGGTGGCCAGGGCCTTCTCCTCTGGGTGGGCAGAAAGTAGCTCCTTGCAAAATATCTTTTATTTGTATTCTCCATCTTCGTCCAAGAGCCTCTGTGAGAGTGATCTGGAAGGAAACTTTGAATTTAATATATCCTGCAATCGTATTTGTTCATCCAGTGTAGTCTCTGCTCCAAGACCACCCTGATGATTTCAGTTGACATTCTCATATTTGCTAGGCAAAGTTTTATATAATTTATAAAAACATAGGAGGCAACCTTTCAACAGAAATTAGTAAAACCCTGAAATATTAAAGCTCCATTTATTGAAAAGTATTTATTTTTTGAAACTGTTTATATCCTGCATTTTCTCCTAGGAATTCAAGGCAGCCTAAAAAAATCTTTTAGTATGTAATAATTAAAAACATCATCATCAAATACAAAAACAGCAGCAGAAAATAACAGCAGGTAACAAAATATTTAAAATAGTCAAAAACCAGAAAAAAAAATGAAAACTTCAAGTTAAATGACATGCTAAATGCATTCATATAAAGTAAAGTCTTTAGCAGCTTCTTGAAGTTTGTTCATGGGGGAATCAGAGGAGGCTCCCTTGGAAGAGAATTTGAACAGCCTTACATGACCCTCTCCCTAATCCCAGCTGTGTGGGACATACTAGACAGCCCCTAAAGATGATCCTAACATCCCATACATGTAAAGAGATGTTAGGATTCTAACATCTAACCTTCTAACCCTTGTGCCAGCTGGCTATGAGGGTGTGGCCAGCATGGCCCAGCCTTGTCTTCACCTCTGTTCTGCAAATGCAGGTGTGGCAACCCCCCCCCCCTTTCTTCCCACCCTGGTGCCAGAGCTCTCACCAATCAATATCAGGGGGTAGTGCAGTGCCAGCTCTGTACAACATTGGGCTAAAATACAGGAGCACACCTGGAAGGTTTGCAGTGACAGAAGAGGTGTTAAAAATTCCCACTTAGTCCACTTCTGGAGTATGTTGCATGATAAATCCTGCAGATATTTGAGTGAACCCAACTATTGCACAAAGTAAAACTATCACCAAAAGTAGGAGGCAGCAGTAAGTATAAAACGACCATGACAGTGAAAGGTCTGCAAGTTTGGCAATATGGACAGGCTTACTTAGAAAATAAAACTTATCAATAAACAATTGAGTGGTTTCAAGAGTAGGAGTCTATATGTACTTATCCACTCCTGACATGAACTCCTTTTCATCCTATGGAGGAGCTACAACAGAGCCTTTTTGGTCTCTTGGGGAGCGGTACCATGATATTTAGCAAAACCCATTTACTACAGTTGATGCTCATGCTGATGAGAACTAGTTTCCACTGTGTTGAAGATGCGATCTTGTGTCACACATACATACAATTGCAGGAGAAGTAGGAGGAGCTGGAAATGTGGTTTTTGCAGCACGTGCTTTTTCAAATGCTAAGCTATGCACGTGTAGGAAAAAGTAAATGAGCCGAGTTTTGTTCGGTTTTTAATCTCCTTCCGCTCCCTCACAAAAAGTTATGAAAAAGGAGAAGGTGATGGGGAGTGCAGGGGGGAGCTTTGGTGTTGCTTGCTGATGTCCACCCACCTACCATGCAGTGAAGGCAAGTAGCATCCATACCCAGCATGCAACTGAAGGCTGATCCTACTTGTTTCCTTCTCTGTGGGAATTGCACCATTGTCTCCCTAGCCACTGAAGTCCCTCATCTCCTCCTCCTTCCCTCAAACAGCACCTCAGATGTAGCATGCACTGGAATATTTACTTTGGAAAAAATGCAGCATATGAAAAGTCATTATATAAGTGGTAAGAAGAAATCTGGGAAATAATGCTAGAAATAGTGCAATCTGGATAGTCTGGGCTGAGCATCATGTCTAGTGTAGCTACTGCATGTCTGTCTATCCAATCCAGGTGATCATGCGTAAGACTGTAGGGTTAATTTCATTTAGGGTTTTGGTGACAAAACAAGGTCTGCTTTGCATACCAAGAAAGCACATATTTTTAAAGATTGTGGAGTACCATGAACGAGCTCAGTCATGCAGTACCTGCAAGCAGGGGCTGCTAAATAAGCCACAGACCTTTCTTCTGTGATTTGGTTAGAATTATGTGTGAACCAGCAACTCAAGGAAAGAACCCATGGTTTGTTGTTGGGTTTTTTGGCATAAATGTTGGAGCTGTTGCTGGTGATCAGGATAGTTTTGGATCCCATGATGCCGTGCTTTTCCTAATTTGTTCATGCTACATTCCTAGTCCACCTCTTTTTCACCTCTTTCAATGTCAGTGCTCCAATGGTACAGTGAGTAATATTGACACTTTTGCCGGGCAGAGAGAGGGGATGCAAGGTTGAAGCTCAGAGGCAGATATCTGCTATGTCTCATATGTCCTAGGGCCTGCAAAAAACATAGATCATAGATTTATACTTTCAAAGGGTAAAAAGAAACTATGTTTTTGGTACATTTCTCTTTCTGTTGGCCAACTTGTTGTTTATATTGTTCCTTTTAACAGTTCAATTGAGTTTGATCATGGTATTTAACTACTGTTTTAACAGAGTTGTATTTTACTGTACTTACATTTTGATTTTATTTTTAATTATTTATTTTACAAAACCATCACATCCAATATAAGCAGAAAAAGCTGGCAAACATATTGTTGTAATTAAGATTTTTTATTTTTATGTAAGCTACTTTGAGAGGGGTTGGACCTTAAAGGTGCCATTAAAAATATTAATAAGTAAATCATAAAAACATAAAATAACCTTTCTGGATCAGATCACTGCCCATGCAATCCAACATTCTGTTCACACAGTGGCTTCATGGCAGATTAGACACTTGAGGAGTGTTTGTGTTTTGGATGCCTCTGCTGAAATTCAGTTATCAGCTGGATTGCTAAGAGAACCTTTCTAGTGGGGGAGACACTCCAGATAGTTATATCTTAAGTGTGTATCTATACTGTACTGAAACAAATGATGTGATGGATCTCTACAGTTGCTTTGTCAAAGATACAAAATTTTAAAGGGAGGTTAATGTAATGGCCATACTGAATGGCAGATGGCATTTGCTGAAACTGCAGAAGAATCAATGCTATCTCATGATTGTGGTCATAAAGTAATATATAATAATGAAAAGTTATTTGCCTCGTGCCAAAACGAGTTCCTTAGTGATGCATTCTACAATTTAAGAAAGAGTTTGCTCATGAGTAGCCATCCACACATGGCTACTCATGAGCCTCGGCATATGGAGGCATTTGGCTCAGGACCTCAGATGTTGATTGCAGGACAAGAGCAGGAAGATGTGGAAGAAGTGCTTCTTTAAATACTGAAGCTACTCCAAACTGTAGGTGTGTAGGTCAACAACTGTACCATGAATCACATCCTGAAACAATTTGGAAGTTTCAATCTGGGAATCAATCTCTCTCTCTCTCTCTCTCTCTCTGAGAAGCAGATTGATGCATAAATGGGAAAGAACTGAGTTGTGAATTAATGCATATGAAACTGGACAGGAAGTAGGCTGATCTATGCATTGCTGCCTTGGGCATTATTTACTGTTGACAGATCAGTTTGTATATGTATATCTTTCATTCTGTTTTTAAAATGAAACTTAGTTGCTAGTTGCATGTTATTAAACTAGTCATAAAAAAATCACCTTCCTGTTTGTGTCACACACCAACTGATATTCAGAAGCAAACTCTGTCCCATACTGGAAGCACTGTATAGCTATAGTTGGTGTCCATTATTAGATCTTGTGCCAGGAAATTCCATAGCATGTTCTGTGTTAAAAAGTACAGTGGTACCTTGGCTCACGAACTTAATCCGTTGCATGACTCTGGTTGTGACCCAAATTGGTTGTGAGCCAAGCCAAATTTCCCCATAAGGTAAAATGTAAATAAGGTTAATCTGTTCTGTAACCATTTTTTATCATAAAAATTGTCACAAAAAGTGACAAACAACAACAAAGTAACAAAGAACAACAAAGGTCGCACCCAACTTCCTGCCCAAGCAGGATCACAGCCAACTCCCCCCGCTCCCGAGCATGACCGCGATCGTGCCCGTCTTCCCTGCACAAGCGTGACTGCTATCACAGCCACCTACCCACTCGCCCAAGCACGATCACGGCCATCTCCCCCCACCCGAGCACGATCATGGTTGCACTTGGCCGGGAAGACCAGCGCAACCACAATTGTCACCCGATGCGGAGTTCACGACCTGAGGCAATTTTTTTCTGAAATTTCTGTTCGCAACCCGATCTGGTCCTGAACGGAGGCGTTTGTGAGCTGAGGTACCACTGCACTTCTATTTATATGTCCTAGCCATCCCACCACTAAGTGTCAGAACCTATTGTTTTAAGAAAGAGGTAGAAAATCTCCTTCTCCTTCTCCATTGATATTTTTAATGAACCTGTATCATGTCTGCTCTTACCTTCTTTCTAAACCATCCTTGTAAGTTTTCCAGTAAAAACCAGGGGTTGCCGCAACCTTTCATCCTCTTGGTTACTCTTTTTCATCATTTGCAGAGTCTAAAAATCCTAGCTCCAAAAATAAAAAAATAAAAAAATGCTCCTATAGCAGCATTAAAAACCTGACAAATTTATTCTCCCACAATTGAAACATGCTATTATATATATTCAGTTTTCACAGACTTTGATGCTTCCCATATCCTTGGCTTGCATGCCAGAGTACATTCATTTAGTTTAGTGACATTTTCAGTTTAACTGTAAGAAACAGTTTTTGGCCTATTTGCAAGCCTTTTGTTTGAATTTTTCTTGGCTATCAAAACTTCAGCACTGGAATCAGAAATGTAATCTTTGCAGTTTGTTTAATTAATGGTTGTGCATTCTTACACTACCGAACAAATCATTTTTGCACCCCTTTCAATAGATTTAGAAGTATTTTAAGTGACCACCAGCTAGGGTTTTAATCAGATTAACAATTTGTTCAAATAGCTCAATAAGATTTACAGGCACATTAGGTGTTAAACAGAAAGCTTGCAGGTAGGTTAATTCTGCTGATAAAAGTTTGACCTGTACATCCACAGCCAATTTGCCATTCAATCTTATCCTTTTCATAGTGACCTATTAATTCTTTTTCAATGGAAAGGAAAACAAATAAACCAATTTAGTTCTAGATGGCAGTATAGTTAAAATGACTTTAACAGGTTAATGATCAGTGCATGGACAGGAACCTTGAACTTACAAAATTACCAAACCTTGAACTCTAAAAAAAATCAACAAAATTCAGGTTCATAAATGTAATTGCCTGCACTCAAAAGACCCTGCAATTAACTCCCCTACTCAAATGTCACAGTTGTATTAAACGGAGGGTAAAATTAGGTGTGATGTTTATCACGCAGTTATGTTGAGTGACCAGGTTTGAAAAAAATAAAACTGAGTAACCATCGTGGGCCTTAAACATGACTTAAACAAAATAGACATTCAATAAACCAATCTCCTTCTTAGCAGTTAGAGAGTACATGGCAGCAAAAGACTACAAACACAATACATAAATGAAGACAGCACAAAATTGGAGAGTCGTAACCTGGAACTAGGAAGACTGCAATGTGGGTGTCAGTTGTACCTCTCTGGGATTGACTCAAAAGTACTCTCATTGATGCCTTGCCCAACCAGGTGCCTTCCAGATGTGTTGGACTAAAACTTTCATCTGGAAATCTGAGGGGTTGTAGCACATACATTTGGCAGGTCCCAGATAGGGAAACCTGCCTTAGTACTTATATAGCTTGACTCTGTTAAGGAAGACACTGAAAGAAGGGCCTCTGCTGAAAACATTAAAGGATAGAGAATTTGTAATGGCAGCAGATCCAATGTCAGTTTCCTTTGTTACCGATCCCATTTCTTGTCAGATTGAGTCATCAAAATATTTTGCATTTTTTAGATGGAATGTGTCTATTTAGGAAAGTAAATATAGGTCTTTTATTACAAAAGCTCTGCTGTTTGGCTCTGCCAGAAAGATGAGTCTACTCTAATATACTTACAGTCAGTTTCAAATGTGCAAATACAGCCAATCTACCAGCTGTTTTACCTTTGTTCTGTAACTTAACAAATGGAATAAATCATGCTTTGAATCTTTAGAGAGATTTTCCCCAGTGTCTGTAATCCATGCTTCTACAAGGCGCATAATATCCAAGTTCTTTAATAAGACATAAAAAATCACCACACATACATTTTGGGGGAAACAAGCCAGCAATATGCCAAGATGGTATTGATGTTTCACATCTGCCATGGGGACTCTAAGCAGTTGGAGCTAGTCACTGAAGATCTCTCAACTTCTCAGAACAGAATACTCTGAGATAGAAGAAGTTCTACAGCTGTTATTTTATGGGTAATTTGATTCTGCCTGTTTGTAAACCACAGAATTACAGATGGAGAGATTGGGACTGGATTAGGATTTGAACACCTTCATCCTATTAGACTTCTTTCTATCCATAATGCATGTTTTCTCAGTATCAAAAACCTTATTTCTAAATCTAGTGAAGAAATGCAGAGGTCTGCCAGCTTTAAATGAGAAGGGATTTGTATCCTAAAGGACAAAAATCTGATTTCCACTTTCCCTGAAGGGTTTCTTTCCCTACAAAACAATTTACATTTTTCTGCCTCTTTCTTAGAATTTCCTCCCCCCCCCCTCCCCCCTTTAGCTATTGGTCTGCAGCCTCCAAGCTGTCTGCATGTTCTGACCTGAAAAATGGATTGGAAAGGTTACAGCACAGTGTCTTTTACAGAAGAGCAGGAATCCAGAGAGGCAGTTAAACCTCTGGAGAGGTCATTATACAATGCAAGGTAGAATGGTCACTCCCTCTTCTCAGTTTCCTTAGAACTAAAGAGCAAGAGAACCCCTGACATACCTTGAAATTTCTAATTTTCTTCGTTTGATTACCCCACTCAAAATAAGTTTCTTTTCCAACAAATAGCTCAGTTGGGAGCCATTCCAGGAGAGTACCCTTCAGCTAAGCAATTACATAATTATCTTTCATTGCTAAAAAAAAGGGGGGGGAGTGAGATACAAGCATAAAATACAATAAAGTAACACTGCACATATAACGAAACAGGTGAGAAGCTTAAGAGGTAAATAGGATTTAGTAAATAAAAGAGGAAAATTCAGTCAAAAGTCTGGGGAAACAACAGGAATTCAGTTGGTAGCAAAAGCTTGTAAGAACTGACACTGCCCATATATGATGGAAGGGAGTTCCATAGGGTACGCATATCTTGGGTTAGAATTAAATTGCCCTCTCCTGGCAAAAGAAAGGTGAAGAAAATGAAATGATGGCAATCTAGCTACGAGGAGGGACCCATCTGCCATGTGTGGAGAAGGGAATGCCATGGCATGGTACACACAGCCCTGAAATCACCTTGGCCCAGTCTGAGTGCCAAACACCAATTAATTAGATTGGTAAATCCAAAGGCAGCATCTACACCAGTCACCACCAAAAATCCCCTACGGCTAGCCAGCAAAGGGGTGGGCTTTCCCCATCTTTTTTTAGCATGAAATTTTTATCTTCTTTTGAAATGGTTAAGAAAACTTTGAAAATTAAATTATACATGATATCCTAAGAAATAAACTCTCTATAATCCTTAAATCTATCACTGGTGTGCTTATGGGATTACACTGTCTAAGCAAAGAATGAAAACATGTTAACCATATTCTTGATATGCTTTGTGGACTTGAGTATTAGTATTAGTATTCCATCCATATCCTTTATAGTTCTCTTTCTCTTCAGTTTATGCTCACAACAGCCCCGTGAGACTGTAATACTGGCCCAGGTGAATTTCATGGCCATGTGGTAATGAGGGCTCTTATTTCCCAAGTTCCAGTGCAATACTCTAACCACTAACCACTAATCAGTTACAACTCACTGATTCTTTGTAACACTTGGTTGTCTTTTTATCAAATAAACTAGAAAGTATGAAGGGATGGCTTTAATTAAATTCTTGTTCATATGAACCAGTTCTTCATCCTAGTGATACAGAATGGGGAGCGTGAGCTGTTGGCATTAAGAACTTAAACCTTAAATGTATATGTTTAGAAGTAATTTCCCTAATTTCACACCAGTGTAGTCACTTCTGATACTGAAAGTGTTTTTATGAGTTTAAGCAAGGCATGTACTTCACATCAAATCCTGTCTCTGCCTACTTTTCACTTCTTTCAGTTGGACTAGAAATAGACTGAAGTATGTTAAAGGAATCTGCTATTACTGCTGTTACTGCTACTATCTTGCACTGGATGGGTAGCTAAAGCATGGATTCCGGCAGGCAAGACGTCAAAATACCAGCCAATGCAGAAGGAAGAGAAGCCAAAAAAGGCACTTTTGCTTTCCCAAAGTCCAAGTGCTTTTGGGAAGCACACCAAAATCTTAAACAGGATCACTGATACCAGTCTACCCTTTATAAAACAAAACAAGTTCTGGAACTTCTGACATCGATTCAAATAATCAGGCTATGACAGTCTGACCTGGTGTCCTCCCACATTCTCCTGATTAGTGATTATCATGGCTTAGACAGATGGGAGTTGTGCTAATAAAGTGTGTTACTCAGTAATGAATCAAATAAAACCCTCTACTTCCCCCTTTTGGAAAAGATGAATAGCAACTTGAAATATACTAATTCACATTCATTTCATTCCAACACAATAACTTGTAAGGAGAAAGGTTTAGAATATCATCATGCCACTTCTGGTCCATGATTTGATTAAATGGATAGGCTATAGTATAGCATCCTGCATTCTGGCATGGATGGATGGATGGGGAAACATGACTAAAATATGATGTGATCAACCCAGTGAAAGATTAACCTTGTGAAAGTCTCTGTCCTGTGCTACCTGTTCTTTGCATGTGTGTAAACAGTCTGACTATTATACCAAAAGCACTCCCCTTTGATTCTAGTTCCATTCTGAACTGTGAGATTATGCAGGAAAGCCTAAGAATATGGTTGTTGCCGTTTTGTCTGTGAAAGGGCATGGAAGTATCCATGATATGTTCTTTTCCATGTGAACTTGTTATTCTATCATTACAAGCATAGCAATAATGCTGCCCTATAACACAAGGACTGGGCCTTGGCTGAACTTGCATTCAACAATGTGGAAGGATGGATGAGAAAGAGCCAATGTTTGTGATGCAATGTTCATTGTTTTCGGACACACTGTCATGAGACCAAGATGTGCTGCAATTAGTCAATGTGCACCCGGAATTATGGTTTCAGTGTGTATTCCGCATGTTTTAAAGTGACAGGGAAACTATAGTGTAGTCTTTTGCATGGTGATCGTCTCTAGTAATCTTTTTCAGATGCTTCATCATCAGGAATGCTCTGAAACACATCATGAGTGAAGGATATAATCAAAATCATAATAATCATAATAATAAACATTGCAGTCATTTGGCATGAAGCAATGGAAATTCAGGAGTGAGAATTCATGGTCTTCAGTTTCTAAATTGGATAGAACATTTTCCACAAATTAGTTATCACTTATGAGGGTTTAAAGTGCAACGAGGTTCCAATAAAGCATTCCATAAAATGGGGAAGGATATATCTTGTCAATTTTCATAGATGGCCATATGCTGTAATCAGATTTGCGTGAATAAAAATGGAAACCAAGCCAGGATAATATTGTATATGGCATTGGTGGCAGTCTTGATTTATGACTTGAAAAGGAATTAAAGCATTATTTATTTCTGTCTGATCTCTCCCCAACTCAATACCTCAAGTCTACAAAATCTAGGAACAACTTCCTCTCCACTCTTGCCATGCTTTCCTGAGGTAATGTAGAGTTTGATCCATAACATGGTGGACAGAAATGTTATGAACTGGAGAGGGCTTGTGTGTTTTTCCTGAGAATGAACATGGTGAGAGGCCAGCTCTTTGTGGAGTTCGTTAAAGGATAAAAACAAGCAGTTTCCTCACTGGAAAAATGTTAGATTATCATGCCACAGCAAAATCCCTAATTTGGCATGATTCTTATTCCATGGATTACTTTGTCTAATTATTTATCCAGCCCTGATCACCGATTCCTTACTGTAGGAATGTCTGGGCTTTTCTTCCACTAGTACAGTTGAAAGCGGGAGCAAAGCCTAAGTGGAAACATTTTCAAAGAATGCCAACATTTTTGGGAAAAATAATTTTGGAACAGTAAAAAATGTAAAACCTTGGTTGCTTTTGTGCAGTCAGCTCTGTGGTTTTTGCGATGCATTCACACAGTGGCTGCAGTCACACAGCGCAACAGCGCAACAAGCAACCCGGTGTGGTTACCACAGTTTTTCTACCATGATCTACCCAACAGAGAATCAAATGGTTTCTACTTCATCATGATTTCCATCTTCCCCACTCAGTCCTCACATGGTATCCCATCAACCACTGCACCTGAATTAAATTCCAAGGATCACCACTCTCTGCTTCCGTCACTTGCCTCTTGCTTATTGGTCCACTCAGAGAGTTGCCACTCTTTCCAGGGGACTGTGTGGTAGTTTCATACCAGGACTTTGAAAATCATAATCCTGAGTTCAGACAACACAACAAGCCACAGTGGTGCAGAGAAACCATAGAACAAATCAATGTTTCTTATCATGGTTTCTAAAGACCAAATGCACAGTGGTAAAATACCACAACTGGGTCCAGACAACACAACAGACCAACAATGGTTAAAAAAAAAAAACCCCAAAACAAAACCCTACCATGCCTTGTTGTGTTGTCTGAACCCAGCCAGTGACTCAGTGACTGAGTTGGCATGACAGAACAATCTATCAGGCGTGACAAGCAACAGTGAGTTGTTGCGTTATGCAAACCTTTACTGTTTCCTGCAAGGTGGCTTATTCCAGGGCAACAAGCTAACCCATGTTGATAACCTATGACTTGTACAAAAAGTTGTTGCACCCATGATGGGCTGCCATGTCATCCAAATCCACAGCAAGCAACCCTATCATGGACTCCAGGAATTGGTCATTGAGCCACTTGGCAAGAACAGCAAAACCCTCTTGGGCACTTTGAAAGGGCCCTCAGTGGCCAGCAAGCTGCAATCTGTGAGGAAATCATGGTTAAAGGGAGAAGAAAAGCTACAAACACACAAAAGTGCTTTCAGTCGTGGTGGGAGGGGCCAGCAGACAAGCTGGTCCTGCCATGGAGTTCCCTGGGGCACATAGAAGGATTGGGGTGAAGGAGCAGGTGAAAAATGCATGGTGAGCTCTACTGTTTATCAGGGACATGGTGGGTTATTTGCACAACAACCAGTCCAGCCTGGCTTATTGCCAGGGAGATTGTCATAATGTGTGAATTCATTCACTGTAAAGTGGAACTATCCCACTGTAACCCTAAGCTGCTTTCTCACATTATACCTTGGAGTACACATGCAAATGAAATGGGATAGGATAGAAAGGGTGGAAATACCTTGGCTACCTCGGTACAGTTTTAAAGAGGTTATGAATGTCTGATCAGAACACTTGGAGCCCTGAAACCTGTATTTCCTTTCATCTGCCTTTCAGTATTCATGAGCTGCAAAACCAATATGATTATGATTTCCATTTCCCCAAAGTGTATTTAATTTCTCTTTACTATTGTCCTATTGCCCAATCCTGAACCACCTTTCATCTGCCTTCATCCCCACCCCCAGCATCTTTTCATGTTCTGGCCATTATGCATTGCTTTCTTAAATAAAATATTCCTGGTAGGCTCTTATATCAAAATCTCCTTAGCCTCTTGACATGGAGCTTATGAAGAAATTGGTGTGCATTAGCAGCTTAAAAGTAACTTCATTCCAGAGCTGGAATCTGCAGTACTGAGCATGAATGAGTGGGGCTGCCAAGAATGGCGCTCTTGCTTGTGCTTTTCCTTAAGGCTTTGCCTTCAGGCTACACTGCTGTTTAAAAGGAGTTATATCTTTCTGCTAGTTTAGGAGAGGGAAAAGGTCTTAATTTCTTGTATTTATGGGAATATGCATACATATATATGGGAATCATTCATGTGTTCTCAGGGCTATACACACCAGCTTAAAAGTAATATAATAATTTCCTATAATTTTGTTTTATAAGCTTGGGCTGATTTTCCAACTACATCCATATCTGGAGAGACAGAAACTTGCCACAGTAATCCATGCTTTGTAACCTCTTGTTTGGATTACTGTGATGCATTCTGTGTGGGGCTGCCTTTGAAAATGCTCCAGAAGCTTTAACTGATCCAAAACAGGGCAGCGTGGCTCTTAAGGGGACTGTCCCTGAAATCATATTGCGCCAGTTCTCTTTCAGCTGCACTGGATGCCAGATGAAGTCCAGGCCCATTTCAAAGTGCTGCTATGCACATTTAAACAGCCTGGGGACAAATTATCTGAAGGAATGTCTCATCCCATATGTACCCACCTGGGCCCTGAGATCATCCTTTGGGATCCTTTGGGGACCTTCTTCGCCTCCTAATGAAGCAAGGGGGTTTTGACCAGGAGAAGGGCCTTTTCCATTATGACACCACATCTTTGGACTAAGCTTCCTGGTGCCTACTCTTTTCTTTCCAGGGCAGGTGAAAGCCTTTTTCTTTCCCAGGCATTTTAATAATTAGTGCTACTTTTAACACTGCTTTTTATCATTATTGCCACTGTCCTGTATATTAATACAACTATCGCTGCCATGGGTTTGCTGCCATTATTATTACTGTTTTACTGTTTTTATATATTTTTGGTTTTACTCTGATTTGGTTTTTCTGTTCCATTGTTGATACATTTAACTTTGTAAACCATCCAATAATAATAATAATAATAATAATAATAATAATAATAATAATAATAATAATAATAAATCTAGTGAACTATTTTGCCTTTTTTCCATGAAAAGTTTTTTCTTTATGTTTTTTCTAATAAAAAATAGAGGAAGCAAGGAGAACATCCTTGAGCATGTGCCTCCATTCGACTTTCTGGAACCTTTTTAACTCCTCAGCATCCACTCCATCATTCCACCCACTGTTCAAACCGTTCAAGAGGGTACCCCAACCCTCAGTGGAGCATTTTCAGGAGGCAGCTGTAAGGTGGAGGAAGCAGAAAAGACAGTTTATACAAGACCTGTTATACAAGCCTGGTACTGGATCCAATCCATAGTGTTGAAAGAGGCAAAGCTGATTGTGTGATGAAAACAAGTTAAATCAAATTTTCGCAGGTTGTAAAAAGAGCAAATGTTAATCTAATTAGGAGAAATGATCAGGTAGATATTTGGTGAATGTGTGAGTAGAATGGGCAGGTTGGGGTAAGTCTAATGAATCAGGACTTAGTATCAGGGAATGAAATAGATTTATTCAGATTTGTTTCAGGATTCTATACTTTGATATTTTTTCCTGAGGAATTTGGGCCACCCAAAGGCCAATGTGGGAAAAAAAGGGGAAGCTTAAATTTTAACCACCTCTAACTGTCCAGGATATATTACAAATAGTCTAGCTCAGCTCAAGTAAATTACAGATTAGCTAGCTCTGGTTTCCAGTTACCTAACCTGGGCCTTTTTGTTTGATCAGAGCTCTCCAGAGAACTGGAAAATAGTTTCTAAACTTGACTTATCTCCCTAAGCCACAAGCACTTCCTAAAACAAATGAGGCTCATAGAAGGTTAGAACTCTCTTGTAGATTTCCAGCCTAACCACTTTTTCATCCCACTAGTCAAGTTTTATAATGTCCTAAAAATATTTGGGTTTTGCTGAAGAGTTTTTCCAGTTGGTAAAGACATCAGTAATACCCTTTTGCATTTCAGAGTATTACACTAATATGGGGAGGGCAAAGCAGCCTTGAGAAAATAATTCTACCATCCACAAATATTTTGAACCACACACAAAAGCATCCTGATCCTCTGAATCTGGTTTTCCACATAATACATTTTTTGCTGGCTACTTTTTAATCAGATTCTATTATTTCTTTATATACATATACCAAAAATGGCACTCATGATGGCCCAATCATAGACAAACAAAACACTATTAAAACTGTAGGAAAATGAATAAATTAAACAACAGTTAAATGCATGACAACTGGAGAATAAAACCACACAGTACCCGACAGACTTGCTTACATTCCAAAGCTTGCTTGAACAAAAATGGTTTTCCCTGCTGGCAGGAGGACATCCATGAACTCCATGGCTTCGGAGAAGCCTGCTGAATTTGTCTTCTCATGGATTGCTATGAAGCATGCTTCCAAAAGCAACAATACTAAAAAGGGGCCTTTCCCAAGACCTGAAGACCTGGGCAGGCTTGTATGGGAGAAAGTGTTCAGACAGCCTGGTCCCAAACTGTATGGTGATTCAGGTAGACATGCAGCTGCCAAAAGAAGGTTTTATTTATTTGTTTATCTGCCACCCAATGTATGACCCTCCAAATGATTGAGTGTGGAGTCAGCTTGAGCCAATTTCCAGTTTGGAATTAAAGAATGAAAAAAGAAAAGAAGGTACACACTTGCCTGAAACAATACTACCTTTTCAATGCTGAATGGGATATGAGAAATTTGACAATAATCCTGAAAGGAATGGGACTTTTCCTTGTTTAAGAATAATTATTTTTTACAAAAATATGTTCTTTAACTCATCCAAAGTCATTGCGGTTTGCCTTGTCCTAGTTACTTTGATTATTTTTTTCTACCAAAATGGTTGCATGACATTATGTGACCTGACCACATGAAAACATCAGGCAATCATTATCTATAGCTTTTTTCTTTTGTTTTCATCATTTGATCCAATGATTTGATTTTTTGTTATTGTTTTACTGAATGTAGACATTTGGCTTGGTAAAAGATAATCATGAGAAATTCCCTTGTGATGTTCACGCAATCAAATAAAATGTCATCCCAAAATTATACAACCTTTTAATTTGATTTTAATGTTTTGATTACTCTCTGCATCTCAATTTATTTGGTGAAACAGTTGGTTTTTTGAGAGTGCTTAACAGCAATGTGGGAAGGTTCAGGTTAACCTTCTGTAGTACATTCAGTCACAATCAGCAGTCTGATTGTCAGAATTTTTTCCCCTAAGAAAGAGTACCTGATTCTCTTTCTATTGAGAATATATGGTGAAAACTATGGAACTGACCAGAGGGACAATTAAATCTAAATTCCTAATACATTCACTAAATACATTCAGATTCTCCTCACTAAGGTCTTCTGTAATTTGCAGAACTCTCTTTTGTGGAAATCAGGCTGAAATTAGAGCTACAATTTTTTTAAAAAATTCTCATAGATCAAAATCAGATGCTTTCCAAACACATTTTGGATGAGACAAGATGTCTAGGGACACTGTTGTAGTAGGAGAAGACAATTTATCATTAAAACATGAAAGGTTCCAGTCAATACTAACCAGATGTAAATTTAAAATGAAAAAAGGGGCTGTCAGTTCCTTGATTCATTTTTCTCTCCTTCAAGTCTACCTTAATTCATAGTTAGGGGTGAAGTACAGATTTGTTTGATGCTGGAAAACAATATCAGGAAAGTTATGTTTCACATAATAAATCTTTGTAATTGTTAAAGAAATGTTAATTGTTTTAAATGAATCTTAAAACAGCAAGTCATCTTTGGTATATTTTGTGATTTGAGATGCTCCAAAATATTCCCCAGAATTAGGGCTCACTTTATCATAGAAAGAGAGATAATAAAAATTCAGTTGTTCAAATGCACAGTTTGTCAATGTTGATGGCTGCAATGTCAAATCCACACAAAATTGCTATTTGTGTAATCTGAGATGCTGCTATAAATCCTACATGCTGGGTGAGGAATGATGAAAGTTGTAGGACTTTTTTCTACTTAATTATGCATAAGATTGTGCACTAAGTAAGCTAAGTTTTCTCAGATAAAGATTGTTAAAAATAAGTTTGCAACTGACATCAATACCAACCAAATTGCTAAATGCAATTCTGCATTATGGTGTTTCTCATCACCAACAATCCTGAATCTTAGGAATTTTGAGGATCGATTAAGTAAAATTATTGACTTTAATAATTAGTAATTCAACTGCAAAAAATATTTTCATGATATGTCATGTATATCTAGCCTTTCTCAAGGTTAGAAAGAGGGTACTAGAGTGAACAGAGCAGTGATGGGAGAGGCCAGGATTCATTTTATCATTCGGTTTTTTCAGTTCTGCTATTTTCCATCTCCATCATTGCAACCTCTTTAAAATGAACTCAGAAGCTCATAACATAATAATATTAATAATAATAGTAGTAGTAGTAGTAATATAAACTGAACCTCTTTGAGTGGTTTACATAGCAGTTTACAAAAAAATCATACATTCAGGTAAAACATAAAAAAATTAAAACATTTTAAAACAGCTGATAAAAACAGACAATAAGAATGAATAACAAAAGATTGATTCTGAGGAATACCCTGGACAATCAATTAAGTCTTTAAAAGCCTCTGAAAAAAGGTTGTCTTAACCCAGTGCTGAAAAGATAACAGATTTGACACTAGCAGTGAAGAGGTTGTTCCATAGATGGTGGGCTACCACTGAGAAAGCCCTCCCCAGCTGCCATCTTCCACACTTCTCCCAGGGCTGGGGGAAGGCCCCTGAAGCTGAGCATAGTGTCTGAGTAGGTTGTGAGTGGGAGGGGAGCTCTGATAGATATTGTAGCCCTGAGCTGTGTAAGGTTTTATATGTCAAAACCAGCACCTTGAGAATTGGGCCCTGAAGCATACAGGCAGCCAATGCAAGCAGGCCAGAATGGGGAGGTGAAAACTGCATCCATCACTGCTCCCAGCCTGTGAGTAGCAGCCCTGCAGATGTGAGCACTTCGATGCTTCCAAGCACAGAAGATGGATGGCAATCCTACCGTTAGTACCCTTAGTTATGTATTGGTGACTGGCCAAATTTATGTAATACAATCCTAATCTGACATTGAGTTTGAACCTTTCAGAGTAGTCTTCAGGTTACAATAGGCAGGTGTGATGAGAGTTTAAGCCCAGGGTGGCTCTGGATCTTCCAAGCAAGAGCATGTCTTTTGGATGCTCATAGGAAGTGGGGTAAGTTGCCCTTTGCTGCCAAAAGGCTTCAGAGGGTTGAGTTTTGATGGCAGACACTTTCCAGTGCACAGCATTAGAATTCTTAAAGTGGTGGTGAGCTGAAGTCATCTTTATCCTTTTCAAAAGATTATTTGTAGGGCCAAAGGAGCATCCATCTCTGCTCAAAGGGTCATATTTTTGGAAAACTGGCATTTGAGAATATGTCCTCATCTCTTTGGTGGTAGAATTGGAAGAACAGGGCACTGGCCTTTAGAGATGCATGCCCTTGAAGCTGAATATCTTCCAACCAAGATGTCTCTTTCCCACAAAGAGGATCAGAAGGTATCACCTTGTGCCAACAGTATATATTCATAGTTATTGATGAACACACATTCCCTCTCAGAGAGATAGAGAGAGAGAGATGTCTAATGAATATAAGCAGGACACCAATTTACACCATCCCACTCAGATGGCTGTCCAGTTTCTTTGAATGGGTCTAGTGTGGGAGAGGGCATGTCCTCTCCAGTCAACTGGTTCCACTGTCCATTTCATTGGTGTTGTTTTAATATAATGTCTCAATTAGTCCCTCCACCCTCTTTACAACCACAATGTACCATTTTGTAGTGAGTAAACAGTTCTATCACTTCTATTACATCTTCTTCGATTTAAAATTTAATACAATAACTGGAATTTCTATTTAATGAAAGTACTGTTTATTTTTATGCTAATAAACAGCTCAGGCATTTTCCCAGTGTTTCTTACTGGTAATTCCTTGGGTTTTAATGAGGGAAAATGTTCTCCTGTTATTTCAAACCCTTTGTATAGAAACCAAAGTTAGAACTAGTTCCTTCTTTCTGCAATCATCCCCAAACCTCAAAACCACGATGATTAAGTTGCTTCTCACCCACTTTGCACATCTAGAGGAATACCAAAATGAAAACCAAAGGAATTTCCTGTCCTTTACATCACTTTATTTCTGCATTCACACACAAAGAAGAAAAACAACAAAAGCATTTACAGCTCAAGCCCCTGACTGACTTTTTAAATCCCTTAAAGGGGGAAGAAAGAAATATGTGAAGAAAATTAGCAGGGTGCAATCTGTATCCAGGTGTGTATCATTTCTGTGGCATTTGGGCTTACATAAATGTACATAACTAACTTGTTATGTTTACTGTGTTTCAAAATGACAACATGTATTTCTCCAGTCTTGGGCTGCGGGTTCCATAAAGTGACTTATAAAAGTTTCTGAGTCTGAGCTCATATGTAGCTCTTCTGAATTACCTCTGTGAAATGGTACTGAGTTCAGGTACTCAACACATGATTATGCAAGAAAGTACAAAAAGAGTCAGATATATATGGAGCCATCAATATGCCTGATTCCACCCATTCCCCAAATTGTTATGGTTCCAAAAGGTAGGGCTGTGATTCTGGAAATTACTGCAGTAATTGCTATGCATGCTCATGTTTGGTTTCCACTCAGCAGCTCTTTCTTGCAATGATGGGCTGTGTGAAATTGTGTAAGTAAAGTATAATAGCAGCACAATACACATGAACAGGGCGTAAGACACACATTAAAGACTGAGGGCAAAATGAGATACACATCACATTTTTTGCCTGGACATCAATGAAGTTGTATTATGCTGTGTTGGCTAGTTTTAATAGCCAGCATGAGGACCCAAATTGGGCTGGGACTAGTGTATGTGGGGAACTTTGCTAATCCCAATGGAAACTTTCTGCCTATTAAGAATAGTAAGCATGGAGTAACAAGATTCTGATTGGGAGTATGGTGGGGGAAACCATTAAGACCTCTTCCCCTAGTCCATACCACTGTCCTAATCCAACTTGAATATTTTTTCTTATTAATATTGTGAATAATTGTGAATAATGTCACATCCAGTTTGGACTTAAAATACATCATTGATAAGAGAAGTTGCATCGTGCAGTCAGAAACAGTTAACGTTTAATACAGCTGGATCTGATTTAAAGTCAGAGGCTGAACCTATTTTCCAATAAGCACTTAGCGATTCCATTATGATATCATTTGTAAAGATCTAGCTAAGGCAGTTCAGCAATGTTCTTATACGTTAAGTTATAATAATTGAAACAGAATTATATAAACAGTATATTTTTGCTCATTTTCATTCTGACAGTTAGTACACACAAGCTTAAGTCTTCAGCATTCCCTGATCTTTCTTCTTTTACTGAACAGTACTTACTAACAAACTTGGAACTATGAAATGTCTCTGTCCACCAGTTTAAATGCCCACCAGCTTCTGGACAAGAAAACTGTGGCATAGCTGATCCCAAGTCCTAAAGATTGTCAGTGAGTTCCTCAGCCAGTGCTTTGGTAATTCTACTGGTGGTGCATTATCAGATTCTTTATTATCAGGCACAAAGGGAAAACATTTACTTCTTGTACAGATGAAAGTATAGAATGCAAAGGATTCCAATATGTGCCACAGGCTATGCTTGTGCTGTGCTGTTTTGTTTTTTTAAACAGGATTTTATTACAGTATTTGCCACATCATACAGTGACTCTGAGTGAGTTCACACATATTTCATGTGGTAGCACCCATGTAATTGCATTCATAGAATGTCAGTGGGTTTTGGCTTGCCTGTGCTTTCATGACAAAGTAGAATGTGAACTGTACCCACACATGAATTATATGTGATTGCTACAGTCACAACGGTCTTTGAGGTGAGGGGCAGAAATGCCAGCATTGTGGGATTCTCATTAGTCATAAAAACTTGGCCGTCAGTGCTTTGCTTGCTGGTGACTCAGTGTTGGTAAGGCCCTTCATCCATTTCAGCCTTTCTGCTCAGCTTTAGAGGAGCTATCCATGTGCTGAATTCCATTCCCTGAACAGGTTCACAACCATGGAGCACCATGGACAGCTCCTGCATTAAAGATGAGAGGAGAAGCTGCAATGGGTGAGAAGCCCCAGAGGAGTTGCCAGCCCCCCCGCCCCCTGACTGCTTCTTATGGTGTGAAGCACAAGACATTCAGAGATGAATGCAGCAGATTACGGTCAGTTAGAGATCTGGGTCCAGATCCAAAAAGGTCTGACTGGGAATAGTTTGTGCATCAGCATCCAATTTCCAGCAATTTCCCCTCTCACTGTATGTCCCTTTGCGATAATCCACACCATTCTGCAGAATCACCCAACCTTTCAACCTTTTCTTTCGAAGTGCAATGGAAAATGATCCAGTTCTCTAAAGGAGAATGTCTCTGCCCTGGAATCTTTCCCACTGTGCAGTTGTTGATAAAGGGCCTGTTGGCATTCCAGCAGGAGTTGTTTCCCAGGTCTTTTTTGCATTCCCATGTCTTCTGGAATAATTTCCATAGGAAGTTGATAGTCAATCACCCTGTTGGGGTGGGGTTGGAAACTCAGTCTCTGAGGTCTTCCTCATCTGTCTCCCGTTCTTTATCACTCCTGTACCAGAATCCTTAAGGACACACATATATATTTCCTAGGTAATCACTGCTGCCATTCTTCTTCTAATGGCACCACACCCAAGTAACAAGTTCAAAATGCAGAAACAAATCACAGCTGCATCATCAATTGCTCACTGCTGCTCCAAATAATTTCTTTTCATTTCTCAGTCTCATGACCCAAACTACTTTCTCATCCAGTTGCTTCCAACAATAACACTCCAGAACTGAGTTGAGACGTGTAAAAATATTCCTTTCATTTTCACAGACATTTTTGCTTTTCTGTAGGCTCAGATATCTGGGCTATGTTTGACACTTTTTGCAGATCGGAAACATAATTTTATGTATTTTAAAACTTTTTTTAACTGGTCCTGAAATGTGTAAGTTTAAAACCACATCATGTTATCTGTTGGACAGTACATAAGTAGCATAAATACTATTGTGAACCACAAATGCATGCATGTTATAATATGGAAGCAGTCCTAAACTGTTGAAATGATGGGCTATTGCCATGCACTCTGATCTGAAAGTGAGATAAGCTACAACAGCTTTCTCATTGGAAGAAAGTAGGCTATAATCTGAAATGCAGAATTAAAAAGAGTTGAGAAAGGAACTGTTTTCTGAATTTTCTAATACTGCATTTTACCCGGTGCATCTGGTTTGTGTGAAAACAAACTGAAACTTAACATTTTCCAAAATAACATTTTCTAACCCACTACAGAGCTGACATCTTAGTTTGAGATGTCATAAGATGCTGGATTCATGCAAGTATCTCTATCTGTTCAGTACACAGTAGTAACACTTGTTTTGGTTTGAATCCATGGTTCCTGCTGATCTATTATTTTAATATGTTCAACTTGTAGGCCACTTTGGAGACTCCAATTGCAAAATAGGACATAAATAAAGCAACCACCACCACCACCATCTTAATCCCTCATCTTTTATACATAGCTTGGACAAAGCGTTTTTCAGTGGATATCTGTCTTACGGAATAATCTTGAGTTAATGTCTTTCTTACTGATGACAATATTGGTGATTGGGTCTGTACAAACCATAAAAATGGATTTTTAACCTCTTAAACTCAAAAGTTTTTGAAAACAGAGAGGAGATTTTGCTCTGTTGAAGTTCCTGGCAAGCATTTGTTTGATACTTTCTCATTGTTGTTTACATTTCTAATCATGCACATATGCAAAATAGCCATGCTTCTCATACCTTCTCCTTCTGTGTTGAGTTCCAAAGGAATCATTACTGGATGGGCAGGAGACAGCTCTTGCTATATTTTACACTGCTAATGAGCATGTTTATACAGATATGTCACCAGCATGTCAGACAGGAATTTCAGCATGGATTAGTTTACTGACCTTGTATTTGTGTTCATGGGTAAGCAGCCTGATTCAGTGTAGGATGTAATTAGGAAAACAGTGAACAGCTTTCTCCATTATGTTTCTTTGGTTATCAAGCTACTAACATTGAAACAGGGCTGTAACACTGTAACAAACAAGTAATATTGTAAAATAGAAGTATTACTACATACATAGGCTCTAAGAGTCATTCCTCCATTTGCCTCCCTTTCCTGCCAATTAATTAACATCATCTTGTGAGATAGCACTACTTCATTTCTCTGAGCATTAATAAGGAATAAATATTGTTTTTCACTTGTCAAACCCCAACTGGAATTGCATTTTAAAAAAGCAATGTAAAAGTTATTTATGATCTAAAAAAGAATTCTAAGATTGTTGATTGTTCCTTGTGGCAAAACATGTCTTGTAAAGAGTCTAGAGCTGAACTGGACAATTTAGTGGAAATCCTCAAATATCCAGCTAAGGAAGTTCCTTCAAAACAAATATTTGGGAATTATTATTTTTAGTGACTGCATGAAACTAGAGTGTTTGGGAGATTTGATCTTCAGATTCATTTGCATGGGAAATATGCTATTTATTTAAAGTCTGTTGGAATTGTGCTGACCAAGTCCAGACATGTAATAAATGTTCTTGTTTTGTTTGGAAAGATTACCACCAGTTCCTTTTCTAAGTATGAAGTAGCTCTGTTAGTTCCTTCTTAAATGGCTCTGTGTGATGCAATATTTAACATCACCACATGGGCAGACACAGTATTCATTCTTGAACTGGTAAAGCTATTACCTACAAATAAATGACCAGCATTTTATACATAACTCTTCAGTTCACAAATTCAGATATGCTGTCACTGTTCAATGAATCAATATCTACAGCTTCCAATAAATGATTCTTGAAAGAAATCAGTTGTCCACCCCTGCTTTCTGCCATGTATTCATACGTTTCAGAAATAAAGATGATCTTGTCTCTTCACCCTCTACCACAACTTTGGCAATGTATTTGCACAGTATGAGGATGTCCTGCTACAATTCTGAAAAGTAAGCTGAACATTCCAAAAGTTTTCCTATGTATGTCATAAACCTTCCATTTGTCCATTGTAAAAACGAGCACTGACTTTTTCCTCATTTCAGGTTCAGGGAGAGATGCCTGATTCTTAAAACAGCTTGTAACAGGCTCAGTTGGAACAGCAGTGCAGAATCATGGAATTAAAAAGAAAACACATGTAACTTTGATTTACTGAGATGAATAAATTAAACAGAACATTCTAAATGGTTCTAACAGCTACTTGGATACATGGCCAGCTAACACACCATTCCTATGCATATATGAACAGCTTTTGCCAGGGGTTCCAAAACCATTTTTATTATGGAAACCTGTTATCCAGTCAGGTACTTTGATGAGTATCTATCCTAAAATGCTATTTCTACATATATTCAACAAAAGCATTAAAGTACACCAGAAAGCAGAATTTCTTCCTTTTTTCAATTATTTCTGTGCCAGTTTCTGGCATAAAAATAAAAATAATAAAAAAATAGAAATTGAATCAGAAAGTTCATCTCTCCATCTAACTATCCCCCCACCCCAGCACACAAATTCATAGTTGCATTATTTGGTCATATAAAACAGAGAATTATAAACTATCTCTCTATTTGTGAGAAAAACATCTGGTTCTTCATTCAATAACCTCAGAGATTTAGGAAGAAGAAAAAAATAATGTGAAAAAGAGGATATAATTGTATATGAAGAAATGGACGGTGAATAATTCATGAATCTCCTTTCAAATTCAGTCTTTAAAATAATCTTCCATGAGAGAAAGAACATGTGGGCCAGCTGGCTCACAGATGACCAGAGGCTTGTGATATGCTACTTGGAAGAGATTTTAATTAAGATTTAATTTTTAACATGTTCTCCTGGTTTTTAGAATCTAAATCACACATGGGATTCATTTAAATAAAATAAAATAATAATAAATAGTAATCATAGCTATACCATATGCATATAGGGCTTGATCAAAAGCCAAGTACCATTGCGCTGGGGAAAATCTTGCTTAATTGGAATGAATAAATGTAAGCCACAGTGGAACAAGATTGTCACCCAATAGACATCCAACTCTTTATGTTGAAGGCGTTTCGTGTTTGAACTGTGATGCTTATATTTTTGTACAGTGCTAAGGAATGTTTATTAATTGAATACACCTGGTTTTATGGGAGATACTAAGAGGTTGGACTTGTATATATGACAAAAACTATCATAGTGTTTGCCTTTAAACAGATTTGTCAGTCTGAAAAACAACAAATGGCTGCTTGCTGGTGTTTCTTCATTTGTTCATTCATACATCCGTTCCTGATATCTGTGCAGATGTATTCTAGACAGAAAACAAGAGTGGACTGAGAAGCCCATCTGTAACACATGGGCATTCCGCATTCATGGTATTTAGCACAATTTGAGAATAAGCCTACTGCACTTTCAGATCAGAGCTTTTGTACAGGGAGTATGGGGAACAATACTTTAAGGAAATATGTGTGGTTTTGCAGTATTTTTTTCATGCTGTGTGTATCCTGTGTAACATATATCCCCTCAATATATGTGGGTTGTATCCTGAAGAAAATTAGATTAAATCCTATTGAAGACTGAATGGAGTTAAGTAGTCAAATGAAGTAAAGGATTTCATCCAGGATTGTGGTGCTACTTACCAGAGGATCATCCTATTGACTCAAGGGTGAGGGAAGCAATTGTACTTTTTTGATACCTATATCTTATTATTCTTTCTTATGAAGACATAGATTCATGATTTCAAATCTAAGTTCACAACTTGGAAATAATATCCTTCATGTTTGGAATCTAAGGAGCTGCTGAAGCTCCCCCTTTTCTCACAAAGAAAACACTCTAATATAATACCACTTTTTTGCCTTCCCTCAATTTCTGAAATAATTTGCATTGTAACATAGGCATATATGCTGAAGAAATAGTAAAGTTCTCCAGAACAAGCAAAATTACTTGCATAGTTCTTAGGATTCTGGCTCATATTTGGAAAAACTCAATAACATTTCTTGAAGCAAATATGCTTTTGGTTTTAAGTTCCTTTCCATCATTATTGGAATTAAAATGGACACTCCTAACTTTTTCAGAATGTCTATTCATGATTAAAGTCTACCAACAGTCTGCCATGCCAGCCAACAGTATCCAAAATGAATTTAATTCCACAAATATGGTTTCATTTCTTTTTGGTAAAAAAGGTTGGTTTGGCTAGAAAACTCTCTTCTAATGGGCAAAGGGATTAATTTCCCCACACAGGCACACACTGCATACACACTACTTAGTTTTTGAGCCTGCAGCAAACATGTCTAGACATACGCAAAGCTCTTCTCCAAATAGTTTCTTCCTATCCTCAAAACAGGACTTTGACTAAAAAAAAAAAGATTTTTTTAGTCCTTTCTCTTGGCTTTGTTCAAATCCATTTTACGTTTTTTTCCTGCTCCAGCCCAGTTTTTAATTTTGTTTTGGCAAAATATATGGAAATTTCTCCATTTACTTTACAGAATTTTGGACTGTGGCATTTTATTTAGTAAAATATAGTAGCAGTCAAGTGACTTACTCTGATTTGCACATAAAGAAAACGTAAGCTTTGAAATTCTAACAGCTATCTTTCAATGGCAATAGATCATCTTGTACAAAGGGACATGATTAGATGACGTTGCCAACAAACCTTTCAAGGGTCACTTGTGGGGAAGGACTTTCCATATTTGACAAATTCCTGACTGATACATTAGAGTTACACTCAACTTCCATGCAAGTTGTTCTTGCCTTGAGAGAACTTTCTTCAGAGTGCCCCACTCCATCTTTTGCTAGGAAGAATAAATAAACTGCAGCTACATCAACTTAAAAAAAACAACAAAACCTCTCCAAAAACATCCTTATGAATCTATTATTAAAGATCTCTGTTTTACTGATTTGCTGCTATCTTTTTATTTCCCCCTAGAGTTTCAGTGTTTATCCAGGTAAGAATCTGATATTCCAAGTACCTTTTTGTAAGGTACAGTATGTCAAGCATTATTTAGACTAGGGATTTCTGGAATTGTATTACAAATGTGGAGAATAGTAGATATACATATTTGCTAGTATAATGTCTAGTTTTTTCTAAGGCTTATTTGAGGGTATCTCTTGTGATAGATATCCTGTTTTCAGTGTGACACATTTTCATATGTAAAATTAACTTTATGGGAAAATCCAGATTTAAAAATTGGCAGGAAAATGTTTGTTTGGCTGACTTGGACGAATAGACTGATTTTTACTGTGGCTCAGCCTGTCTGACCTGAGGATAATTTTCTACCATTTTCTGCTTTGCCTGCTAAATATATGTTTTGTCCAATACTGGAGCTGGATAAGAGTATCTTTTTTTCATGGGCTAAATGTGCATTTAGAAACATCATCGCAATATGAAATTTAATTTCCAGGAGGCATATTTGAATGAATCTGCAGCCAGGTCTTTATCATTCCCTAGGCTACAAAAATATAACCTGTAAATGTCAGAGAAATCTCAGGAAACGTTTTCTGTAAGGTCATCATGCTCTTTTTTTGCTATGGGGTTGATTTTCGAAGAGTTTCAGCTATGGAAATTCTGGATTGCCTGATCTTGATATGGAGCTCTTTCATATATCTGCTATGGTAGAGGAAAGAGTGTTCCACCTGTCTGCATTCCATCTGCTACCTGGGATACATTGTAAGAATCATGGTGGTGGTGAAGGACGGGACTCTAGTATGCCCCCCCCCCCCGCTGCTGCCATAGGCATGGGAAAGAAACTCTTTGGGTTTTTACTTTAAGTTGCGAATGTGTTACTCAGACATTATTGTTAAGATGCACTGACTGTATTTTTATGAATATTGCGAGCTGCCTTGCCAGGAACATTTTGGTGGAAAGGCAACATAGAAATCAGCCATGAAATATCATAGCTTCTCTTGGGGTTACGTGTCACCCTTAGAAAACTGTAAATGTCTGAAAATTCAACTAGAACATGATAAGCAGGAACGGTAACCTGTGTGCCTATTTATGTGATGCTTAATTTTTATCCCAATAAATGTAAGCCATGGCTGGATGAGTACATACTTTCTGCCGTTGTTCCCTTATGAAAGTTTAGATGACGAGGGAGTATGAGATGCCTTACTGCTAAATCAAGCTAACATGCCTACTCGTATGCCACTCGCTAGACATGGGGAATGTAATATGTGCATCAACCTGGATGGTGACATCAACTGCTTAGAGATTTTCCAGGAAATCAACCATGCTCTATGCATAGATACTATTTGAATTTTTCATATACCATAAATGGTTGGTATTATCAGAAGCAAGGGAGGTCCGCTAGCTCAAAGGATGGGATAATACTTGCTCCTCTTCCCCATTGGAGCGAAGCATTCATGGAGTGGAGAATTCAGGCAAAGTGGCCAATCTAGTCCTTGATTGACCTGCAAAGTACAACCCTTCTTGTAATTAATGCTGCAAGTTTTCTCCCACGACATTTAATGTGTAAAGAATCTATAAAGATAAATCAGTCAGGCCAACACAGAGAGAGAGAGAGAATGAGAAAGAGAAAGAGAGAGAGATTTACTTGATTTAGTTTATACCTCATTTTTTAACAAAAGAAAGAGCTTGAGCTCATGCTCACTAAGCCTATTGGCTTATGGATTTGTTACACTATATTTTTCCTTGTTTATTTCTTTGTTTCTTTGTTCATTTGCTTCAGATGAACAAGGTTAAATGTGCACAACTTATTCATCAAGGGTGAAAATCCAAGCAGCCTTTTCAGACTGGCATGACATGATGGCTTCTGGAAGCTATTAAAGCAAAAATTACCAGTAAGTTCTCCAGACACACACACGCACACACACCAACCAGGGGCCTTCTTGTTTTACTCCTTAGTGCTTATCTCCCTGGTTGTGTCATATTTGCTTATAAAGAGTTTTTACTGAAATGAATTTATTTGTAAGGATGGAGGCAATATATTTACTAAATTCCCCTGCCTGCATTTCAGCAATAAATGCACTACATTTTGCCTCATCTAGGTAACTCTGCCTTGGAAAATAGAATCGAAGATATTGTGAGAAAGAAAAAGTCTGAATACCAGAAAACCAGAGCTGTATATTTCTTTTAATGGACATAACAGCAAACAACATGCTTTGCTACAAACAAGTAGATTTGCTGCTCAAGAAGCCAATGCCAAAACTATTTCAGAGGAAACAGATGCCAGGCTTCTAAACTAATCTTAAAACATGTAGCCATTACATACTGCAGTTCATTCAAAGATTGTGGATAGGAAGGAGGACTCCTTAATAAGGCAGGAGTCTTATTATGTTTTACCATGTTGTCAAAGACTAGAAAATTCAGAGTAGTCATCAAGATTGAGAGTAGCCAGTGTTGGGTTAGACTGCAAACAATAACAGCCAAAAGGGAACATGTTGTATCAACAGCTGCTTGGCTTGTTGTCCTGATTTTTTTAAAAAAAATTTACTCCCTTCCCTTCCTCTTTATCTCAGCTTTTTTCCAGAAAGAAGCTAGTAACCATATCTCATGCATTCTCTTTACATTCATGCACCCAACTTTAAGAGGTGCTTGAAGTTAAACTGTGTTAGATAGACTTTTTCAATGAATTTTATGAAGTCTAAAGTAAATTGATTTTGACTTTTTTCCAAAGTGGCTCTAGTCTGTGTTTATTACCTCTAATGTGAAATACTATGTTAACACACTTGCTTTATATATAAGTCACACCAGGATTTCCAGAAGCCGGGAGTCTTGCTTTACATAGTCCTTTATTTGAATTGCTATCAGAGGACAATCTCTGTTTGAAGAGCTCTCCTGTTCAAGTCCCATTTAAAGTCATGGAACTATAAGTCAGGGTAGGGCCTCAAAGCTGCCTGAAGTCTGTTGTAAGAGTGAGCAGGAGAGATGTTAGTCTTTCATGCTGAGGTGAGATGTTTCCATGCAAATGCTAGCTCTTAGTATCCATATCCATGCATTAGCATATGCAAGTATTATCAGACTGGTCCCCTCCTCTCCTCTCCTCTCCTCTCCTCTCCTCTCCTCTCCTCTCCTCTCCTTTTTTCCTGATGTATTTGCTAATATATTTCCTCCTTTCAGGCAAAGCACAAGTGTGCTTTGTTGAGTTTTTAGATAATCAATATAAAAAACTGCTTGGGTCTGACATCTGTACTGGGTTAAGGAAGTGAAATGAACCTTGTGGGCCCATCCTGTATTATTTTGTTACGTTCTGTATATTGAAATTGTGTTTCTTAGCCTGTCTTTTTGACTAGGTTCTTCCATTGGGGTGGGAAACCTGGGCCCAAGTGTTGTATGTGGCCCTTGGCCTAATTTACAATGCAGCCCATATTATTCGGTTCTCCAGATGTTGTGGGGCTGCTCTAAACCACTCCTCTGTGGCTCCTCCTAAGGAGAGAAAGAGAAAGGGAAGAGGCAATGCCACTCAGAGAGGAAGAAACATGCAACCCTATGCTACAGATTCTACCCACATTTGGCTCTGGTTCTGTGATTGCTGACTGAGTCAATCAACCCAGGAGTCAATCAACCTTCAAAGCAAATAGTGTCCCCACTGGTAGGAAAGAACACCTTCCTTCACAGATTTGCTTTATGGTTTAAATGCTGATATTGTTAATATTTTTTCAAGCATGCTATCCTATGTTTAATAATCAAAAGGTGGCATGCAAATAAAAAAGAAATTTAATGACTGAAATTCAGAGAGGCACATATGAACAGATACGCACCAATTTTCTCTTCTGACAAGAAAGCCTTGTCTCTCCTGAAGTCTGGAGTTCCATTGGGAAGGGTTTTTAAAGGGAAGCAGAAGTCTGCATCCTTGTATGCATCGAATACTGCCACAACACTCTGCATCCCAGTCAAAAATCTAGCCCAGCTCCTATCCTTTGTAATGCTAGGATTCCAAAGCCTGATCTGTCTCTAAGAATTCGCCTATCATCACCACCCACCCCTATCATCACCAGCAGCAGCTGTTTTAACAGGGAGGAAGCAGAATGCTGAATATTGAAATTGCGTACCTCAGAGCATGGGAACAAGGTATTAGTTAGATGTTGTACCAACAAGTCTTTTACCTAGCAGGGGCACCTGTCCTCTTTTTCCATCTGGAAAACATTTCTTGCCTTCAAGAAATATCATAATGTTCATTTCTCAGGTTGGTTGCACAAGGACACAAAAAAAAAAATGCAGCAAAGGAGATGCAAAAAATAAAAAGGAAGGAAGGAAGGAGAAAAAAGAAGAAGAAAAGAAAAAAGAAAGAAACCAAACCACTGCTCTGGCAGACATCCACTTAGCCTCTTCATAAAAACCTCTAGAGAAAAATATAGGCAGCTTGTTCTAATTTCCAGCCATTTTGTGGTGCAACTTTAAACTATTATTACTTGTGTTGCCTGATCGGCCCTGATCTTCTTTCTTCTACAGCAGTCTTGAGATTTTGGAAATCACTATCATGTCCTTCCTTTAATCTCTCCTTGCCCTGTCTTCCTGTGTGAAGGGTTTTTCCCCCTGTAGACTTGCCTAATAAAGCTGTAAATGGCTTGCATCCAATATAGTTTAGAAGCCTCTTTGTAGTCTACAGTCCATTGTCATCTTTGAGACTGTACAGGAGTGTCTTGTTATCATCAGTGCAATTTGTGAACCAGACTTGTATGTAAGAGAAACATTCTTAGTAGCTGATCCTACATAAATCTAACCACCTTTCCTTCAATATTTGCAAGCATTCTAAGACCACATCATCAATGGATCATTCCATGACCATTCCTTTCAATGGTGCATACTGGTACATACCAATTTGGATTTTTTTTAATAGCAGGAACTATTAAGAGAGAACTAACATGTTTGCAGTTCATGTGGTTAATATAATAATACAAGTCACTGCAGCAATATTTAAGAAGTGATGTTATAGCAGAATTACAGCTGAGATTTAATTTTATAGTTATCTTTTTATGTCCTCCATTTAACTGTTATCTGCCCAGATTTAGTAGATATACAGCTAACACATTTGAGACTAAATGGGGTGACATGCATTCTAAACTCTTTACCATTTTTGCCACCCTTCAGTAGGTCCTTTTAACTTCTAGCATCTGTCTGTAGGATCTTCATTAAAAAACAGAGCTAAACAGACCACCTTTGGTAGATATGGAGCCCATATATTATTTCTGCACTTTTAAAATTCCTTCTGTATAAACACAAGAAAGAGAACCTGTCAAGTACTGGACAGATGGAAGTTAATACATATCCAATCTATCAGCTCCTAGTGCAGTAAAAGGCAAATGAAGTACATCCCTGGGGCCTAGAAACTTATTACTATATTTTGATAGCAAGTTACAGTTTGAGGTTAGTTAACATTTGTTTCTCAGAAGTGGAACTCTCTGTAATACTCAAAGCATTTGGGTCATACTAACAGGACAGACTAAGTTAAGATCTTCTTAGTCATTGATAGTTTCTTTCTCAGCTTAAGGAGCTTTGTAATTGTTATTCCACAAAAGGCATGGGCCACTGGGGCTTACAGAATGAAAGAAAATCAGATGTCATTTGACCCCATTATTATAATAATGACCCCATTATTTGTTCATGTACTGTATGAACCTGACAATGGAATGTGTTTATTAGCATTATTCATACTGAAACAAATGCAAACTGCAAGTTTTTTTCAGCAACTTAATGAGTTGATAATGCTGCATTGAACAATCAAAGCCTACTGGGCACATATCTTAATATTTTCGTTATAACTAGAAATTGTCACTCTTTTAACCAGTCAACCAAGTGGCATTTACACAGTCAACATAAAGGCAGCTGAAGTCACTGTTATTGCAACATAAACTCCTTTGGTTTCCTTCCCTAAACTGCCTCACTAGCCTTCTAAAATCCTTTAACTGTAAACTATCTCCTGTCAGACTTATACAGATGGACTTCCAAAGAGCTTTTTCCAAGTCTGTCATCAAATGAGTCAATGCAGCAGTCATGGAATAAGAGGAGATGGCTGCCCTCTTATGGATCATTAAGTGGTTAAAGAACAGGAAGCAGGCAGTATGCAGTGAAGGGAAACAAGCCATGGAGTTGCCCAAGTACCTGTACTAGAACTGGTACTCTTTAAGGGAAAAGTCCTATGTGTGCTTAAACAGAAATAAATCTTGCAACTCCCAACACTTCTTGGAATGCTGGAAACTGTAGGACATTTTTCTGTCTAAGTATGCATAGCACTGTACCCTGGCTTTATTTTTAACCATCAGGGAGCCATGTTTATCTACCATACCAAGTTATTTGAGATGGGAAAGACCCAAGCAGACTGTGGAAGAATTCTAAAATAACATTTCTAAACTGGATGAATGGACAGCACATTGGCACAAGAGATTTACTAATAAGGGTGAGACAGAGAAGAGAATTAGGAGATAAAAAATTGGAGCAGAAGTACTTAAGTAAGCATCCATGCTCAAAATACCATTCTCCCCACTCTGCTATTGATGGGGAGCAAACAATGAAGGGAACTGTTGCTTTTATACCTTGCCTGTGATTTCTGGAAGGATCTGGTTGACCACTATTGGAATTGGAATGCCAGAAGAACCTTTAGTCCACTCTACCCAGTTCCTTCTTACGATTTTATGGTCCTGGGCACTCATGTAAGGCCATTTTGAACTGTGTCTCCTTAAGCTACTTCTATATAGCTTGACATCCCAGGATTTTCAAGCAGTGGGAATTCAACAACAACAACAACAACAACAACAACAACAACAACAACAAGGAAACCTGTTGGAAGCAATATAAAACCACATAAAACTGTGAATACCTTAATAACATTACCACACAAGCAATAAAACAACACAGTGTAATTGTGTGATGCTATCAGTTTTTCAAGCAGTCTGTCTTTTTTCAGTCACACTTATTTGCTTACTACAGTCTATTGGTTAGTTTTATTAAGAAGGCACTAGAGCTGCAGACAGATAAAAGGTTCCGACAATGTGTGTTATGGTTAGCATTAGTAGCTGGACTAGAATGTGTTGCTCGATATACTATACCATACTATAAGAATTGTTGTATGTGACCAGTAAAATCTATACAGAGAAATGCAGTCATGTCCTACAAGCTTTTGTTGTTGTTGCTTTTAAAAGTAGCATATATTCATTTTTGTTTGAAATGACTGTTAAGAATTTTATTTCAGACAATTCTAGGAAAACTGTCCAGGATATTTACTAGGGGAAAATTATTTTGATAGTCTGAAATATTATAAACTTTCCTTTCTCCAATTTCGTTTTGGATAAATCTAGTTAGCTAACCACATATTACAATAAAGATCTGGGAAAAAATGTGGCTTTTTTTGAAACTAAAACTGATGCACTTTAAAAGGGTGGGAAGAAATAAAATTAACTTTTGCTTGGAAGTGATGAGCTTGAAGAGGAGGAGGAGGAGGAGGAGGAGGAAGAAGAGGAGTTGGAGGAGAAAGGGGTATAATGGTATAATATATACCATGCTCTTTAAGGGACTAAAATATATCAGATGCTGGCCAATTTGGCACCAGAATGACTGAAGCTGAATTGACTCTTTAAAAGAGAGTAGTGCAGAGCAGAGCAACAAATTATTCTTGTTTGCATCTCCCTGACTAAATTAATGAAACAAAGGTCAGAAAAACTGTGCTAGACTAACATTCATACTGATCGTATATAGAATACTTTGAAAGTGAAATCTCGTATCATTTGCAAAATGTTCCATGTGAGCCAAAATTAATGAATTGGAGTATATGGAGAGTCATTTAGTCAAGAATTATAACATTGGAAAGCACTATGATCAAATCCGTGGCAATGATGTAGGGGTCATTCTACATGAACTGTGCCTGCCATTCAGATGTTTTACTAGATGTCTCAATGCTTTAATAGTGAATGTTTCATCCATCAGATGGCTATTACTGAAGAGCTGGACCTCTAAGCATGTCCACAAATCCTTTCTGCAGAAATCAGCAGCAGGAGGAGGAAGGGAAAAAACTTCTAGTAGATTTGAACTTTTTATTAAGTCCGATCCAATCAGTGTTAAGTTAAGCCAGTCGATAACTAAAGACCAATAAAATAATATTGTGGTAGTTAGAAAATGAAGGGTGTGGAGGCCGCAGACAAACCACATCCCGGCAATCAGGGTAGCCTCTATGCTCTGTTGGCTGCTTGAAGCCTATCATGTTCTGAGGAAGCTTCTCTGTTGTCTAAAAGCATTTGTCCAGCTCATGCCATCTGATGACCGCAACATTTACTTCAAGAACTCTGACAGTGGGACTGGGTAGATTTTGTAGTTAACATGGATGGGGCTATATCTTTACTTTCCAGCTATCTGTTTTGCTTGTTGTTAGAGAGAAGCTTTTGGCTCTGACATCAGTCAGAGTCACGCTCATGTTCAGGAATCTCTCAGGCATGTGCTTTGACTTTTCAGGAACAGGCTTTCTGAGAAAATTCCCCAAATTTCCATTTTAGAACTGGCACTATATTAAGCTCCATCCTTACAGAAGTTAATCATTGTTTATAAATATAATACACTATGATGGAGGGCTATTTTAAAATACTTTTTTCTTGCTGTGTAAGTTTTCCAAGTTTGATTCTATCAACCCGGGTGTGTTAGTAGAATATTCTTAATGGATTTAGACTATGTTGTTCCAGGACTTAAATTTTTGGAAGATATTGTGCATGATAATATGTTACCACTGCCTACCCAATGGGTAGTTAACCATTACTTGTCCTTAACTATATAACTGTTTAGTAATAGACATCTATATTTTTAGAAAGCAGGTATTCCAGCATGGAGATACATAAACACAGAGTCCAGAGAAAGCTGCTGTTTCATTGCACTGATGATCTCTGGGGAAGAGACATCCCACACCCAGAATTAAGGGAACTATGTGCTAATACTTGTGCTAGGGCAAAGCTTATAAAGAAAACATGAAGAATGCCTTATGGAGCAAATAAGCACTGCAGAAGCAAAGTTAATGCCTCAGCACTGTTTTTCAATGTCAGAAATGTACCCATTTCTTAGAACTGAGCTACTTCAGCCTAGAAGTTCTTCATTATTCCATTATGCTTCCCTCTGGGATTGTACTACCATCTGGTTTAATCTATTATTCTAGGTACTTCTAAGTGTTAGGCTTACATTTTTTCTACATGCATATACAGGCACAATTATATGTACAATTATTTTAAAGGTAGAATGCACATATTTTTTTTTCCTAGGAGCTGGTGTTCATGAGAATCTCATTTTCGTCAGTTAGGGAAAAAGTTACCTTTGTAAGGTTTCCAGCATGAGCAGATAAAAGCTCACTAGCAAATGTTGAACTTGGTACTATTATGCAATTAAATAATAATTATTTTCTCTCCAATATGGTGTCCTTGCATGGTATTCTGAGTCTTTCTTTTTTATTACTTTTTTTTTGCAGATGTTCTTTCTGAAGCTACCTTTTTAGCATCATCATGCAGTTCCTTTTCTCACAGTAGTTGCTAGTTGCTGGTTTGAACCAGACTGCAACATTACTATTGAATTTATTTGTGCAAGAGAATGCAAGTTTTCTGTCAAGTCTGACTACTCTGGTAGTGTCAGCTGAGTTTTGAAAATGCAAAATTAAAAAAAATTGAGATGTGCAAACACACACACACTATCTATATGTAGTAAAAATGAAAACCAAGGTGAACTTTCTAGGAGATATAGAAATTTATACTTAAGCTTTCTTAACTTTCTTTATTAGTTAAACTTTCTTAGTTCAAATCAACATTCCCAGACCCCATGGAAGAGATTTATTCACTGTATTTTCTTTTTCCCTTGTTTACATGCTATGTACACTTATTTTTATCTGGCAAATACTGGAGTGTCACCCAAAGTGCTGTGTGCTAATTTACACATGCTGAATGGCTCTTCAGAGGCCTGTATCTCACCTTGCTAGAAACAGAGCAAGCGATCCCAAAACTTTGGGGAATTCAGACATCGAGACCTGGCTTGCATTGCAGTGCAAAACCTGATGCTTGCCATGGGGTGGGGGTGGGGATCCTGAAAAGCCTACAATGAAACTAAGAGCCCCTGTGAAACCCAAACATATTTGAACCATAGCCTATAAGTTGTGATTAATATACCTCCTGTCTAAAAAACTTGATTGCCCTCTGCTAAAACTGTAGCCTCATCCGTGTTCTAGACAATCCTTTTGGATTGTAAATTAGCCCACAGAAAGTTGAACTGCTGCTTAAGGTAAAATCACTCTTTCTCCATCATTTATAAAGTTGATTAAATATTTGTATGGATGTATGAATCTATTGACTCCCTGGAGGAAAATAAGCAAACCACCAAAAAGAACTTTTGGTACATTGGATTAAACTTTTTCAACAAAAGGGGAAAAAATAAAGAACCAGTTGCTAACCTACTTCTGTTCAGAAGTAGCATGTAGGTGGTTTGTATATGTGGGAATAGGTGGGTTTGAAAGTTATTGGGTACGTGCAATGTTGCTTAGTAGACAGACATTTTTCTTGTCATTGTTCAAACCTCGATATCAGCAAATGGTTAACCACATTCATTCCAAAAATGTGAAAAAAAAAAAAGTAACCCGCAAAAACCTGTATATTTTTTCAGTGTGAACAATCTGTGTTGTAGTAAAGGATCGTGATATAAAGAGCAGGGTGGGTGGGAGAGAGAAATGAATAAAATAAAGCAAAACATTTTAAAAAAATGCTAGTATAAGTTGAGGAATTTTCACCGCAATGCTGAAATAGCATGTGTTGTCTTTGTTATAGACCCAAACTGTTCTTGGGTTGAAACAAGGCCATCACTAACAAGATATTTGGCCAGGGAGAAAACATCAGTAATGAGCAAGGCGAATGTAGGGGTTTTGATGCTGCAATTGATTCTAGGCAATAGGTCGTGTATCTGGAGAAAGAGAAATACAATTCCCACAACACCGCCAACACACACAACATGCTATAGTACATGTCCAAATGTTGAAATCTTAACCACACAGCTGATGTATATGAACAGAAAACATATTCGTCTGTGGGCAGAGGAAATGATAAACTGGCAGATAAGGGAATGCAAACTGAATGGCACAAGGCATTCTGCACCATTTATGATTATTCATATGACATTTTTATTTGCTGAGAGACAGATTGATTACAGGCTGCCTCATTGGTTGGCACAAAGTAGAGCCAGCCCTGCACTAGTTCGGAATGTGCTTGGTGTATTATAACATTCTCAAGAGCTACAATTTGTACATGTGCAGGCTGAATCCTCATTTTTCATCTTTTTTTCCACAGGACATCTTGACCTGTATTCTTCCCTTACTTGATTTATTCACCTTTAGATGGAATTGAAGCCTTGCAAGTTTTTTAAAAATGGGATTTTTTCCCTGGTACTATAATAATAGTAGCAACAGTACTTGTTTTCTATACCAAGTTTTATTCTTGGGAGTTTTTCTTACTGGGGAGGTGATTTATGGTCAATCAAAATGATCATGCTGAATAGGAATTTGGACAGAGCTGGAAGGCCTATTGTTCAAAGACCACTTGGCAGATAATCTACCAAATGGGCACTTATGAATCTCACCAGTGGGCACTTGTGTTTCTGCAAACCACATATCTTCTCTGTTTAGGTAGGTCTAAATGTTTCACTTGGTTTTTATTTTAAATGTATTGGATATATTTATATCCCACCTTTTTCCTCCTAGGAACTTGGTGTACCTTGCATCATGCCCTTCGTCTCCATTGTATCTTCCCAAGTTCTCTGTGAAGTACAGTAGTCTGAGTGAGAATCAGTGACTGGCCCCAGATCACCTAGGGAGCTTCATGGCTAGTTGTCATGCTGTTCTATTTGCTTGACAAGTACATTAACCTCAGTGGGATGTGAGTTGGAAGGAAAGTAGGTATCTGCCCTAAGCTTTTGAAGTCTGAATGGCTCACCTGATGGAGCCTCACCTTCCTTTTCTCTTCCTGAAGTCATGGCGGCTGATGTTATAGAGCCCAGCTCTTTCTCTATGGTGGTCTCTCAAGCTACTAACAGGAAAGGAGTTACTAGCATGCCTGAGTAGAGTGACCATATTAGTTAATGGCAAATACCATGGAAACAGAAGATAACATCTTATTTTGAGACCAACACCAATAAAAAATGGCTCTTAATCTGGTATTAACTGCTGAAGTCAAACTGCAAAGTCCTGAGATATTAATTCATTACTTTATATAAAGCCCTCCACCTGAATAATTCCCCACCTTCTTGGAGTGATTTGTTCTTAATCACTGAATTTCATAACTTAAGTTAGCATATTTGCCTAAAATCATTAAGCAAAAATCTGTGCAGCTACAGTTTCTCTTACCTCTTCTACTTTTTGTGGGGTAGGAAAGAACAATTGTTCCACTATCTCCATATAGTTGTATTTTAACATATTAAATTTTGCTCACATCTTCCTTGCTAGACCTCTGTAGAAGCCTTCATGCTACTCATTCTGAAGCCAGCGCTTTTTGTTCCAGCAAGTCCATGTGGAGCTAGTGCACATCCGTGCTACATATTTGCAGTTCTATTTTAAATGAAGCAAACCATGTGCATAAAATGTTCTGGCCTGGTCCCACATATTGGAATGAAGTGGCAATTCTCCATTATTAGTTTCTTTTTCTATAGTGCAATATTGTTATTGACCCAGCAATTGGCACAAGCACTAATGTCCGGTGGTGCAGGGGAAAGTGAGCAACCAATGCTGTTGCAATATACTCTGTGTTACAGATGCATTCTAGACATAAGTGTAAACTTGATTTGTTTATGGAATCACCCGTTGACATAGCAGCAATCTCACACTGTGGTGAGTTGCTTTGTTAGTGTGGCTTGTGGTGACACTGGCAACACCAACAATTGCACAAGGCTAGATAAAGTCAGTGGAAATATTGACTCAGGATATAAACTGATAGTCAGATGGGTTCGATGCAAAAAGTCTCCTTGTATGATACAGGGATATCAATGCTCATGTAACGTCTCCAGAGTTGGCAACTTCTGCAGTCATTAGATGTTTCTACCTAGAAATGTGGTATTCTTATTCATTCTATTACAAAATTCAAAAATATTTTCTGCTGACTTGTTTATCCTGCTATTTCCATTTCTATTTCTCTATTTTTCCCTGCAAAATGCCAAACCAAAGCAAGATTAAATTCAGATTTTCAAGCTGTATCTTTGAATTTTTGTCAAGTAGCTCAGAAACCAGTCCAAGATTGCCCTAAGATATTTTAGTGTCCATTGTAGACACTTACGCAGGGGTCTTCATCTCCAACCAATGCTATCCAGCATTGCCTAAGATGAGAGATCATAGGAGTTCCACTCCAGTAATATCTGGAGGTCCAGACATTCCCTATTCCCATAGCAAAGCAAAGGCAGTTCCTCCTAACTAGGATGAAACTCAGGAAGTATGTATGTGCAGTGAGAGGAGGCATGTGCATGGATCAGATTTTTCTGTTTCCTTCTGGGTTATCTCTAATGATATTCCAGATCCACTGTCCAAGGCAGCTGCTTCATCCTGCTTCATGACAAGGTGGCCTTTGATTCAGCTTGGGAAAAACTTCCAAAATTATTATTTTGGAAGTATTATACTGAAATCTGACTTCTTTCACAAGGCTGCCATGTGACCAGTCAGTACTTCCTACTCATCTGCTGCCGAAGTTCCATTTTCAGCTTCTAACACTAGAACACTGAAACCTGGAGATATTATATAGACGGATCAAATTTTCTAAATGAGAAATATGCTTTTTATGATAACTGATACTTTATTTAAATATTGTTTTGTGCTGGGATTTGAATATAGCACTAATAAAGCACTTCAAAATACTTTATAAAAGGGAAATTTTTGTTGTCCTTTCTCAAATTGTAGAGGCAACATACTGAAAATACTTCCATAAAGGTTGTAACCCTAAACACATGAAGAACTGAGAAGTTATTTCTGAATGTGTGTGTGTTTGTGTGTGGAGCAAGTGAAGGAAAACTTACACTTGTCTTGTCCAATTAAGTCCAATAATGCAAGATCAGCATCTGTGGCTCTTTCTCAACATGTATGTTCAATGAAAATGGCAAAACCTTCCCAGTGCAATTACTTAAGATGAATAAACCATTTGTGTTTGCCTTTCCCACTGGATGTTGGTGTGAGAAATGATTAAACAGGAAAACAAGCAAATATATTCTCCAGGCTTACTTTCCCATCTGCATCAGGCACACTTCAGGGCCAGAAGAATTATCCCTGGCTAAAAGGGAAAGTTTTGTACGAGCCCCTTGCTAACAACATTGGCAGCCTTCTCTTCATGCCTTGTAATGCTGCAGGCAAGATCTAAATTTTCTAGGGAGTTGAACTCAAAAAGAAAAGAAAAAGTCAGTGAAACTTCTGACATATATTTAAAATGTGCATTCATTCCACGCCATCCCAAAGGCATGAAGTGGGGCAGGGAAAGGGGAAGTAAAGTGGAAAAATGGATCAACATGTTGAACACACTTCATTTGTTCAGTCCAGCATCGAGATGGAGGGCTGAGCTAAGCCAAAGAAGCTACCTGTTTAATAAGATCCATTGGAAATGCACTTAGCACCCAAAAGGACATCATGTTAATTCTGTGTCAAGCAACAACATCTTGTTTTTTCTTTCTTACTGTGCGGTAGGTGCAGGGTACTCCAGCCCAGATGATGAAAGGTCCATTGCCACCCTTGCTGAGGTCCCCACTGCACTACACCTATTCTAAAATAAAAACAGGGGAAAAGATGTACCTGCTAGACAAAGGCTTAACGTGTTGTTTGACCCTGAGTTAAGCCATTATTACTATTCATTTCTGTTACATTTCTAACCTGCCTTGTCTTTAAAGCAGCCCAAGTGGTGTATGTGATTCCCCTTCTCTATCTAACCCAGTGAGGTAAAAACCCAAAGTCTCCCAGTGAGGTTCATGACCAAAATGGGATTTGAACCCAGGTCTCCAAGGTTCTAGTCAAACACACTAACCACTACACTATACTGGCTCTCAGGTAAGCAAGAAGGTACATGAACAACAGGTACAGGGAAGGAATGCATCACAGCAACCAGTTCCACCCTCACTCTATGCATTTCTTTCTACAGCCGAATTATACAAGTTCAGCTAAGGGCTCACTTTACTTGGCTATTAAAAGTCCACATCACATGTGGAAACTGAATCAGCCAAGTAACACTTTGTACTCAGGGCAGGCTGGATTTTGGTCCAAGAAACAGTAGCAGTCCTTCACTGTATCACTTTTGCATATTAAGATTCATAATTTCCCCTTCATATTTTAGAAACCTCAGCCAAGGATTGAGTCTGTCGATCCAATTAAAGTCCTGGTATAAAGTTACCAAAATGTGCAAGGTTTTTTTAAAAATAGCTCTGTAGTGTTTTTCATTTGCTACATAATAGTATATAGTGTGTGCTTTGAATTTTCTCTTTGGTGCTTTTCATTTTAAGCCAAATCATCAGCTTATAGAAGCCAAAACAAACCGATGGAATTAATGCAGCAAGCCCAAATACATCATTTCTGTGATTGAAGACTGGAATTTGTTTCCTTACACGTGCATCTGTCTCGCTGTATATGTGTGCACTCATTTTCTATTTTGGATAACTTTAATAAAAATTGCTTTTCCTGTCTATTCCAATGCTGCTCCGTTAGCCATTCAAAGTACTGCCAAAGGAGGCAGTGAAAGATCAGAAGGTGAAGACTTGGGTTTCTGTGTTGTGTGAATCAGAAGGTTATCTGTGCTTCCAAATGTCTGTTTTGTAAGGTATGTTGACCGAGGCTGCTCTTAAGCACAAGAACACATGTGGCTTTCATGGCAATTCATTTTAATACAACCATCTTTGTATATCTGAAAAGCTGATATCCAAGCAAATTAATGCCCTTCAATGTCACAAATTCTGCTCTCTGAAGAGTGTATTCACCAGCATCCTCTGAAATTAATGTTTTGTTTCTAAAAAGTTATATCCAACCGACAAAATATTGGTGTAGTTTGACATACACGATGACTACTCAGCAGCCAGGAAAGTCTTCTCTGTTCTGAATTTTATTTAATACTTTATTTTTTTGCCCATGTTAAAAATAAAATAAAAGGGGAAAATGGGAACTGGCAGGCTATCAATCAGGTCATATCTTATTCCAAGAAATCCTGAACTCATTGGCAGCTGTTTGCTGCCTCCTTGAATTGCTGGTATGGCCCTTTAGGACTGTGGCCTGCTGTAAGAGTTAGATACAGCCTCCATTTGCTAATGGCTAGAAGCAAAGCTGGCAACTTTTTGACCTATACACACATCAGGTGATTTTTAAAAAGATCATGGGCATTCTCACAGAATGACTTCCATGGGAGGTGTAGCTAGTCGTAAAGGACAGGTAACAGAATCTCACAGCGTGTTGTAGAGGTAAGAGCAGCAGGAAGAGAATGATATAAATTGCTTTGTATTCATATGAAACAAAGTATGATATAAATCAAATAAATGAATAAATAAAACCTGTCCAAATGGAAGAAGGCAGAGGTAGGTCTTAGCCAGAACATACAAAACATGTTCTTCGAACTCACAGTTTTCAAAACCAACAAAAACTTATTTCACAAAAGATGAGCTCTTTTTTCTCTCCAACCACTCTTTGCTAACCAATGAGTTCCCTCCCATTTCTCCTTAACTCAGATCACCACCCATAGATGCTCTCATAATACCTCATCTTCTATACATCCTCTCTCTCACTCTAATTTTCTAAGAATGTCTTTGAGCCCATAGTATCGCCTAGAGGTAATCATGAAAAATAAAGATTAGAGCCCCTGGAAGTAGCTTGGTGGGTACCAATAAATATGTCTTGGGTGTCTATAGGCATCCTGTTGTCTGCCCTGGGCTACATCTTTTGCTACTACCCTACCCTGAAAGAACAAATTACTATTAATGCTGAAGCTGCAAGATCCAATAGAAACAATGACACCTCTGAGTAGACAGAATTACACTTTTAATGTATCATTTCATATCCCCCAGCTTGCACATATTTTAGGTTCAAAGTTTGTTATCTCATTATGTATGCATTTCAGATAAAGATTGGTGTTGCCCTAAGTACCAGAGTTTTCCTACTAATTGTACCTATTTGGCTGATATTATGCTTCCAAATGCTATCTTATAATAACTACCATTGTTAATGCATTCTCAACTTTTGGGGTTGTACTTCATGATTGTATGAGTAAAAGGTAGCTTATACAACTGAGTTTTTTCCCCTTTGTGATTTCCCACCTTCATCCCTACCCCAGTGCTCTCCCAAGAGCTACTCCAACAAACAGTGCGGCTGCAGTGTGATGTGTGAATGCTAAATACTGGGTGGAGGGAACTTTCATTGAGTGATTCCTGGCAATAATCTCCCTCTGCCTGACTCTGTAGCCTCATCTGCTGCAGCTTCTTCTGTTCAAAAGAGCATCCCTCCTTGGTTAGAAGCTGTCAGCAACAAAACTACATCCCTTCCTCTTCTTTTAAGGAGAACTTATGGGAAGTTTAGAAAAAGGTAAATTAGACGGAGGAAATGTAACACTCATTTGAAGCAGGTTGGAAGCTTCAGGGCATCTATTTCAGTTTCACATCACTTTGGACAAGGCTCAGATGTCTTCAGAAGAAGTCCAAATATCTATAAAGCAGCCTGCTTCAGTTTGATATGTGGGCTTTTTCCAAAGTGGATGCTTCTTCATTTGGATGCACAAAAACAACTTTTTGCCTATATCACTAGATAGGACCAAGATGTTGAATACTGAAGAAAAGTGTATGCTTTAAATCACAGTGGACATCCCTGAGGGTCACGGAACAATTTTATTTTTACCAGAATTCTGAAATCCACAAACCGAAGTCTGGTACAAAAGGCATAGACTGGGAATGAAAGGATTATGAATTCAGTTCATTATTTTAAATACCAGACTTGAATGGCCCTTATAGAGTCTCCACACAAAAATCCATTCTGGTTACCCAAGCTTTTTCTTTCCACCTCTCCCCACCACCCCCAACTTCATTTTAGCAATATTGTAGCTGGCAGTTTGTCGTGTGGTGGTCAGGTCATTTTGTTGCTATTATTAAATAGCTGGATGCAAGAAATTCTTGTTGATCCACTAAAACTCATGCAGAGATCCACCAGTAGTTCTCGAGTTACAGTTGGTCCACTCCTGCTCAAAGGTACTTTTAAGATGGTTTGTGAGGTGTAAATCATTTTGATTAGACCATTTATATATTTATATTTTATGTTCTTGTTCAATGTATATATGTTCAGAGCAACTACACAATAAAAATAGCAAGTTAAACTTGGGAGCAAAATTGAGTAACCAAAATAATCTAAGTGTATTGTGTCCTCACTCACCCCCCCCTTACCCCAACCTAGGAATTTTGGAAACTCTGAGATGATGGTTGAAATCAATAGTGTAACACAACAGACATCCAGTTCTTTTACTGGCATTAGATTTAAAGTTATAAAGGGATATTAATTATGTTTCTGGAGAGTGTGCTATAAAATAACCACAGGGTGTTTTATAGCAGCAGCATTTCAAGGTATTTTGAGCTGGAGTTTTACCAGTACGAAATGTTTCTGAAGCATTTTCTCATTGGAAACAATAGTTCACTTATTAAGGTTAGAAGAAACTTTTGTGAGCCCACAAACTTTCTCTTTTTTATATGTGGGTGGTCTTCTGTACAAGTCCTACTTCTATATGTTGAAAAATACAATCTTTTATCTAAAGAAAGAATATCTTTATAACACACAAAGGGTTGTCCTGTTAAGAACATCTGAATGTCTCATCAGCTGTGATGGAGCTGTAGGGCAAACAAGGACAATTGAACCTTTTCCATTCTTTGTCTTCTCCATAACATTAGTTAGTAGGGCAGGTTGGATGTTTCTTGCCCATCCGACATGCACAGGATGTGGGTCCAGTTATTATGACAATAGTCATTGCACTGGATTGGATAATCTTACCTAGCTTAGACTTGCTAAAATTAATGGGACTTAGTTATAATATTGATAACATTAATCATTAACTGAGTCAGTTATTGATTTCAGTGGGTCTATTCTGATTAAGTCTGGATCCAATGCATTCTTCAGCATCACATAGAGTATGTCACATTTCATATTATGTAGAAGCATGGAATCATACAATAGTAGAGTTGGAAGGGGACATGACAGCCATCAGGTCCAATCCGCTACTGTTTCAGGACACCAATTTACACCACCCCACTCAAATGGCTGTCTAGTTTCCCCTTGAATGTATCTAGTGTAGAAGAGCCAACCACCTCTCTACGCAACTGGTTCCATTGTTGTAATGTAGTTTCATTGCTGTGTGATGCTATTGCATTTTGGTGGCAAATGATGTCACATGTTCCCTGGTGCAATAACTTGGTGGATAGCTACCAAATTGGTCAGTGAGATTACTAAAATTAGTTGCCTTTCCTGACACGCTATTAGTATGCTTTAAAACCCTGGACGTTTCTGCAGAAACAACACAAAATTGAATTGCATGTCATGCCTATTTACTGCAGCCTCATAGACATTGTGCTAATTTTGTTACCTGCTTTACAAAAACTGATGTTTAATACTAAGTCTCACCTGTGCTGTAGGCTGTTGGGCAGGACAGAAAACAAATAAATCATTAAATCAGCAATCCATCTGCATGTCTTCTTAACTCCTTGCCCTCTCCAATGTAGTCGCTGGGGTATGAACACTGCTAAACATACACTAGAATAACTTTTGTGCTGGGTGACTTTGGTTCTGTTTTGACCTGTCAGCATTGAGATCTATTTGGTGAAAGTCTGCTGTGTGTTAACAGGTAGCTGTTCAAACACAGATGCTGCCTCTGTCAAGAGGGGTCTTTCTCTTTTCTCCTACTTTTCTGTCTAAGAGAGTACAGGCAAATATTGATCCTCTATTGAGCTCCAAGAGGAGGGCTTTGCTAACACAATAACTTGAGGTGGAGGCTGAGAGGGATCCCAGAGCTGAGGAATTTAGGGGACAGAGGCCTCTTATTTGCTGATCAGGCAGTTCTTGAATTGACACTAATCCCTTTGAGCGAGGTGGCCATGGAGCTTTCATTTTAGCCATTTTCTAATTAAATGTGTTTAGAGATAAGGCCTTTTGTTTATCCAACATTAATTATAAAGAGCTTTCCTCTCATGAGGACCAAGACACTTCCTGTAATTCTTTCACTACCCTTTGCAGTCTTTTCCATGATTAGCTATTATTGTTCCTTGGGCTGACAAATCCAACATCAAAAATAAGCATCCACAAATGAAGACCTGCAGATGATCATGGATGTCTCTCTTTCACACACATGTATACACATACCCAAACTCCACATGCATACAGAACCTGACCCTCACATCGGGCTGCTCATGGGTTAATTCTAGAGTTACTTGAGAGTGGCTAAACTTCAAAAAAGCCACACTGCTGAGCTTAACACAGCACACTAAACTATACTACAGCCCCACATCTTGTAGATTTAAAAAGGTGGCTGGCACACATCTTAGAACCACATGGGTTAATTAACCCATGAAGGCTTATTGTGAAGTGCAAAGCAATTAATATAAATTTCTTATTTGGTGGTGCTTGACAACCCTGTTCTTTTGCACTGTCCAGCAGACGGCTGTTGATTTGGGCAGACTTGCAAAAAGCTAATTTGGAGTAGTTGGGGTTTTAAGGAACCGTATGTCTTCCTTTATTCAAAATGCATTACAAATTTTTTAAAGGAATTTATATGAGAGATGTGACCTTTTTCCCTCTAGTGTTAAACTTCAGCCTAAGAAAAGATCTTTGAACAAGTGCAGCCCAAAGGAGGATCTAGTGCTTCAGTGTGTGATTCAGCCTGACAACTACACTGAAGGACCAGGTGTATATTGGCCAGGCTGAGCTGGAGCGAGGGACTTGTGATGGCCCATGCAAACACCCTGCCACCTCCCCACCCTGCCAACTGCCCCCCTCCATTTGTTGGTCCCTCAGGTGCAGGAACTCCTGGTATCTCTTGGGCCCTCTCACTTCTCAGTGACTTGCTTCCTTAAAGTAAGGCAGGGTACATGAAGAGTTCCTGGAGAGTCCCTTTGCTGCTGGCACTTTGCCACATGGATCACAAAAAAATCTTCCAAATTTAACGGCCTATTACTTTTGCTCTTGAAATAGTGTTTGACAACATGTTGGAAAAGCCGCAGTGCAAAGCACTGGCACTCTGTAGAGTGCATATGTGTACTGTCAGCCATGTTCCTGCAAGGGAAAATACCTTTATTGGCCATGCTGCCTGGGGATGATGGAAGATGTAGTTCAACAAATCTGGAGGGCATCAGATTGGGGAAGGTGTTGCAGTCCAGGGTTCCTCTGTGCATTCAAAAGCCATACATCATTTCCCTTGCAAAGCATTCTTGATTTACAAAAAATACCCAGAATGAATCTCTGAGCATTCACAGGGTGGTTTGTTGAACCCCATCTAGTTTTCCCCTCCAGGAACTTTCCTTATGAGCATGCCTGAGGCCCGTCCCTTTGAGAGGGGCCTTCTGAAAATGAGCATGGCTCCTCTCTGCACGCTGATCCTCTAGTGGGGCCATTCTCCCTTGCTGATGCTGCAGCATGGGTCAAGCAACAGGGCTGCCTGGTCTGTGTCTGAGAAACTCCCCTGCTCCAGGTTGCCTCCTGCCAGCTGTACTTCTTAGTTATTCCCAGAGACTGCCTGTCTATCTGGACAGTGCCTTTGAGATAAGGACAGTGCCTTTGATCTACAGTTCTGTGGATACTTATTCCACATTCCCAGGACCCTCCTTCATCTCTCCATCTCTCCTCCACCATGACTCTGATTCTGCTGGAGATGAGCCAGCAGCCGTTATGAATGCAGGTTCAAAGCAGCCATCTTTCTCACTCCCAACAGCTGTGATAGAGTCTTTCTCCAGTAAAGCAAAAAAAGTACGGGGCTGCCTATGCAGTTGTGTGGCCATTTCTTGATTGCCATGGCATTCATTATACAGGCTAAGCCTTGATTTAGGTGTCACTGTATCAATTCATGCACAGACTTTATGGAAGTCTAACATGCTGTGCAAATTGGAGCTCAGCTTCAATTCTAAAAATCCAATTTGGCACCATAACTTGCTTTTGCTGTGTCTCAGATCTAGGGGTTTGTTCAGACATTACCTTTACTGTGAATTTGCATGGGGTTTTATTATGGAGTTTTGCAGTTCCCCTGTGATCCTGCCATAGTAGCTGTGATCTAGGCTGGTGCCCGGCTTGCAATGAATTTGTCTCTGAATAGCCGTCTCTTGCCAAATTATACACGAGGGAAATCTTTTAGGTTTAGTTTTTATATTATAAATTATTGAATGCAATGCAGAAATTGGCCATGCAAACCTTCTAAAAATACTTACTTCTGTCATGCCAGTAGGAAGCTTCAAATGGTTTATTTCAAGGGACACGGGAGATTAATTTCCATTGAAGATGTAATTTCCCCTTAAAAATAATACTAATAATTTAAATTGTTCCTTAACTAAAAGATTAATTTAAAAGGGATATTCCTGGTAGCTAAGAGCCATGTGATCTTGAAAAATCTGCACTAGCTTTTCATATAAAATATGGAATAAAATGCTGAAAGGGGACTATAGCTGATTTGCTTCCAAAATATCTTTAATTTGCAACGTATCATGTCTGCTGATATCTTATTTCAAAGTAAAAGTAGTTAAACACAGAGTTTTATTGCAAGCCCTTTGACTTGCATGATATGCCAGTATCATTTGCAGTCTTGTCAAAATTTCTCTGCAATCCTGCCTGCTCAAGCCTGGATCAGGAATAACTGCGACCAATTTGGTTGCAAGGGCTGTTTTCCTGAAGTCGCCACAAAATGAATGTCAGACCCCGTCAGCTCGACCAACAGTTCTAACAGTTGGCTGCTTCTCAGTGCCCTCATGTTGCCAAACTATTAATACGCTCATGTACTTTTCATATTTCTAGAAAGTTTTCCATAAGGAGAAATGTTATCATGGAGAGATGCATTTTCCTCCATTTTTGAGTTATTTCTCCTTTTCTCAGTGTGTATGTGAGAGAGAGGGAGTGAAAGAAGGAGAGAGAATGACCTACAGGAGTGGAATTGTGTTTTTAAAATGTAGTACTTTGTGTAAAGATATAGGGCTTGTGGGAAAATTACCTGCATATTATGATTGTCAGGGGAGGCCCTGACTGCCTGACTGACTTAATTTATCTGTTTAAAAAAATTTTATCCTGTTTCCTCAGCACATTGCTCTTGGGATGGTTTACAAATAGTGACATGCTCCTCTACAATCCAACGCACGAAGGATACAGATACATTCCTTGCTATGTGAAATCCAGCTTACCACTTCCTTGGGCAAGCTGTTGTGTTTAGATACATGCAGGTGTGCCAAGTTCTCTGCTGTCTTCTGAATTAATTGTTGCTGGATTTGTGCTGCTGGATCTGCTTGCCAGCTTTTCATTTTTCTCCGTGTTCTATTCTTTCATGTGATTCCATAATATTCTAGGCTTGGACCTCTTAGTTCTCATCCTGGAGAGAAACATCATTAGTAACCTAAAGTTGCTTGTACTCATGCACTGAAAGGCCAGGCTCCTCCCAGCTTTCCATGCATACCAGGAGCATCTTCATTTAGGATTACATTCTCAGTGGCAGCTGAACCCTGGTGCTAAGCAGTTGGGCCACCATGCCCAATGACTTGGTTCTCTTGACTGATTGAAGGGTTGGAATGTGGGATGGACCTCCATAGTCCAACCTTGCTTCCCTTTAACTGGATAGTGCAACTTCCTCCACCATGCGTCCCTCTGTTATACAGTTCTCTCTCTGTAAAGTAGTGGTGTAGTGGAGATGTGGAGCACAGGCCTACAGTGCCAGCACTTTTTTATTAGCATGGATGCCCAACAACCTTTCTCACACTCCTTTTTTCTGAGCTAACTTGCAGTCTTATCATAGTTGGGCAGAAGTGAATTTTCCAGCAACAATATTGTCTCCTGATGTAATGTAAAATGTTTTGGGGTGGCTTAGTCTTGAAAGGCCAGAGGAAAGCCATTTGTTCTACCATAGTGCTGTTCCTGCTGGAGATGAAAACTTCTAGACCTGGTTTGCTTCTATGGGTTAATATGACTGACTGAATTGTCGGACTCTTCTTGAGAGCATAGCAACAGGGACTTTCACATTCTCATCCAAATGTACCACCACAGCATTAATAGAAATGCACCTATCTTGCACCTAGATCACTTAGTACCCTGTTCCTTTGGAAGCTGTGACCAAAAAGTAGTTGCATACAGTGCAGGTTAAACACAAAACAAACACTTCACTTGTGTAAATGGAGAAAAGTCACTGATGCACTGTGAAGCCATCAAAAAGTCTAGTGTGAGACTTCTAGTCCAAAATCAACAAAACTTACTTAGGAGGGGGGAAACAGTCCAATGTATATTGGGACATAAATTCATGCTGAAAAAGAAAATCACAAACATGAGGTCTGTAAGTCACTTGTAAAGTGGTTATGTAAAATGGATGTAAAATTTTTGTTAGGATGGGGGGAGTTTACACATGTAGCAATAAAAAATGTGAGATCCAAGCAAAATGCCTTCAGTGGGGAATACTTTGTTGGTGACGGCCACAGGCAATTAATTCACAGGGGTAGATCAGATTTATGAAGCTTCTCAGTGACGTATCTGTGTTGTTAATAAAGGAAAATTATGCTGTAGTGTTTTAGCATGTATTTCACTTTTGACACAGTGTAATAATGACCCTTCATATAAGGTTTTATATGCACCATTTCCTACATGTTTTGGACAGTGAAACCAATTTATAATGTAATGATTTTTCCATACATAATTACTTTCTTTTCTTCTTTTTTATTACAACTGCCATAACATGGAAGGTTTTTTTTAAAGGAGTAAGAGTTTATCACAGCCTCATAAAGTATAAGTAAAGAAAAGATTATTGTCTAAAGTGTTTCATAAAAATCAACCTAGGCCCCAATCCAATATGTGCACTTAAGCGCATGGAAATCAGCTCAGTAAAGACTGAGGCACTGCGTTTGAGTAAATTTGTTATTTTTGTTGGATTTCAATTATAGTCGATACATATGAAATGTATATTCCTTTATGTCCTGTAAAGCAAGATGTGTTACTTTTCAACCTTTTACTGCCACCTTTGGCAACCTCTTGGAAAGCTTCTCCACCTAATCTTGATGGACCTCCTGTCCACCATGCATTGCAGCTCATGCCATTCAGGAGAATTTCCTGACTTTCTAACATGGTTTTCATGATCAAAAGCCTCCATGGCTTATTGTGTGCCATGGCATATATTGAGTAAATTTTGCATAATCACTACTTAGCTAGAGCTCATTGTGTTGTTCAAACCCAGGTGCTCTGAGTAGTTTGAGGGTTGAACAACTTTCAAATGACCGTACAACAACCCATGGTCTCTTTTAGGGTTAAGCATGGACCTTTTAACCCTCAAACAACCCCTACTGCCCAATATCAGATGGTACAATAAGGCACAGCAACAGCTGACAAGCCAAGATGGGTTGTGCTGCTGTGCAAACTGGCCCAGAGAATGAGAATCTGATGACCGGAATAAACCTTGGGGTGGGTAACAGGGCTACTCCTCTCCCAAAATAGTCACAGGGAACTTCCATGAGCAGAAACCTTCCTCTTGAAGAAGGCATATTCTGGATCCAGTGCAATGAGAAAATACCCAAGTGAATCCATGCACCACTTGACTTTTTAAAAAGAATGGGAGGGCCCAGCAACTTTGACCAGGTGCACTTTAAGTATTGCATGGGCTTTCATTGACATTGGCACTTAATGATTAGAGTGTGGTTGAGTTGCAACAATAAACAAGAGGAATAATTGAACATTTGGCCATAGGATGAACATGCTCATAAATCAGTGGCATCTTTTTGTGCTTTTATTTCATAACTTTAAAGGTCTGCTTTATAAAATGAGCGCCAGGTTAAGTAATGAATTTTGTGGTCCGGAGCACCGAAGTGTAGTTATTGATAATCCAATCATTGTTCCATAGATTTTTAAAAGAGGCAAAAGAATTGCTATGATGTGTTCTGGAAAAATCTCAAAAGCTCAATCAGTGATAAATTAATGGCTGATTAAAAAAAACACACACACGAAACTTGTTTTCTCCTACCAGTTATGAAATATTATAAGAGAAGTCCAGAGGCAGTGTTAGCAGAAGGCTAACTAGGGTAAAAATCTTTCATTTGAGTCCTGAATTTCTGGGAATTCATTTGGTGCCATAGACACTTGCTGAAATAAAGATACAAGGGCATTCTTGATTTCTGGTGCATCTGGTCCCCTTGCATTAGCTGGCTTTTGGCCCAAATGTGCTTCTTTTGCTGCTGCTGAACTCTTGAATAATTCTGACTGAATTTCCCATGTCACCTTGCTGATAAAAATCCCCCTTCTCTTCTGTTCAGGATCCTTTCTTATAAATAGGGGCATCTTTAGGAGACAGGGCCCTTTAAAGACAGAATGCAAAGCATGTGAAAATTAGCATATGCAAATTCATCCTGTTGTTTGTTTGTTTATTGAACCTTTGACCCAGATCTGGCCCTGGATCTTTTTGGTGCTTAGCTCTATCCCTGAAAAGGTCTTATAAGTCTGCTTCTGTGAATGTGGTGAGGAACATTTGTATATAGGGACTGCAGGTGGTGCAGTGGTTTAAACCGCTGTGCTGCTGGGCTGGTTGATTGAAAGGTCGCCGGTTCGAATCTGCACAACAGGGTGAGTTCCCGTTGCTCTGTCCCAGCTCCTGCCAACCTTGCAGTTCGAAAGCATGGTCCTATAAGTCTGCTTCTGTGAATGTGGTGAGGAACATTTGTATATATGAGTATGTAAAAACAGTGCAACAAAACTTCAAAGTGCTTTCAGTGTCATTTGTGAAAATGATCACATAACCCTCCATTATGTCCATTTTAATCCATGTCAAGGAACTTCCAATGGCCAACACTAGCAATACGTTTTCCAGCTTCTGCTCCATTTGTGAGGCAGAGCCAGTTGGCCAAAGAATGACGACAGATACTGGCTGCTCCAGATGCCAGTATTTAGGGTATATGGGGACAATCAGGCCCAAGGCAAGAAAACTGTTCTTGGTCTGCACTTTTCTCTCAAATGGCCTGAAAAAATGTATACATATTTTAAGGGGCAAGTTTAAATTCTATAATATACATTTTGTTGAGTGTTGTATAGATTTCCCTGAAGAATGACACATTGTCGTGTGGCTGGCACTCTTCCCAACGAAAGCAATCTCTCCACTTCATACTATAAATGACTTTATTCTAAACAATATTACAATTACAGTCACAGAGGCTAGAAAGTTTTCTTCTCATTCTAAGTTCAACCCACACTGGGTTTAGGAATCCTTTGGGGCTGCCCCTCCAGGGCGGGGCACTGTGACCCCTCTCTTTGCGTTACTCAGTCAGTCTCGATTCTGGCTGTCCCAGTCTGCGTATGCGCCTGCAAGAATGAGCACTCTCGAAAACTCCTTGCCCCATATCTCCTTGGTTCTCACAATCCATATCGGCAACTTGCGAGACTGTTTTCCCATCTACTCCCACACTGGCCTCTTGATGCGCCCCCGATTTGGCTTCTCCCTGAACCTCCTTATCTACCTCATTCTCATCATCTGTGCCATTGGGGAGTAAAGATTGTTCTGCTGACACCACAAATAGCTCTTCATGAACACACTGGATCTCATGGGAAGTTTCTTCCTCTTGTGCAAGTGTAAGGGACTCTTCTGAGCGTGTGAGAATGACACCCATATAGGGTAAAAAATATGTTGGAACTGTTTTCTTTTGTGGAATAGAATGCCTTTTCATTCACCCCATTGCTTTTTGCCATTCACCCTATTTCTAAATGTCTCTTTCTGTTTAAGTCTGAAGGAGCCAAGAAGGAAATCTCTTCATGTACTTTCTATTATTGAATTCTTCAATTGTGCAAATAACCAATGGTATACTGAGGTGAGCAGGAATCAGTTCTCCAGCCTTAGTAACTTCGTCAGTTGGCTTAGGATATCACTGTAAATTGGATTTAGACATCAAATGTTCTCTTTACAGACCTTCTGCCAACTTTGGGAGCAGCACAAGAATAACCTGTTTCCATGATGCTTTGTGATACATATTTGCTGCATCCATCCTGCAGTTTACTGAACAATTCAGCAATCCCATGGCTGGCTCAACCATGTAACAGGGTGAAGATACCTGGACTGGGTGGGACAGGTGAAAGTAACAATCATTGTCCAGATGGTGCAACAAGACTTTTGGCCTTAGCAGGGTAAGGCCTGCTTGGCTTCACATCTTGGCTTCACATCAAGCCACAAAATATATTGGGTCAGTGTTGACCTTCCCAGTGTGGGTGTAAATATTTCTATCATCATAGCAAAGAGATCATCCATTATTGAAGTTCTTCTGCTTGTATTCCAAGAAATAAGTAGGTATTTTCCCAGCAATAGCTGCTCTCTAGTCTAGTGATGATAACAGGGCTATTTTACCTGCCTCAGGTGGCTGAGTGTAGCCCTTCTTCCCCATTGTTGGCTTCCTGAATTGGTGGACATTCACAGGTAGTTAATGTGTGTCAGGCACTAATTCAGAATTAAAATGCCTTGTCTCTCTAGAGCTGTAGTTGAATAATTTACAAGAAACATTCCACTTCACAGATGCAGTGAGTTGGATAAACTCTTACATAACAGACACAAAGGAAAATCAGAACATATAAATTTCATTTCTGTCTTTGTGTGTATAATATCTGCTGTATTTAGACTTTCCTTGGGGGCACATTATATATTTTCATTTTATGAGATTTTCTAGTTAATCAGGAAAAAGAATAGCCATTCATAATGTCCAGAAATCCATTATAGAAGGCACAGGTGGGTGCATGTGTATGTGTATGGCCATTTTCTTACCACATACAAATGGCAGAGATCAACAATAACAAGAGTTAAGTTGGGTCATCATGGGCCTTATTTTATAGAGCTTATCCATCTGTGTGAAGGAACCTCCTCCACTTGAAGGGTTGTCTTATACAATCCTGGATAAGAACCATAAGAACTCAACAAATATCACCTTAATAGGTGGGCATAGAAGTCACATCCTTTCACATAGAGCTGAAATGTGCTGAATTTCTGAGTAATTTAACCCCCACATGCCCCTGTAGAGATGAATTAGCATATGCAAATGCTATGTAAGTTTTCCTTTTCTATCTTTCCAATCTCCTTTTCTCTTCCACCTCCATTAATGCCCAATTAGAGAAGCCATGATGGCCAGGTGCTATGTGCCTAATCACTCATGAAAACACAACTTACCATGTCATCCAAGTCCAGGCGGCATGGCTTGTTGTATGGGAAACCATCCTCCAATAACAAAACAACAGTCCATGGGTTAATTAAGGATTATTCTCCTCTCCAAAAGCCATGCCACCTGGACTTGAAGGACAGGACAAACTGTGTCCAGGCAGATTGTGTGTAGCATGCATTGCTTAAGCTGCCATGGTGATTGTTGACTCTCCCATTGTCCTCATCTAATCCCATCCCTTGCCATCATATCCAAATACAACAGTTCTCTAGCTCTACCATCCTCATCTGCCCAAAGTCCTTCTTATCCCTTGCTGCCCTTTATGGTATTCCCTCTCAACATACCTCTGCAATACACTTTCTCCAAATCTGCACTAAAAACCTAATTTTTACATGGTGCCTTTAAGACTAGTCCTGCTCCTCATTCCATCCTCAAACCAGCCTAAACTAGCATGACCAGAATGAATGCTTATCCTCACCCTGTGTAGCCTCTTCCTTCCCTCCCTTCCCCCTATTGATTTTGCACATGCACACACACACACACACTCACACAGTGTGTCCCTCAATCCATTTGAAAACATTTCCCCACTAAAGAATTTGATAAACACGGGATTCTACTTTCCTATGTAATGTGAATAATTTTTCATTCATATTTCAAAATTCCCACATTATGTACAAGGGCCATGAAGGCAACATTTCATGTCAATCTGTCCACACTCAGAACAAGTCCACAAATGAATGGATTTCATGTGCATGGCAACTTTCTTTTCAAAATGTACAAAGTCAATAAATACTGTTATCTAGGTGCAGGAATTTTAAACTGATTACATCGGACAGATTGCACAAAGATTTCCACTGTTCCCTCGGTAAGCATAATGTTCAGCAGAATAATGAAGATATTGAAAAATATATGTTTGGTGAGCAAAACTTGGTTTTGAGTGTGATACACACACTTAAGCTATTAAAAAAAGTTTAGAAAACACATAGCACATTCATCTCTTGCCATTCCAGCCATGGCCGTCTGTCAGTGCTGCTGCTGATGGCATCCATGTATTTGTGAATATCAGTTTCTTCTCTTACTACCAAATGGTCTGTGCATTTAACGGACAAGTATTTTGCACCCTGGCACAGAAATGCAGTTAGCGGCAATGGGATAGAGTTGATTTTCAGCCTAGTATATGACAGTGAAAGGCAGAATTTTTGTGTTAAGAGAAAATATGGCAATTCTAGGAGAATGGATGGGAAAGTGCTGGCACTTGGCCCACCCTGATAGCGCTGCTGATGAAGATACTTTGCAATGTCAATCAGTCATTCACCTGTAGTACTTGTGAATTTAAATTACTGTAGTAATTTGCCTTTAGGGCTTTCTAAGTCATCCATGATCTCTCTGAAAATGTTCCATCTGCCAGCTAGCAACAGAAACTGCAGCAAACAGCTACCTAGTAGAAGGATTCCTTCAGCAAAATTAGTCTTTGTTTTGGGCATTTTCCCCACACTGCTAGCAATATAGTGATGTGCAGAGCAACTTTGCCTGCAGAAAGAAAGTATGTGCAGAAAGAAAAATAGCTTCCTGTAATGCTAACATTTCTTTTTAAATGCTATGTTAAATAGCATTCCTCAGTGAATACCGAACATTCACAACTATTGTTCTTTCCCTGTCTCTACAGTGGGGATGGGGGAACTTTTTAAAGGTCAAGGACCAGATAGAGAAGTTTTCAAGTGCCATATTGCAGTGGTCAAAGGGGTCAAACATGCAAAATCACCACGACCACCACCATCATCATCGTTCTTGATTCCAGTAACTAAGCTGTAGAAGATTGCAGCCTTTCAGAATGAAGGGAAAAATACAAAATCCAGGGAACCACCATGTGATCTATGATCAAGGAAAGGGTGGTAGGCCAGGGGAAGGGGATACAGCCACCTGTGGAAGCCTGAAGGGCCATCCTGGGACCCTTCTAGAGAAGTTACTTCTTGCTTCAGGGTCAGCTTTTGCTATCTGCTTCATAACAACTGGAGGTCTTCATATTTGATGAATACAATGGAATCTTATTTACATAGCATTTTTGCATTTTTCAGTTGTGGATAATACACATGGATTGCAGGGGGCAGCAAGCTTTCCCTTTACCTACTTGACTTCATCTAAATTTAGTAGAATGCCTCAACATGTACACACAGAAGGCCCTCTACGCCAAATGGAAATTTATTTATTTATTTAGAAAATTTCTATGTCGTCCCATTCGCCGAAGCCTCGGGGCGGCTCACAAAGATATCAATTAAAATATAATACCATAAAATATAAAACAAGTTAACAATATAAAATAAAATAAGTCACCCTGGCCGAAGAATAAAATAAATAAATAGTATTAACAGTTAAAATGATGTTTGAATAAAAAGGTCTTCGCCTGGCGCCGAACAACAAATAACGACGGTGCCAGGCGGACCTCTCTGGGGAGCGCATTCCATAT